>NC_092867.1:49804331-49814822 GCF_032062135.1 Pyxicephalus adspersus
TATATATATATATATATATATATATATAATGTATAGTATAGTATAAGTGGTCTTGTGTTCTGTATGCTAGGACCCTTACACATAAGTCGGGGATCTATACAAAAGAATCAATTATATTTTGTGTTAAAAGAACAGTAAAGAGATACAATGTAAGTGTGTCAATCAGTAGAGCATAATTGTATTGTTACCTTGTAAAGTAGATCCTATGTGTATCTTGTACACCAAATAGGGTATTGGTATGTAATACAGCCAGCAAGTGAGGAGATGTGCAGAGCAGCAGCTGGAGACCCGGCATGCAGGGAGATCCCAGGGACGCCGCTCCCTTAATAGGACGGCGTCTCCGGGACCTCCCCCCGCCCCACGTGCCTAGACGCTGCGTCTGGGAATAGCCCTGAGGCTATTGGGTGAAGTAACGCCCAATGATTCTTTGTCAATCATTGGCTCATTAATGATGTTCGCTGCACCTTTTCTTTTAATGTTTTACCTTGGAGGCCAAGTTACTTTTTTCCAGTGACCCTGCTTTGCTCTATTATCCCACAAGCAGATGAAACATGGGTACTTTGTGTATCCACTTTGCTGTCTAAGTAGGAAATTCACCATTTTTAATTCCACACATATGGACCAGTGGTGTTCATGATAGAAAAGCTTTTGTAAGACCATTTTGATATTTTCATATTCTTCTTTAAATTTTGTTGAGTGACCAATTGGAATTGATGCATAGCAGTTGCCATTATGTAGTAAAACAGATTTCAAACTTTGAGTGGAACTGTCTATGAAAAGCCGCCAGTCCTCTGCCCAGTATTCTGGTACTCTCATACAGGCTAGTAGTCTAGGAAAGTTACAACAGTACATGAAGTCTCCATTTTCACTGAAATATGGTAAGAGTGTCACCTCTCTTGTCCTATAAACTGTTATTTTACCTTTCGGTCTCAGACAGTTCTTTTCCTTTTGCCTGGATGCTAAAAGTTCATATGCTTCTGGTTTGCTGAAACACTTCCTTCATATTCATTTCCACAGCTAACTCCTGGATTACACTTCAAACCATGTATACGCTCCATGCCGGATACAGGAATATCAGGGAGTGTACTGGACAGTGGTATGGGAACATCAGCACCATGCGGCACAGGTAGTCTGGCTGATTCCAAATCAGGGTACTCCCACTTGTTTTTCTTGTAACGATTGAAACCTTTTACATTAACAGCACAAAAATAACAATCATTATGATGATTTTTGGGCTCTAGCTATACCATAGGTACACCAAGTTTCAAACTTTTCAGTTTTACATTTTTTTTTGTTCAGCTGCATTATTTTAAAATAATTTCATTTTCACATTGACCACCATGAAAATTGTACCGTATTTTTTGCAAAAATATGTTATTTTCACAAATAAAAAAATTGTATAAATGAAATTGTCAATTTTGCCCATAACTACTTATGAAAATGGAAATACAGAAGTGTGATTGGACTGGTATAAGGCACTTTTTAATAAATGTGGATTTGAAGGTTTTGAGAGAATTGGGAGGAGAAAATTATTGGTGGATTGGGGATGGTGGATGTAAGTTAGTTGAGAAAAGAATTTTGCAAAGAAAAAAGCAAAAAATGATGCAGGATGAAATCGTTGTCTGGTTTACCACCCATCAGCTTCAGTTAGAATACACAGCAGTGAATTCTAACGTCAAGAAACATGAAAATCAGGTTTTGCTAGTGACACGGCAATTGTTTGCAGCATGCAGAGAATAAATAATGGGTTTTCCGTTCTTTAGAATGTCATATGACACAGACTTTGTATATTTACTCTTGTACATAACTCTATAATTATACCACACTGTAATTTCAACTTACGTATATCAATGATGGTAACAAAATAAATGTTATGGACAATTGAGCGATGAGTGTTTCTCCCTTTTCATTACAGAAAGGGGGTGGGGGGTGGCATTATCCTCAATGTTGGGAGAGGACAATTAGTAATTCATCTTTAATGGATAAATTATGGAGAATAATGGAGAAAGTTTTTAATCACTTGTTTTAATATACGCACACATAGTAGTTTTACAACTAAACTTTAAATACATGATAAAGGATTCGTAGAGCACTTGGTGCAATTGGTGCAAATCTGTCAGTGTGGCACTGTAGAAATTCCCTTCTATGATGTCCCAGTACACATTAGGAATTGAGTACTCTAGCAATTCACCAGCTTTGAATCCAACAGACATGAACTTGTTGCATATCACCAGACATTTGGGCTCAGCACCTCGGTGAGTCCAGGTTGGTTTTGTACATTTGCAGTGATTGCTCATGATACCTGATAACATCCTATATACACGAGTTGATGATGACAACATCGGGCTGAGGTCCATGTTGGAAGCTGTCCAGCACGCTCTTTATGTACTCCGAAGAAACACAGGTCAGGAACTAGAACCGTACAAGTTGGTCAGTTCTGTAATGACGCACTTGGCGATAAATTATGGCATTGTGCATTTCACCCAGAGATCCCCCAACGTGTCGTTTGCAAATGATACCTCACCCTACCCTTTCAGCTGCTTCTCAGTCCCAAACTCATCATTCTGCAGTATTTTCACAACATCCTTGTTGACGGATCTTTGAATGGAGTCTCCCGGGACTGCCACATACTTGTTGGGGAGAAGTCTCCTGACGTCTGCTGAGCTCAATAACTTCATGACTCAATGTGGTCATCCAGGACCTCTTGGTTCCAGGTAATTATACCGGTGTCTCCCATCCCATCCCCCAACATATACATCTCCCCCAACTGCTGTCCCACTTCCCAGGTCCGGGGTAACATACACAGAAATTCAGTTCGATAAAGCGTGGTACCGATAGATGAAGCAGAAGACGTGGCTTTCTACATTCAATCACAAATTTCAGATTACACACTTCGGGGTGTCATTAAAGATGCACTACACCCAGCTCTAGATGCCAGTTACTAATGCCTTCCACACTCCATCTCAGGGCCTGCTATTGAGTGAAAGCACATGAAACGAAACGGGGCTTGGCGGAATCAGTGGGGAAAGAAAATCCTGTTGAGCTTTGAGTCTAGTCTGGCATCTAGAGCTGGGTACTAGACAGTGGGCAGGCAGCAGCAGTAATAGCAGGAAGAGTATGCGGTGGGCCCTGAGAAGTGTGGATGGCATTGTTAACTGGCATCTAGAGCTGGGTACTGGGAGGAGGAGGAGGTGGGCCCTGAGACGGAGCGTGGACAGCATTAGTATCTGGCATCTAAAGTCGGGTACTGGGCAGGTGGCAGCATAATTTACAGCAGGAGGAGGAGGCAGTGTGCTCTGAGACGGAGTGCGGACGGCATTAGTATCTGGCATCTAGAGTTTAGTACTGGGCAGGCGGCAGCATCATTTATAGCAGGAGGAGGAGGCGGTGGGCTCCGAGACGAAGTGTGGACGGCATTAGTATCTGGCATCTGGAGTTTTGTATTGGGCAGGCAGCAGCATCATTTACAGCAGCAGGAGGAGGCAGTGGGCTCAGAGACGGCGTGTGGACGGCATTAGTATCTGGCATCTAGAGTTTTGTACTGGCCAGGCGGCAGCATCATTTACAGCAGGAGGAGGAGGCGGTGGGCTCTGAGACGGAGTGTGGACGGCATTAGTAAATGGCATCTAGAGTTGGGTACTAGGCAGGCAGCTTCGGTAACAGCATGATTCGAAGGCGGTGAGCCCTGAGACGAAGTGTGGACAACATTAGTATCTGGCATCTAGAGTTCAGTACTGGGTAGGCAGCAGCATCATTTACAGCAGGAGGAGGAGGCGGTGGGCTCTGAGACAGAGTGTGGACAGCATTAGTGTGGACTGGCATCTGGAGTTGGGTACTGGGCAGCAGCAGTAACAGCATTAGGAGGAGGCATTTAGCACTGAGACGGAGTTTGGACAACATTAGTAATTAGTATCTGGCATCTAGAGTTTTGTACTGGGCAGACGGCAGCATCATTTACAGCAGGAGGACGAGCAAGCGGTGGGCCCTGAGACGGAGTGTGGACGGCATTAGTATCTGGCATCTAGAGTTTTGTACTGGGCAGGCAGCATCATTTACAGCAGGAGGAGGAAGCGGTGGGACCTGAGACGGAGCGTGGATGGCATTAGTATCTGGCATCTACAGTCGGGTACTGGGCAGGTGGCAGCATCATTTACAGCAAGAAGAGGAGGCGGTGGGCTCTGAGACAGAGTGTGGACGACATTAGTATCTGGCATCTAGAGTTTTGCACTGGGCAGGTGGCAGCATCACTTACAGCAAGAGGAGGAGGCGGTGGGCTCTGAGACAGAGTTTGGACAGCATTAGTGTGGACTGGCATCTGGAGTTGGGTACTGGGCAGCAGCAGTAACAGCATGAGGAGGAGGCATTTAGCACTGAGACAGAGTTTGGACAACATTAGTAATTGGCATGTAGAGTTGGATACTAGGCAGGCAGCAGCAGTAACAGCATGATTCGAAGGCGGTGGGCCCTGAGATGAAGTGTGGACGACATTAGTATCTGGCATCTAGAGTTCAGTACTGGGCAGGCGGCATCATTTACAGTAGGAGGAGGAGGCGGTGGGACCTGAGACGGAGTGTGGATGGCATTAGTATCTGGCATCTACAGTCGGGTACTGGGCAGGTGTCAGCATCAGTTACAGCAAGAGGAGGAGGCGGTGGGTTCTGAGACGGAGTGTGGACGGCATTAGTGTCTGGCATCTAAAGTCGGGTACTGGGCAGGCGGCAGCATCATTTACAGCAGGAGGAGGAGGCAGTGGGCTCTGAGACGGAGCGTGGACGGCATTAGTATCTGACATCTAAAGTCAGGTACTGGGCAGGCGGCAGCATCATTTACAGCAGGAGGAGGAGGCGGTGGGCTTTGAGACAGAGTGTGGACGGCATTAGTATCTGGCATCTAGAGTTTTGTACTGGGCAGGCAGCAGCATCATTTACAGCAGGAGGAGGAGGAGGTGGGCTCTGAGATGGAGTGTGGACGGCATTGGTATCTGGCATCTAGAGTTTTGTACTGGGCAGGCGGCAGCATCATTTACAGCAGGAGGAGGAGACAGTGGGCTCTTAGACAGAGTGTGGATGGCATTAGTATCTGGCATCTACAGTTGGATACTGGGCAGGTCGCAGCATCACTTACAACAGGAGGAAGAGGCAGTGGGCTCTGAGATGGATTGTGGACGACATTAGTATCTGGCATTTAGAGTTTTGTACTTGGCAGGCGGCAGCATCATTTACATCAGGAGGAGAAGGAGGCGGTGGGCTCTGAGACAGAGTGTGGACGGCATTAGTAACTGGCATCTAGAGTTAGGTACTGGGCAGCGGCAGTAACAGCATGAGGAAGAGGCATTTAGCACTGAGACGGAGTGTGAACAACATTAATAATTGGCATGTAGAGTTGGGTTCCAGGCAGGCAGCAGCAGTAACAGCATGATTCGAAGGAGGTGGGCCCTGAGACGAAGTGTGGATGACATTAGTATCTGGCATCTAGAGTTCAGTACTGGGAAGGCGGCAGCATCATTTACAGCAGGAGGAGAAGCAGGCGGTGGGCTCTGAGACGGAGCGTGGATGGCATTAGTATCTGGCATCTAAAGTCAGGTACTGGGCAGGCGGCAGCATCATTTACAGCAGGAGGTGGAGGCGGTGGGCTCTGAGACGGAGTGTGGACGGCATTAGTATCTGGCATCTGGAGTTTTGTACTGGGCAGGTGGCAGCATCATTTACAGCAGGAGGAGGAGGAGGCGGTGGGCTCCGAGATGGAGCATTGACTGGATTAGTATATGGCATCTAAAGTCACATACTCGGCAGGTGGCAGCATCATTTACAGCAGGAGGAGGAGACAGTGGGCTCTGAGACGGAGTGTGGATGGCATTAGTATCTGGCATCTACAGTCGGGTACTGGGCGGGTGGCAGCATCAGTTACAGCAAGAGGAGGACGAGGAGGCTGTGGGTTCTGAGACAGGGCGTGGATGGCATTAGTATCTGGCATCTAAAGTCGGGTACTGGGCAGGTGGCAGCATCGGTTACAGCAAGAGAAGGAGGCAGTGGGCTCTGAGATGGAGTGTGGACGGCATTGGTATCTGGCATCTAGAGTTTTGTATTGGGCAGGCAGCAACATCATTTACAGCAGGAGGAGGAGGCAGTGGGCTCTGAGACGGAGCATGGACGGCATTAGTGTCTGGCATCTAAAGTCGAGTACTGAGCAGGCGGAAGCATCATTTACAGCAGGAGGAGGAGGTGGTGGGCTCTGAGATAAAGCGTGGACGGCTTTAGTATCTTGCATCTAGAGTTGGGTACTGGGAAGGAGGCAGCAGTAACAGGCAGTAGGAGGAGGCAGAGGCGGTGGGTTCTGAGACGGCGTGTGGACGGCATTAGTATCTGAATGGATTAACGAAAATCACACTTTCCATACCTACTATCTAGTGAAACCACATAAAAGGGAACGGACTTGGAGGAATACGTGGGGAAATACATACATTTTTTATCATTTGTGGATATCTAGCAAGTGCTATCACAGTTAAATATCTGTATTTGTTTCACATATTTATGGGTTTTAGGATACATACCAAGTGGTATCAGAATAAAATATCTTTATTTTTCATAGAAAAATATATAACTTTTTATGGCCTTTTGGATAGATACCAACTACCAAGTGCTATCAGAATTAAATATCTGTATTGTTTGTAGAGTAATACATCAATTTTTATGGCTTTAGGGATATATAGCAAAGTGGGATCAGAACTACACATCTGTATTTTCTGTAGAGAAATATAGAATTTTTTATGGTCTTTTAGATCGATACCAAGTGCTCTCAGAATTAAATATCTAGATTTTTTTTACAGAAATACAGACATTTTTATTTATTTTTGTGATAGATTACAAGAGGTATCCTAAATTATACCATTTAGAATATATCACAAAAGCCAGAAACATTTCTATAGTTATGCATAAAAAATACAGATATTTCATTCTTATGGCACTTAGTATCTGTCCAAAAACCCATTTTCTTTTTTTCTGTAAATCTATCTATCTATCTAAATAGCCATAAAAAAAATCTGTATTTCTCTCTAAAAATACTGATATTTAATTATATATCATAATTAAATATCTGTATTTTTTTAAAGAGAAATACATACATTTTTATGGCTTTTTTGATAGATAGCAAGTTATAGGCTGAAATAAATATCTGTATTCTTTTTTATAGAAAAACAGAAATTTTTATGGATTTTTTTATAGATAGCTAGTGGTATCAGAATAAAATATCTGTATTTTTTTACAGAAATACATAATGTTTTCTGTTTATTTTGATAAATTGCAAGAGTTATCATAATTTATGCTAATTCTTGCAATCTATCAAAATAAACAGAAAAATGTATGCATTTATGTAAAAAAAATACAGATATTTAATTTTGATACCACTTGCTATCTATCAAAATAATCAGAAAAAATTCTGTATTTCTATAAAAAAATACAGATATTAATTTCTGATACCACTTGCTATCTATCAAAATAAACAGAAACATTTCCTTATTTCTTTAAAAAAAATACAGATATTTCATTCTGATACCAATTGCTATCTATCAAAATAAACAGAAACATTTCTGTAAAAAAGTACAGATATTTCATTCTGATACCACTTGCTATCTATCATAATAAACAGAAACATTTCTGTATTTCTGTAAAAAATATAGATATTTAATTCTGATACCACTTGCTATCTATCAAAATAAACAGAACAATTTCTGTAAAAAAATACAGATTTTTCATTCTGATACCACTTGCTATCTATCAAAATAAACAGAAAAAATTCTGTATTTCTGTAAAAAAATACAGATATTTATTTTTGATACCACTTGCAATAAGGACAGAAAAAAGTATGTATTTCTCTATTAAAAATACAAATATTTAATTATGAATCACACAGCTTTATTACAAGTGATATAGGCCTCAATGTAGATAGAGGCAGAGGGGCCTGAGGGAGGTGCTCGGTAAAAAAAATTAGCCAGTTACCCAGCTCCGTTGCAAGTGATAGACCTCAGAGCAGAGGTAGAGGGCCACTAAGGGGAGGAGTAGAAGAAGATGCCGAAAGGCTGTGAACGTGCTCTTCCTATCAAGATGTCCGTGCAACAGTTGACGACTAATCAGTACACTCTGCAGAGGGGGTGTTAAAGTCATTCCCGATCCAAGCCTTATTCATTTTAATAAAAGTGATTCAGTCGACATTTTCTCCGGAGAACCGAATCCGTTTGTCACTCAGTACGCCCCAGCTGCACTGAACGCTCTTTCTTTCTAACACACTTGCGTCTGGGCAGGCAAGGATCTGAATTGCATGTTCTGCCAGCTCCGGCCACTGCTCAAGCTTGGATACCCAGTAGCCCAGTGGGTCCTGGCTTTGCAGGTTGCAGATGTCCCATACAGAGCTCAGGTACTCCTGCACCATGACTGAGTAGCGCTGCTGAGTGTCATTGGCAATTGCTGCACGACTGGCAGCTTGCTTAAAGCAGTTGTTTGGCTCCCATGGCTGGTGGAACTGCCATAGGGATCCCTGCTGCTGCTGCTGCTGCTGGCAGTCGGAAAGGCTGAGCGCAAGTCCCTTACCAGCACTTCATTTTAAGTCCCTTACCAGCACCACTGCATTTTAGGTCCCCTGTATTGGGGCAAGATCAGTTGTTGTATCTCAGGCTTGTAACGTGGATCCAGTAATGTATCAATCCAATAGTCGTCAGTCTTTGTTTTTATGTGTTGTATGCGTGGATCTTTGACTATGCACTCGTGCATGAAAGCTGTCATGTGGCTCAAACTACCCACAGCTGAGGTAATTCTGGACCCACACTCCTGTGGGTCGAACAGCAGCACAGGGTCATCCTCCTCCTCCTCCACCTGGTCTTGCCATCCACGGAACATGCTGCCTTGTGTTTGAGTGGATGGATGCCATGTACCCTCAATATCCTCCTCTGCCCCTTACTCCCCTTCTCCCATGCCTGCAATGTCCTCCTCATCCTCTTCCACCTCTTCCTTGATTTGTGGTGCACTATGCCTAGTAGGCACGCATGTTCAAGATGATGTTTGAAACATCATCTCTTGATGCAGCGTCCGCTCTGTGTCGTGTCCGAGATCCACCATCATCTGTTCCAGTAGGCATATGATGGGGATGGTGTCACTGACACAGGCCTGATCTCTGCTGATCATCCTGGGGGCCTCTTCAAAAGGTGACAATACAGTGTACAAGTCCTCAATTTGCAGCCACTCCGCAGGGCTGAAGAAAGGTAGTGTAGGTATAGGTCTGAAACGAACAGACTCTGCCGCGTAATCCACCACTGCTTTCTGTTGTTCAGCCAGCCGCTGCAGCATGTGAAAGGTGGAATTCCAACGTGTGGCCACATCACAAATTAACCAGTGCACTGACAGGTTGAGAAATTTCGCTGTAAATCCACCAATCTGGCACTCTCTGGCCTTCAGCAACAGCGGCTGGAGGCCTGGGTAATTCCTAAGGAAGCGCTGAACTATCAGGTTCATGACGTGAGCCAGGCAAGGTACGTGTGTGAGTTTCCCACAACGCAGGGCTGCCAGCAGATTGGCCCCGTTGTCACACACGACCTTGCCTGGCTGAAGTCTATTAGGAGTTAGCCATATGTCCTCCTGCTCCCGCATGACACTTAGAATGGCTGCGCCCATGTGGCTGAGGGAACCCAGGCTTCACAACCTCAGGACTGCGTGGCGACGTCTGAATTGTGCACCGAAATAGCAAACTGCAGGTGTTTGCTGGCAGTGAACTGATGCTGCTGAATGGGAGGTGCTGGGTCTCCATGGCAAAGTGTCCCTGGAGGAAGAGGTTGAGACACAAGAGTCAAAGGAAGAGGTGGAAGTGTAGATTGAGGAGGAAATTGCATGGCGATATGCTCTGGGCGGAGGTAGGTATGCAGGCCTTGCTGCAGCTGCATCTTCCCCTGCTGTCTCCAAAGTTACCCAGTGAGCTGTATAGGAAATATATCTTCCCACTCCATGCTTGCTCAACCAACTGTCAGTTTTCAGGTGCACCTTGCCAGAAACTGAGTGCTGCAGGGCCATGGACACATTGCTCTGCACGTGTTCATGCAAAACAGTAACACATTTTTCTTCAAAATTTTGTTGCTTAGGCATAACATACTGTGGGTTCGCGCAGAGGAATGTGTAACGTAACGTATTGGAGTCCACCAGCGGGTAAGGGAGGAGCTCTAACGCAATCAGCTGTGCTATTGCCGCTTTGATTAGCTTTGTTTTGAGGTCATTTGGGCCATATTTCCTCTTGCGCTCCAGCATCTGGGGGATGGAAGGTTGGATACTGCTAATGCTAACCACAGAAGGATTGGACAGTGGGGTAGAAGTTGTGGGGGATGGCAATGGTGCCTTGTCCTGACTGCTAGCAATGCGACAAACAGCAGCCGATCTGCGTTGGAGCTCCTGCCCACCGCTGGTGGAGCCTGAAAAAGGTAATGCTCGGCTACATGCCCCACTCAAATTGCTGGCA
>NC_092867.1:49817930-49830727 GCF_032062135.1 Pyxicephalus adspersus
TAAAGCACTTTTTTTCACTTTGACAAGGCAAGCCAAGCAGCACAGAAAGGTTGTGATGCTAGCAAATCTCTGTCAGGAGTGGTAAATGCGGGCACACCCTGGCCTTATATAATTTGCTAGCATCACAACCTTTCTGTGCTGCTTGGCTTGCCTTGTCAAAGTGAAAAAAAGTGCCAATGGCTGCCTGTGTGGCATGCAGTGACAGACAGCCAATCGGCTGCCTGCCACAACAAACATGGAGGGGAGCGGGATGCTGTTATTGGAGGCCCCTATGCATTATGGGGGAGGTCCCTAGGCATTGTGAGAGGGTCAAATTCGGGGCTTCGAATCCAGCAAAATTCGGGTCGGGTCAACCCGCATTCGAACGGTCATATTCGCGTCGAACATTAGAACGACCCCAATTCGACACTGCCAATTAAGTTAGAATAACTGTCCTAAATTTTATTTGCTTGAAAATGTAAATTTCAACTTGCATTATTCTGTCAATGAGGGCCTAGGCCCTCTCTTCTGGTGGTACTCTGCCTTGCTGCTATTGGTCTTCTAGCTACTGATCTCTAGGCCCTAGACTTGACAAGGACTTCTATTATTTAGGACAAGTTCCTTTACTTCAAAGTTCTCCCCTTCACATTAGGAACCCTGCTTTTAGAGGCAGGCCTTCATATTAGAAATTCCATCTTTAAAGCAGAGTTTCCCCTTCACATATGAACCTCCCCTTCACATCGGAATCTCCTCTTTTCATCAGACTCCCTACACCTTCAGACCCTTTTTTGCGCAGTCCCTTAGTGGTTCACCTGCAAGTGTACCTTCCCCAGCATCTCACTGTTGTAAATAGAGTTGGCAGAAAAGATCTTCTTTTACTGTCTTCCTTGGGCACCAATGATGAAATCTAATACAGAGCCAGAAGGAGAATGCCAATGGTAGAAAATCTCTGCTTTCTCCTCGGTGTACAATAATGAGTGACCAGATAGTAGTTATAATGAGGGGTGCCAATACAGTCTCTCTAGGATAAGAGGCTTGGTCGCAAAACAGACCTCTTCAACCCCTGTTCCTACACCATTAGACCTTGTACAATAGAATGAACCATTCTGTATGGGAGAGAAGTTTGGTCACCCCGGGCTGTTTGCATTATTTAGACTGCAAATGCCTGCACTTTCTCACTTTATTACAAAAAAAAAATATGAAAAATAATTTTCTGGGGTGCCAATAATGAAAGAAAAATTTCTCTGTTTCCCTTATGTTATCCCCTTTCTTGAGAGCTGCACCTTTACTATGTCTCTATTTGCTTAATAATCACACAAATCTTAAATAACAAGATACTTATTAACAGAGAAAAAGAATTAAGAAATAATTGATATTTAAGAGAATCTAAGGATTGGTTAAAAAAAACAAATTAAAATGATACATTACACAAAGGCCCTGATTTAACAAGCAAATACACGGAAGCTCGATGAGTTTATTCATGCGCCGATATACGAGGCGTTTTTCTGCGGGCCGGAGCTTAGTGCCAGTACACCCGCCTTCATTTGCCAGCCGAATTCCTGTCTTGAGAAATGAGCAATAGGGGTCGCAAATCTGCCAATTAATGGGATTAGTTTGCAGCTGTGCGGTTCAGGAGGATCTGTTAAGCTGTCAATGGTAAGGTGATAGCAATTAATTAGCGCACACTTGCTTCCTGTTCTGCGCGCATCTACAGTCCATTACAGATCAATTTGAATCTTTAATGCTTGATCTTCTTTTGGGTAAGTGCTACATTTGTATGTTAAATTATACTCACTCATAAAATCCATTAATTCATTGTTACATTTGTTTTTATACTTTTTGGTTTGCTTTGCAACACTGCAAACTAATTGAGATCAAGCTGTATATATACTAGTTAACACTTCATAATATGTCATCACACAATTGTATGAACTGTAAAAAATTGTCATCAAGCATTTGTGATCCAATTAAAGTTTCATTGTAGTTTGGCTTGATAGAAATCAAATATTTGAAAAAAGGATTGTTGCCAAAGATGTTTTAACCTCCTGAGCGTTACACTGAGGTCTAGATTTCTGTACCAAAAGTGATCCATCGTTTTTCATGAAATTTTTTTTTTAAATTGTAGACCTGTAACTTACAGAAATATGTCCGAACAAGGGTTCTAGTAGATATTATGAATATAATGGATGAGCACAGGGGGACCAGGTAAGTAAGGATGGGAAAAATCTCGGGGTTAACCATCCTTGCAATTTTTTTTTGCCCGAACGAAGGTCGGGCTTAACGACAAGGTGGTTAATACATGTATCATTTAGTGATTTAACTTCTGTGTATATCAAAATACATTTAAATGCATAAAAAATACATATGCATTTTCATTATTACTATTTAACTGGACTGGTTTGTGGAGGGGGGGGGGTCATCAAATAAGTTTGCTTGGACGGTATGCATTGATGTGACTTTGTAATCCTCATTATTGTTAGTTTCATCTTTTGCTGCAATGTTTTTGCGCTTGGTTTGTAATGACAGTTTCTGTTGTTTAGCAAATCTTCTGCAATGTTTTGCCATTTTTTTCAACAAATATTCAGTACAAATGTATGCATGGTTTCCACTCCAAACTGCTACTTGAACCTCCTGTTTGCCTTTGTCCCATTCTAAAAGTCACATTGTCACATATTGGTATTTGAATGTATTATGTACATATTTCTTTTAGAAATTTCTTTAAATTAGTCTTTAAATTGTCATGGTTTTTCTTTGTCTGTTTTTTTTTGTTGTTTAAATTTTATTACTCTGACCTTTGCACTCATGTTGCTTTGCTGCCACACAACTCCTCTGTTCATTTGTAGTAGTATTATAGGTTTGTTGTCATTGTGCTGTGCTGCCTGATCCTAGCCCTATTGTATACAAACACACTTCCACTTGCTGTCTAAACAGGTTGTCAATTAGTTTTCCAGCCGAGTTGCATACTCATTCTAAAACACCCGATGGTGATGGAAGGAGGTCCAGGTTGCCAAGCACAACATCAAACCACATTGATTGCCAAACTCACAAGCAGGGTCAAGCAGATAGTATGCTTTATTTATGTGTTTACATGATTCTAATCGTATTAGTAATTTTGTATTAAAAAATGCCAGGGACAATTTACCTTAGTGCCAAACATATTTTATTGCTTTCTGCCAACAAACTCATTTTATTTTTGCTCCTCAAACCAATGACCAGAATGTCAAAAGGAGTTGCCGCCTGTCTGCCTGTCATCCATGACCTGTACATCTTTCTGTAAGCTAAAATTGCTTCAAAAACCAAGGTAGGCTGTGCCAAGAAAGACGAAGCTTCTGGACCTTTTATATATTTTAGAAGGGGAGTCCTTTCAAACCACGTTGCCCTTAATTTGTGCACTGAGCCAGTCTAGTTTCCTGGTTGTTTCTAAAGGTTTAAATGCCTTTTTAGACCTTGGTCCACTATATACTCACTTCCTCACATTGGCTTGGGAGTGGAGGAACATAAAGGTGGATTTTTTCTTTTACCCGGAAGCGATATCATCCACGATTGTACAGTAGTCTGTAATGTGACATTCCAGAGGCTTGGCAGCACAGCAAAGGGATGTTATCGCCCTGTAAAAGATTACATTATTAGGATGTGTTAAGCAGCATGGTTAATCATGTTTTGGTGGCGATGGATTGTATTTTTCTTGCTTTTCTGGCTACATAAGCAATGCTTGCCCAAATCTGCACTAAATTGCACTCTGCTCCAGAGTTCCAGACTTCCAGAGTTCCAAGTCTGCTCCAGACTTAAACCCCTAGGTTGGTTTGTAACCTAAACATGATGTGCTGAAATATGTAATGCATGCATTGTAAACATATGTAAATACTCACGCGCAACGACATTGGCAACAAGTTCATCCATGACTCGACCGCCCTCTGTTGTGCTGGAGGCGGGATGTTGGTGCACCTCTGGCTCGAGTTCCTCTGGAATGTCCCAGATATCACCATGGTGCAGGCACAGGTTATGCAGGACGCAGCATGCCATGATGACTCGGGCAGCTTTCCATGGTATGTAGAGGAGTTAACTACCGGGCCCCATCAAGCACAGAAACCGTGCTTTTAGCAGCCCTATGGTGTGCTTCACAACCCCCCAGCTTTTATGCAGAGCCTTGATGTAAATTTGCTCTGCTTCAGACTGGGGGGATGCACAGCTGTCATAAGCCATGGACGCTGCCCGTATCCTTTGTCAGCTGTAAAAAGACAAACATAATAAATGTTAGTTCTTGATACAGTTAAAAGTGTTCTTTGGGTGCAATGTAACACTAGAGATTTTTTACAAAGGTTGTTAAGGGTTGTGTTTTTTGGTCACTTTATTGCTTATTGGTTCTTAGGAGCCATTGTAACTACTGACTACCACACTGAAGTACTGTGAGCTGTGAACATAGTAATTATACTAGGGCTTCTGGGAATATCTGAAAGTTAATTCTTACCCCATGCTCCCAATATTGTACAATATTTTTAAACTATTTGCTAAATTAGATGTTAGCACAAAATGTGACATATATGCAATATAGGTCATAGCCTGGCATTCTGACAATGCAAAGATGATTTTCTGGTAGAGGGGTAGAGGGATATAGGCATCATGACAGGATCCTGGGAAACCTGTGCGTGCACTCATGACTTTCCTGTTAGCATCACAGACTATTTGTACATTCAGCGAATGATGCCGCTTCCGGTTGCGAAAGGCGAATTCCTGCAGTTTAGGGGCCTGAATTGCCACATGGGTGCCATCGATGGCCCCCAAAACATAAGGAAAGCCTGCTCGTCTGAAGAAACCCATCTTTACCTTCCTCCACTCCTGAGCTGTTTGAGGGAAGTGAATAAATAGTGGGACAAGGTCCACAATGGGATTTATGACCTTCATAAAAACCCTGGAAATTGTAGGCTGGCTTAGTCCACAAATTAAGGCCGAGAAAGTTTGAAAGGAACCCCTTCCTAAAATATAGAGAGTGGCCAAGAGCCTGGTCATTCCTGGAACAGCCTGGCTTCTCTTTCTTTTTGGAGCAATTTTATCTTCCAGCAAGCTGTACAGCTCATGGATAACCTGGCGGGACAGGCGGAAATGCCTTTTGACATCCTGGTCACATATAATATTCACACCCGTGGCTCCCGGACCCGTCGTGAAGTTGAAGGCTGCTCCCCAGGATGTTGTTGCTGCACCTTCTCTGCAGTAACCAGAAGAGTTGTGTTTGTTGCCACAACAGCAGTGGTGAAAAGCAAATCCTCCTCCATGATAACAACATGCACAATTCTTGCCCCAGCGCACATTTGAGTGCGCATGAATGTGCCCATGTAACACGCATGAACATGTGCACGTACTGTATCCCTATATATTTTCACAGAGCTTCTTGGCCATTCTGCATGCAATCAAAAAATTTACAATCACAAAAAAAAAGAGACAAACCCGAAGGTTGCTACAAGGGAAACAGAACTGAAAGTAAGAATACACCATTTACTTTATTCCTCCAAAAATGTTTTTGGTGTGTTGTCCCATACGTGTTTTATTTTTTCCTTCTAGTCTCCTTTCCTTTTAGAAAATGGCCACCACTGCTGCCACCATCGCCACCACCACCACCGCCTCCATCGCTGCTGCTGCTGGCCTCAGCACCACCACCACCCAAGGGTCTTCAGTCCATAGACCAACAGGCAGCTCCCTCAGACCAGCTAGGTTGCCTTGTGAAGCAGGTCAAGTAACATCTAGGCCCCTGGGCCCTCAACCTGGTACCTCAGCCAGTTTGAGCCGGACCAGGGATTCTGCTTTGAAGGCTGAGCAAAATGCAGCCCTCATGAGGTCCTACGTACAACATTATCTAACGACTCCATGGAGCTTGAACTCCCAGACCTCACATGCTGTAAGGCAGGGACTCTGGGAGGAAATTGCCAGGAGTGTAAATGCAGTGGGTAGTACACAACAGACCATTACCCAGTGTCAAAAACGTGTGAGTGACATCTTCAGACACGTCAAAAGGGTCCTGGGCACAGAGGCCGAAAGGAATGGGACCTATCGTGAACATCTTGTGCAGCGTCTCAGGGAGTACGAAAGATTGGCATTGCCATTCATTGGGCCAGAAACGGTGGTAGGGGTGGACTACAGGGATGGTTGCTTGGCAACCATGTAAGTTGAATCCTTTTACATTACTTAATTACCAATGTTAATTTTTTTGGGGGCAATATTTAGTCTAGTTTAGTCATTAGCATTGAGAACAAAATTGGATTGTGTTTTTACCTATTTATGTTTGCGGTGAAATATGAGATCAATTTTTTATAATGACCTCTTTTGTGTACTTTTACCTTTCTTTGACTTGCATCAACAATGTGTGTATTTAATTTTTTTACAATAGTATGCCCTGAGACGCCACTTGTGGTTGTCACTTGTGGTGAATCGATCAATCCAAATGAACTGGGGTTAGAGTCAAGCTCACTCTATTTTATTTGTTTTTGTGCTTTATTTAACAGATAACAGATCACCATCTACAGGGGGAGGTCGTTGCAGAGAAGCCTGGAAGAGAATACAGGTAGTTTGATTTGTGTGTGTTCAGCCTTCCAAAAGATAAATAATAACCTTCGACCTCTCTATAATATATCTATATATATATATATATATATATATATATATATAAGATTTGTTAAATTTTCATTGGAAATGTTTCTGGTGCAGCCTTCCTTTGGGAATGTCTGCCTGCTTTTTGATTTAAATAATTAGACATCGACTCTAATTTCTGTCTGAATGTAAAAAATCATTTTGCCTGTGCGAAAAATTGATATGTGAAGATTTGTCACCACATTCATTCATTTTGATGTGATATATCATGTGCCTTTGGTTTTGAAGAGTTTTCAAGGGCTGCATCCACTGTGGAGGTAGGCAAGAACTGGTCAATTGGTGTTTATTTTGGGAAGTGTTGGGGAGAAAGAACCTTTCCCAATGTGTTCCATTTGTGTTTTTTTTGTTTTTGTTTTGTCCCTCAGGTGGACATTTACTACAAGAAGTAGAGGAGATACCTGAGGTTTCCCTAAGCAACCCATGTTTATTGTTCGGGATTCAGAATAAATGTGTCTAACATTTGTTGATGTTCCAGTGTCAGGATGCTGTCTGCATAATGTCATGGTGATTCACAAAGTTATGTGATATTTTAGTAATTTTTTTCCCCTTTATAGCAACCAGTGGATGCAGGTGGATTGGGTCAACCCAGTGTGGGCAGCCAGCTTCTAAACCTCACTCAGAGGCTGGTTGGCCATTTTGAGTAGTGGAGTCAAAGATGTCTGCCCCAAGTTCAAATAATTTGGAACAGGTTCTTACACTCCTACATGAAAACCTCATTCAAAATAGTCAGGACCGAGAATTTAACCAACAACATCTGGCGGCCATCCAGCATCTGATAGAATCGGTCCAACAACAATCGGCCACTTTGGGTGTCTACTTGTTCAGAGTTGACCATCTCTGTAACATGTTAAGTGAATCCCTGGGCCAACAATCTCAGCTAAATCAAGCGATTATTCACAGGGTGGGTTGGCAAATCCCAATAGGTTCTGCTGGCCCCCCATCTCCTGCAGGGCAACTACGTTGCCTGGCCACCTCCTGGCCAGGTCTATTTTTTGTTTACCCAATGTCCACAGGTTAGTGCCCCATGCACTTTGAGGGCCCAATTATGCTCCAAATGCAAGTTTGCTATCTAATACCAGAAGAATGTTCCAGTTTGTAGATTTGTCAACGTGATTCTAATCACGTATGAAGTCTCAGCTCAATACTCTACAAGTATTGCTGTAATGACCTTAAAAAAAGCTAAACATTATTTTTATTACTGCATCTTCGTTTACTAAATGAAGTCTAGTTATGTCTAGGGACCATATATGGCACACCTCACTTCTATGACGTTCTGTTGGTTAAAATGACATACCAAGGTGTTCAGCTGTGTATTCTATGCCAAATGTATTCTTGAAAATTGTAATATATTTTTTTAAGAGGACCTGTCTTACTTTTAAGGTCACAGGATATTTGGCTAATGAAGTGACCAATGCAGGAATAGGGCAAACTTGACCAAGCTTCCAAACAAGTTTGTTGTGTTCGATATTTTATGGTTCAAACAACCATTGTGTAAAAACGAATGTTTAATTTTTTTGTTTTTTTAAGGATGGAATTGGATTGGCAAGGATAAAAACAGATTTTTAATGTGCACTTCAAATCAAATAAAATAACATTCACAAAATCTGGCTTTTAGTTTTTTTCCTCCCCAGGAGGGCTGGCTTCCTCCATCGATGTGGAACTGGCTGTGTTTGTGGAAGGGGACCAAAAAAATAAGAGTGGTAAGTACTGACCAAATGTAATAGTATATTATACAGCTACTTTTAAAATTGCAGAGTGCTAAAGAATTCACGTTTTGTCATTTCATCTGACTGTTTTGCTGTTTATACTTTGCCAAACAAGAAAGAAAGGTGATTCCTGGCTAATTATGGCTATGGAACTAAAGTGATGTAGTTTGGTGTCAATGAAGGTTGTGGGTCAACAAACTTGACTAAGTGACATTTAACCTTTGTCTTCTGTTAAAAGCTGCCTAGACATGAAGCTAGTCATACACCTAACAAACTATATCCTCATTTATATTCATGGAGGTGCTGGCAAGGGCACTCCACTAGCTGTAGATAAAAAATAAACACCATAAGTAAAAGTGGGTGGGCAGGACTAAAGTAGATTTGTTAAGTTAGGTTAGTTAAGGTGACTAGATTAATGCAAAACGTCTAACTGATACTTTTTGCCTACGTAAAAAAATTCTTAGCAAACATTTGTCAGTACAACTATGGACAACTAAACAACTCATGTCTATTTTTCTTCATGCTAGCCAATAACCTAGAAATAACCCTCATTTGAAATATGGTTAATGACTAGAAGCTACATGAAATTCTGCTGGATCTTTCTTTGTGTTGAATTGCAACATATGTTACAAAAGTTTATTCTAAGGTTAGCTTACAGGCAATCTCCTCGGCCTCGGCCGCCTCCTCTTCTTCATCGGAGGACTCTGGCTGCTGATGTTGGGCAGCAGGCTCCTCCTCTGTTGGTAGCTCCTCCTCTGCAGCTGGCTCCTCTCCTCAAATCTTCAGGATTCTACCACACTAAGCTGCATCATAGCTACATGATTTAAAACCCCAAAATTGGCCTCCTAGATGTAAACTTTATTAATACAGTTGTTTGCTGAGTGAAGCATAAGTGCCAGACATACATATAATCTATGTGAAAAATATAGGCACAGCTGCATTATGTCCGAAAATGCAGCACATGTGTACCTATTTTGTTGCCACAGAAAAAAAAAAATACCCCATCTGAGACGGTTGAATGATGTACCTTCCACAAACACTGTATTGTGGTTTCATCGATCCAGAATACATTCCCTGTCCTCCAGATAAAGATAACTTCCAGCCTAGCGTGATCGCTAGGAGGCTAATTAATACTCTTCAAATTATCTACCTCTGATATAGCTTAATGGGGTAGAATCATGAAGATTTTTACAAACTGTATGTACATACATCGAAATATATGCATGTACACAGTTGTCAACAGGCAACTTTAGGTGTGTGGACCTCTACCCAGCGCTCATCTGCAGCTCTAATCCATTAAAAAAAAACAATAGAGGAAGCTCAATTCTCAGCTGTCATCCATGCAGAGAATTCCAGCTGCTGATAAGAGCTGGGCAGTGAGAACAGCGCAGCTAGAATCAGATGGGGACACAGGCTGTCTCTCCCCCATTCTATAGCTGTGCTGTGGATTCTATAAAAAAAAAAAAATACTTGAGAGAAAATATTGACTCTGTGGGCATGTGTAATGACATCATGGGCACAACGTGATAGTTGTGTGTGGGAATTCTGCATATCATATCTTGCAGCCTTACAATTCTGTGCACAAGCACAGAGGACTCTCAAAAAAAAAATAGTCCCAAAATAAATCCAAAATCTCAGCCCACCACATTTCAAACATTTGAAGATATGGGGATCCCAATTGAAAACACTATTGAAAATCCTACATTGGGAATGCATTTTCCAAAGCAAGTGCACATTGGAGTCCTTATTTGAAAAAGTGGACCCCTGGGCCCACTTACAAATCAAGGAGCAAGTGTCCCCCACTTGAACCTACATTTTCTGGTTTATGCACCTCATTATTCCCAATAAATTGGGGTTCCTTGAAATGTAGGTATAAATTTAGGGGTAACACCACAATTCTCCTTGCTAGGTAAGTGGCCCGGGGGGGGGGGGGCTAAATGGGCCTTTCTGCTTTTGGCCTCCTAGATGCACTTGCTTTTTAATAAGCAACAACCTCCAAGAAATGTGGTTAAGTAGCAGCTAGTAGGATCCTTGGTGTACCCTCAAATTTCAAGTTGTTACAAACAAGGGTTTAGAACATCTGAAGGATTAAATACGGTGAGTTCTTAGGCTGAGGAATATGAAAAGCAGCCTTAACACATAATAATATAAATAACACATATAAATGTGCAAACATGCATGATGCATAAAAACACATTTAAATGTGCAAACATGAATGATGCACAAACACACATTTAAATGTGCATGCATGGACAAACATGTATGCTTATGCAACATAAAAGAACCCCCCCCCCAAAAAAAAAATTAAAAAAAAAATCACTTACCTGAATAATTAAGCACAGGTCCCTCTGCAAACAAAGTGCGCGGCATGATGATAACGCAGATATGAAACTTTCGGGTTTACTCCCGCCTACTGAAAAACGTGCGTATGCTATGCATGTGCACGTACACCTGCTGTATGCATATTAATACCCGCATGGAACGGCTTCATGTTTGGCACAAAAGTACGCACATATTTCATAATATACTTTTTTTAATTTTTTGGTTAGGTTTTTATTTGGAATTATGGACTAACATGATGGTTTGTACACTTTGAGTCAAACATATGTTCTTGCTTTTCCAGCCTTTCAGGGTGTTTATGCAGTTTGAATTGCATGTTAGACCTTGCCCAACTATATATTGACTTCCTCACCTCAGCTTGGTAGAGGAAGCACAGAAAGGGGATTTCTACCTTTAACCAGTAGCAATATCATCCAGAAATGTTGCTTGGAGCCAAGGCAATGACATCAGAAATCATAGGAAGAAATGGGCAATCTTTTTCATTTGAAGCATGTTAGGCAATATGGCCTAAAAAATCCTCATTGCCTATTTCTGCCTATTTCTTCCTATAATTTCTCTTTTCTATGTATATGTACACACAAATGCATAAATACAGATATATATGCATGTATGTACATACATGAGTGCACATGAAACAAATATATACCTAAAAAGAAAAAGTTCACAGTTCACACGCACATAGCGGTTTCATCACACTGAGTTTTAATAGGACAATTATGCTGTTTTTAGCCTGTCAAACAAATCATAGAAGCGAACAGCTTAAAACAAGCATAACCTAATTCTTTATATGGAGGTCCTGGTACAAATTTAAAGGAGATCACATAAAAACAAACCCCACAAAAAAAAAAATCAAAATTTGGACAAAAACTTTATTCAAAATAAACCTATTTACTAAAAGGTCACATTAAAATATAGAGAACACACAGATACCACTAAGTTAACATGACAAAATAAACAAAAAAACAACACATGTAAACCCACACTTCCATCTAAGGCTGGGTCCAGATGAAGGATTTTAAAAACGCATATAAACGTTCCTACCGTGTTTATATGCATTTGTATGCACTTTTTACAAGTGTTTTAAAGCTTAACTTTAAAACACTAAAAAACTTTTAAAAACGCCTATGACGCGTTTTACTGCGA
The DNA here is from genome assembly GCF_032062135.1 of Pyxicephalus adspersus. NCBI lineage: Eukaryota > Metazoa > Chordata > Amphibia > Anura > Pyxicephalidae > Pyxicephalus > Pyxicephalus adspersus. Next base: position 49,829,738 of record NC_092867.1, read on the forward strand.
ATTGACGCAATTTGCCACGATTTTACATAAGCGTTTATAAAAGTTTTACTTTTAACCCTTTCAGGGAAGGAGTACAGGGGTACAAAAAAACCCTTACTCATTCCCTGAAAGGGTTAAATATGTGTAAAAAAATTGGACGAGGCTTTAATGTTAAATTGTTTTATTAAATGTGTGTGTTTGTGTAACAAAACTTTTTTTTTTTTACAGGTTATCCCAATGACAGGATGGTTCCCAGGGCTCCAATGAGCACAGCCCTGGAAATCCTCCTGACAGTGAGGGATTGCAGGGCACTAGGGGTTAAATGAGGACAAGTCTCTCCATTCACCCCTAGTGCTCTGTGATTGGCTAAGGTTTTACATTTCTCAGCCATTCAGCACTAGACATGAATGGGGAGACTTGTGCCCATTCATCTCTAGTGCTCTGAGATTGGCTGAGAAATAGGAAACCCTGATGACAGCTCAAGCATCATCAGGATTTCCCTTTCCTCAGCCAATCAGGGAGCAGAGCAGTCAGCGGAGCTCTGCAATGCTGACAGCTCCGCTCCCCTGATCACTCCCGCAGCCCTAGAGGAGCTGTGGCATGTATTACAGAATTACAGAACATGTCACAACTCCTCTAGGGCTTCAGATTCTGAAGTCCTGCTAAAAACATTTAAAAAAGCCTCCACTGAGTTCAATAGAAGAGGTTTCATGCGTTTTCCCACGTTTTCTCGGGTTTATCCAGCGTTTTAATTTTTTAAATGTTGCAAGCAACGTTTAAGATAACGCTCAAAAACGTGCCTGAAGGAAACTGGCGTAGATTAGCCTATTGGAATGCATGGGGACTTCAAACATGGGCTTTCAAAGCCTCAAGTTAAACGCTGTGGAAACAGTCCATGTAGACTAAGCCTGAAGCCTAATTATTTTAAAAGTGGCCCAACAAATATTGCATTCCAAAAATATTTACCAAACCAAAATGCAATTTTGACCTATTAAGGGTGGAAAACTGGAT
>NC_092867.1:49831978-49854148 GCF_032062135.1 Pyxicephalus adspersus
GGAGAGATCGGCGGACGATGATCGATGGAGGACGACGCTGGATGAGCACAGGGGGACCAGGTAAGTAAGGATGTACAAAATCTCGGGCTTAACCATCCTTGCAGTTTTTTTTTGCCCGAGCGAAGGTCGGGCTTAACTGCAAGGAGGTTAATAGTAAAACGGACATTAAAACATTCAAAGTACAAAAAACAAAAGCAGCTATTGTGCTAAATGGTAAGCAAAGTATCAAATGTAGCAACATAAATTAGGCTAACAAACAAAACAACAGCCCTCTCCTTGACCAAAAAAATAAAATTAAGACAAAGGAAAAAATCAATTTCGACAACACCCTTATAAATGTTCATCATTATGCGCACAGGTGTTAAAAATTAACATGCAATTGGGCATGTGCAGTACGTGAAATTTGGCTGTTTGGTTTTTTTCCAGTTTGACATTCCATAATCATTTATTGATTCAATCCTTTAGATTTGTACACCAGTACACAGCTATTGAAGAAAAAATAAAAAAAGGAGTGAAGGATTTTTCAATTCTATATTTCTAATTATTGATGTATATAAATATATAATATATATATTATACGATATAAATATTATATATAAAACTATAGAGGCAAGCAAGAACTTGTGTGTGTGTGCTTTGGACTTTTGTTTTAATGATGTTTATAAACATATATGTGTATAATTATATATATATTTATATATATATATATATATATATATATATATATATATATAAATATAAATACAAATATACATATACATGTATATTTAAATTTATATCCATAGAAGCAAGCAAGAACTTGTGTGTGTACTTTGGACTTTTGTGGAAAAGGAATTTATCACCAGGCGGATCCCTGGGTCCGGCATCGGATGCGTTAAGATAGGCGCCTATGTAAAGAGCTGAAATCAGTTAACTCTTTCTAAACCTGAAAATATTAGGTCATGTAAAAATATGCTTATTTCTCAGTTAATATAAATGTTTAAAACATTTGAACAGCCCAAACATTTTTATTTAGGTCTAAGTGAAAGATGTGTGCCATTAGAAAGATTTCATTTTTAGGGGAACTGTGACTTTTAATGCAAGCTCACCAGTGTCAAAATGCTGGGGATGGAGTGCGCATGCGCCGCCCATTCATGCTGGCTGTGTCATAGTCAGCTCGGCGCTCTCCGGATCCCTTTGTGCCCTCCAGCGACGGATCTCCTCAGCAGCCACACTCCTCGCGGGAAGATTAAGCCCTCCGCTATCCAGGGCATTGAAATAGAATGGTGGGGAAGTCCGGACACAAGCTGAAAGACCGGGTTTCCCGGTCCCAGCCAGCGCGCCCGGCATTCAAGATGGCGGCCGCTCGGGAGCCACGTCCTAAAAAAAGCCACAACCTTTCACTTTTACTGAGAAAATATGATCTAGTAGATGGTTGGAGGGAGATGAACCCATCGGTCAGGGATTATACCTATTTCTCGGCAGCGCATAATCAGTACTCACGTATAGATCATGGATTCATTCAGTCCTCTATGCTCCCCAACTTACTTGGAGCATGCATTTTGTCAACTACGTGGTCAGATCATGATCCCCTGGCCTTATATCTGAAGGGTTTTAGTAGAGCGCAACCCGGGTTTAGGTGGAGATTTAATGAGAGTTTTATCTCTGATGATATGGTGAAGGGAGAAATAGACTCGTTATTGGGCAACTATTTTCAGACTAATGTGGCAGATGACACATCTCCAGCTATAAATTGGGAAGCTCATAAAGCTTACATAAGGGGTGAGTTGATTAGAATGGGAGCGACACGCAAACGAGCCCGCAATAGGATGATTGACACTAGTCTTCAGGAATATCATAAACTACAATTACAACACAAACTGACGCCACATGTAGTCTTAAAGGCCCATTTGGAGGCGAAGCGCACTGAACTTAATTTGCTACTAACTACCAGAGCAGAAAAGTCATTGCGCTGGTCGGCTCACAAATTTTTTGTTTGGAGTGACAAACCGGGAAGTCTCTTGGTCAATAAGCTTAACTCCAAGCCCAAGTCCCATGCTCTTCCTAAAATTAAGACTAAGGGCGGTAGGCTATCGCAAAATCCGGAAAAGATCCTTGCTGCATTTGAAGATTTTTATAGCCGTTTATAAGGGGCTGCTGATTCGATAAATACATTGGGAGTGGAAAGCTTTCTCGACCAACTTGACCTTCCTAAACTACAATCTAAACATAAAGCGTTCCTAGACAAGCCTTTTACAGTGGAGGAGTTGCAGGGGATTATGGGTCTTCTCAAAGTAGGCAGCTCACCTGGCCCGGATGGATTCTCAAACCTGTATTATAAGACGTTTAGTCCTTTACTGGCCCCCCATATGGTAGCATATTTTAACTACCTAAGGGAGGGAAACGCCTTGGTGGGAGATGCCAATAGGGCATTTATTAGTGTAATACCTAAGCCGGGGAAGGATGATTCGGAAGTGGCTAACTACAGGCCTATTTCCCTGATTAACTGTGATCTGAAAATTATGACGAAGATTTTGTCATTTCGAATGAGCTCCTTTTTAGGAGCATATGTTCATCCGGACCAGGTGGGCTTTATGTTACATAGGCAAGCACCGGACCAAACGAGGAGGGCAATTGATCTTATATCGATAGTAAACTCAGGATGGGATGGAGGACCGTCACGTCAAGCCATGTTACTTTCTCTTGACCTCCAAAAAGCATTTGACTGTATATCCTGGAGTTATTTGTTTCAGGTGCTCCTAAAAATGGGTTTTGGTCCTTATTTTACTAATCTTCTTGCGGCCTTATACGATTCACCGGAAGCCAAGATATCACTAGGGGGATTCTTTTCCTCGGCGATTCAAATTAAGAGGGGGACCAGACAGGGTTGTCCCCTCTCTCCTTACTTTTTTACGAACGATTTTTTGCCCAATCGATCGTTCGTCGTTCGATTGGAACGATAAAAATTGGAAGTGTGTACGCACCTTTATTGTGCTTTTGATGTTTGTTCATGATTCTGCTATGTTCTAAAATCCTAATAAAAATATTGAAATACAAAATGCCGGGGATGAGCGTCTCCAGCAGTGAGATCATTTTGGTTAATAACTTCCACGCGAATACGCCAGCGCCTGAAATTTGGTTGATAAATCGATCGAAGGCCTCTGATTTTGAATCGCAAATACTAATGCGCGAGCGAGCTTTTGATTTTGCTTGGTGAATCAGCCTGAACGAGTCTGTCCTCTATATCCTTTAACCTGGCTGGGCTCTAAAGTATGAGAGAGTAAAAGAGATTTGGAGGCTGTTGTCCCTTTTTACAAATCTCCAGGACCCCTTGCCATATTCAGCCACACCCATGCATCCACACCTTACTCAGGTGTCCTCCCAGTTCCAGAAATAAACTGTCCATATGTGCCTGCAGGTATTCTCCAGTAGATGTTGCACTGGGGGCACGTCCTCTGACTCAGCTGACCAGCTAGTCCAGGCTCCCTTGGGGGTCATCATATAGAAGTGATGTTTATAAACCAGGCAGGATGATTGTAGAAGTATTTGAAGTAGATGCTTCCATACTCAACCCCCATACCTTACACCTGGTATGGTGTGATCTTTTTGTTCAAGGAGGTGTTATTCTCCAGTTTGGTTGCTTGGCTCCAAGCCCCAGCTGGAGTCCTCCTGCTAGATCATCATTGACATTTCAAAGGAAACCCCCATCAAGGCTCACCAAAAGTCAAATTGAACATATTTCAAATAGAATATGCATAAGTGCTGATTTTTTACAACTCATGCTGTACACTCCAACAATATATTTTTCCTAAAATAGAAAGACCAAAAGCATCCATCACATAATAAATATTGATAAGCTGTAATTAATTATTAACATTTTTTATTCTACAATTTAGATATACTTTAACCCCTCTATTTCAATATCATCACGACAGAAGCAGCTATCATCAGAACAGGAATAAAAAGTAAATTCTCACAAGAGGTTCCAAAGGTGACAACTGTTAAATTACCTTCTTATCACTTACTCTTGTGTATGTGAGATAGGAAAAAAAGGGAATCTGCCCTATAAAACCTAGGCAAAGATTTGGCTTTGGGGATAATTATAGATATTGTGATCCTCATCCTAAAATGGTGAAACTTTGTGTTTTGATTCATTTGGAAAGTCATAAACAACTTTTGGTTCTAATTTTTAAAACATATGTTTACTGATTTCCTTTTTTTATTGTAGATTTCATCATGTCAGGTCCTGAAAATGACACCATGCATCCTCACTATGAAACCCTGATGAGTAGCACTCCATCCCCTGTTCCAGTATCCAATGTTCCAATATTGTCTGTCTTGCAGAACAGAAAACCTCCCCCCCCCCCCCCCCCATGTAATACACACCTCCTCTCAAAGAGCCTTAATGCACCAAAATAGGAATCCATTGTCGCCATTTTCCAAATGTTCCTGAAGGGCAAACCAAAGGCTCTGGGAGTAAGTACTACATTGTGACCACACAAAAGACACTTCAGTAAGATGGAAAGCAGAAGAAATTGAGAATATCACATCTAAAAGTGTACAGGTTAGGCAAGAGACTTTCCCTCACCTTCTCTATTGATGATCATCCTGAGAAGACGTAAATGGGCCATTTCCAATAGGGATGCAGAGAACAATAATAATATAATATTTAGTATAGTGTTTTTACTATATTATATATATTATGTATTGCTTTTTGTCCCTTTATTTACTGTCCCTTGCCCACCCTTTCTATTTTTTTTTTGGTCTTTCAGTCATTGAGACATAGCCCCTGATTCATCAAGCAAAATCGGATTATCGGTCGCGCATTCGTATTAGCGATCCGGAATCGTGCGCGATCGCGCTATTCAACAACCGGAAAAGCTCGCCGTATTATCGCGCTTCCAGCGATCGCGGATTTCAATGATGAATCAGGGGCATAGACCCCACCACTTGCCATGATCTATGCATTGCATGGGCTTAGTGATGATGTCACTGGATCTGAAATGCGATTTGTAATGAAACTGGAATAGTTCTTATCAATAGTGTCTTCAGTATTTTAATGGTGGGTTGGAGAAGGAACGAGGAGAGACAAAACACAAGAAGATTAACCTTTAGCTTTAAAGTAGATCTGAAAACTAAATTATCTTCACTTTAAATGCTTAGCCAGGACAACAATGGTGAGATCATAAATTATCCAAAATGTACTTAGCTGCATAAACTATACCTGTTTCTTTTCCGTTTTAGATCCTTGTCATTTGTGCAGCCATCATGGAGGTTGTCCTTGGTATTGGAAAAGCATTCACTAACTTTTCCATCACACTTCCAAGTGGCATTTTATTGGGGGGGGGTCCTTTATTTGTAAGTACGATTAGAACTGGCTGTTTTTGTTGTTTTCCAATGACAATTCACAGACCAGTTTTTACCAGTGTAGTGGGTGAGGGAGGATTAGAATTACTGCAAGGTTTTGTTGCTATCATATGTGTCTGCCTTCTCTGACCTTCTCCTGAGGTCCACTGTAAAATCCAAGAGGTGGATAAGACCCCTAAAAACCTTTTTCAAAGGGTATAAAGTAGGTATTTTAAGGTATAAAGTAGAAATGTTTACTTAATATGATAAAAGTTTCAGGCATATCTTGCTTGGAGTCTGAAAACACAACAGCCAATCTGTAATTCTTCACAGCCATTTAGGATCTTTGGTAAGATCGGCAGCTATCAGTTTTATATCAATTATTTACCAGTTATCAATACCTTTTATTACCTGGAACAAAAGCCTAGAGCCTAAATCATTTCGTAATATAATAATTTTTTATTGCAATTCTCGTTTTAATTGCCTGTACCAAGGTCCCCCAAAAGCCGTTTCATGCTTTCAACACCTTCCACTCAAATAACTATGGACAACATAAATCTCTATGTATTCCAGTTCTAGTCATGCACATTTAAAGATAATCCAGCCACTCTGGGTCTACCACATTATCAATCACCTATTAAATATCCTAAAAGAAGAATGGTAGAACTGGGCAGGACTGATGTGAAGACCCCACTCAATCTGGAAGTAGAACGTGTGATGAAATAACAGGAATGACATTATGCCTCTTGCAAAATGTGCCATTGGTTGCTCATTTTGTATTTGTTTTAGTATTTTATTCTTTAAAGCAATAAAGTTAGTTGAAAGGTTAATTAATCATATGTCTTATCCCACCTGTCTTAACACCAGCTAGTCGTAGCATCATGCTATAAACCAACTCTAGCTTATTCTAGGGGCAAGAAGCTATAACCCAATCCCAGCCTACCCTAGGGGCAAGTACTTATTCAGGGGGTAAGAAAGTGACTGTAGTTTAAGCTAGGGTTGGGAAACTGGTTCTAGCTAGGTTTGGGAAGGAGGTTATTGAGTGGATGACCCTCCTGTCAGATGCCTGTAAATCTCCTGTAAACTAGCGCCTAAATAAAAGGTTAGGAAGGTCCTTAAGCTGAGCTCCCAGATCTACTGTTGAGAATATGTGGATGGGAGGCTCATTTACTATTAGTTCAGTATCACTATGCAAAAAAGTCTGTACTGTAAATTGACGGGGCTCTGGTTATGTGTCATTTTACCACAAAAAGGCCTCACTTTGCATAAGGTCAGGGATTTATAAAGAAGCAGTGTTCACAGATGGGTTCAGCGTACAGAACTATTTATAAAATATAATAAATTCACGGTAAATCCAACGTGTTTCAGGGGTTGGTACAACACCCATCTTCATCAAGGCTTGAAGTGCTTTGTTCCAAAATTGATATAGCTGAATTGCTCCCAAAGTTTTACCCAAAGATATGAGAAGAATCTGATGATGGCTGAATCTTGAGTGTTTTACCTTCATTTTTAGAAAAGTTGACTTGTTAGAACTAGATTAACACTTTGTAGACATAAGAAATAGGACTATTTATGTTAATTTTATGACTTACTCCTTCCGTTTTCTCTATAGATCAGAGGCTCTCTGGCCCTGAACATCATTAGCACCATTTTTAGTTTGACAGCCTTTATCCTAAATATAATTGATCTGGCGATCCTCCAACGAAGGAGGATTCGTTGGCTATTATAACGGATACGATTACTACGATTACATGGATAGTACTAAGTGGAGATGCCAAAGTCTACTTGTAAGTGTTTATTTAGTGATTGTATAAAGGAAATGTATTTTTTAATGTTTTCCTTTTCTTTATTACTTAAAATATGTATACTTACTGTAACATTAAATGATCATTTAATTTTTATCATTTGCAAACAGTAGGTAGTGACTTATAAGAAGAACTGGATCATTTTACAGGTTTTAGGCTCAATTCACTTAGCTCTTACAAGCATTATGTAACCTATGGATTAGTTTAGCACCAAAACCAAAAGATAAAAATACCAATCGAATATAACTAATACAACTAATACAATACAACTAGCCCTTTTTTGGCAGGGATGGTCAATTGTGCGTTAATAAGTAAGGGAGTAAACTGAAGGCATTTTTTAAAGGACATATTTAGTATACTTTCTTAAAAAATACCAACTCATATGTAAACTTAAAAAAAGAGAATTTTAAAAGATGAAATGTAAACAATTACTACAGACAATCAGATGATTTTTCGCAATATAGTTTTTGCCATGATTCTGTGTGGGGCCCTATAATAAAGAGTAGGAGTGCTGGGATAGGAATGCTGGGGGCAGAATCAGATTACACAGAAAAGGAAAAGGAGAAATCAATGAAACTCGACTACAGAGGAGCATAAAGGAGCACCATGTAAAGGATAGAAAAAAGAACCAATAAGGTTGGATTGTCAAGGAAGAAAAACAGGAGGCAGTGGGACCAGATTATGGAAGAGAAGAGCAGACTGGACCAAATAGTAGACATTTAGAACAGGGTCAGAAAGATGGGATTGGAAGAATGGATTAATGGGTGGTAGGGACAAGATCAGATTGTGCAAGAGAGAAGGAACAGAAGTCAACAAATTAAGATCTTGAGAGTAATTACAAGCAGGAGGACTAAATTGAAAGATGAGGCAATGGGATGATTTGATAAATAAATCCAAGGAGTAACTGACTACTTTTGGAAATCTTGAACGTGTTTTTGGACCTTGCGGAAATATCCTGAGCTTTGAACAAATAAAAACAAATTGGAAATTCCCTTTAGACAATAACTATAGAATTGATAATGGTTTACATTTTCTCTTGACAGTGTGCTAGTTATGCAGTTGAGTCTCTGCTACTCGTGATCAATTTGTTGATTTTACGTGTTAGCTTTTCTACCTCCATTTTCGGATGCCGTTCCTCTCAGAAGTACAAACTGTTCCCCAGGTAAGAAACATATGGAATTACTTTAGGAGGTGTAAAGTCAAGACCCTGCAAGTTCAATCATCCATTAACTTTTAAAATGTTGAGGTCCTTGTCTCAGCTCTCTTCTTAGGCCTTGACTAGATCCAAGTGGAAAGATGGGATTCAGTTTAGCTTACTCCTCCCTTCTGTAACCATGATCACCACCCTGCTGTAGGTACTAATAAATATTACCAACCTTTTGCACAGACTCTACCTTTTTTATCACATGATTTTGTTAAGTATATTGGAGCAGGTACATTGTAAAATGTTAATGGTATGTGTTAAGTGTCAACCATTGGGGACACTTGGTACTATGGATTTCTTCTCACTTTCAAGATTTCTTTCCACTTCCTGTACATCTCTAGGTAAGGAGTAAGAAATTCCCACAGACATGACCACAGGCCACAAACCAAAGTTTTAAAAATGAGTTGACCAGCATCTACCCCAAATAGTCAAATGATGTTTCAGCAGATGGACATCCAATTATAGATTGAATTTTAATTATTTTATGTTTATTTTAAAACCGGGTTGGAGCCCATCCATCAGGAGATGATAAGGAGAAGGCCTGAAATCCACCTGGAGCCCTGATCAGTTTTTTATTGTCCTCGGTTTTCATAGGGATTCATGTAAAACCTCTTAAATGGGAATACAAAAAACACATTTTAGTAGAATGATAAACCAAAAAAACTTGTCCTTTCCATGTCTTCAAGTCAAAGCTTGAAATTCTTCCAATGTTGGTCTCAGATAGAAAACCGAAAAGAACCTAACTCCTCCACACTTTATCCAAAGATCTTGAAACACAATATGTAATAAGTGAAATAAAAATGGTTAAACGATAAAATGTTCCATTATTCTTATTTGTGAACTTTTCCAAAGGACTCCCCCTTGTGGACCTTTTGTGTATTTAAGGCAGCAGAGATAGATCTCTGTTCTAGTTTTTCTAAACCTAAAAAATAGAACTTATTAATCACATTTTTTGTAATGTATTTTTTCTAACATGTTAATGATACAGAATGAAGTCGTGCTTGCCATGAATCCCGGTACCGTTCCCATAATTGCCAGTTATGCTCAACCACCACCACTGCCATATCCAGTCAATGTAGTCAAAACTATACCAATAAATTAATAACCAGAATTAATTGCCTACATACTTTATAGCATGCATTAGCTTTTAGGATATTATATTAATATAATTATTAGGACTTTTTAGGATTTTTAAGAATTACTTAATCATTAGATATTTCTTAAGTAACATTTGGAATAGGTACAATTTGAAGAAAATGTTGCCTTCCTGAAGTTTAAATTGAGACCAAATGGCTGTAAGTTGATTTTGGTAAGTGTTAGTTGGTAGGCATTCACCCATTGAGTATTAAATCATGAGCATATATTTCACCTATGAGCAGTCGTGCACCCACTATTTGTCATACGTGCCTGATGTGAGAAATAACTGTATGCGCAATGCAGAGATCTAAAAATAAGGTATTATTATACACTTTGATACTATTTGTCATATGTGCCTGTTGTGGGAAATAACTGTATGCGCAATGCAGAGATCTAAAAATAAGGTATTATTATACACCTTGATACAGTCCCATTGACCTTAAGCATTAATTCCCCTGCCTAAAACTGTGCTATACTTTAAAGCTAATGCATTGGTACTCATGGGTGCTCCTATTTGTTTAGGTGGCTAAATGCCAAGTTGAGTCCATCCCGGTACACAATGCATGCTGAAGTTCCCAATCCAAAGTTATGAACTGTGGGATTTCTTGTTGGCAGAGCCCCCAGGAAGAACACAAAATCCAATATAAATGCTGTTTTTAAACATTCTTTAATAATTTTTATTAGATGGCAAATCTTAATTAAATTCAGATTTGTGCCCATAAGGCACTCTCTCCTACAACACTTCTTCTGCCATCTGCAATATACGATCACTCCAAAACCTCGATCTTCAAAGTAGAATCTCTGTTGGATAGTGGCAGGTGACTAATGGTCACCTAAGGGGCAGGACAGTTGTAACAGTAATTGATTTAGATTTTTTGCCAGGCCTGAACTTTAATATAATTCACAGCCAAAATGTATTCATGGTTTACAATAAAATATACTCTTACAGATACCATTTCTCATTGTGTTGTTTGTTTGATGCTAGATGCTATTAAATTACACTGGACACTGGGAGCCATGTACCCTTGACTTTAACACTGTTGGAGCTGATAAATTGATATCTATGTGACATTGAACTGACAAGTAAATTTGGTCCATACTAGATGAATATCAAAAAAGCAACCCTCAAGATCGGTAGTAATGCAAATTACTTGGAACTGTCTTGTATGACCCCCCTGGTGGTATTCGCTAATTAAATTAAACTAAATTAAACTGTTAATTAAATTAAATTAAACTGTTAAGTGCTGCTGCAATCTTCCTCGGGAAAAGGGGGGCAGAGATTTATGATCACAGTGTAGTCAACAAACTCGGTTAAGCCAGGGACAATGATCACAGTGTCACATGATGAACTTGGTGACCTCCTTTGCAAAACTTTAATGATGATAGACCAAAAATTAGATTTGCTCTAAACAAATGGGAATGATTTACGGAGAGAAATCCCTGGCTTGGATGGTTTTCGAGTGAGGATATGCTTACCATAGTTTATAACTGTACCTGTTTCTTCTGCTACCCCCTTTCCTATTCCCCTATATATTTTCCTCTTTCTTCTAAATAGTATGCATATATATAGCAAATTATCAATAAACCAATTCCTTAATATGATGCAGTTCTTTTTTCAAACTACAACACCTCTAACAGATTACATTTCACAAAAACTAGGGTGGTTAGAACTTGTAATCCATTGTTTGTTCAGGGTTAGCCATTAAACCATTGCCTGCACACTTTACATTCTCTTTGGTGATGTGCTGGTACCAAAAAATATATAAATAATATAAATATAAATATATATAAAATATAATAAAAGGGCATGGGTTGCAAAGACATAGGAATTCTTTTCTATCCAGCCACATGTGAGCTCCCAGTGGTCAAATGGAGAAGCTAGTGGGGGTTAGGGTACACTACGTAACTTCTCCCGGATTTTTTCTGTGCAGCTTAAAGTTGTGATGTCAAACCATACTCTAATCAGCCAGTTGGTAAGAGTATACACTAAACTGAAATTGCATTAATTAGCTAGTGTCCCAAGGCAATGTTTGAAAAAGACCAGCACCAGGGACCTATAAGTGCAAAGTGTGCTGATGCACAAGGGCTTTGACCCTCCTTAGCCAACAGGGATCAATATAGGGGCATCAAATCAGTTCAGTGAGAGGCCAGTAATGCACAAAAGCCTACTGTTGGCAACATTTGCCACTAACTAGCACTGTCCATTAGGTTCAGATGCAACAATCTATACACAACATTCTTCTGGTATACTTCAAGGTGGATACTTTTCCAAAAATTCCTAATAGTGTTGAGGATACAAGACCACTCCATCCGTACTGCTACAGAATCTTGTTGACCATTCTGGTTGCCTAGCTCAGAAAAGAGCCAAAGGATGACGTATACGGATAATGTTTTTCGATATAATTGCTGTTGGCTCTGCATACCTCCCAGTGTAAGAAGGTACAGATGAACAAACCAGGTAATGACACAAGCAATCCACATTAAGAGAAACCAGATCAGCCTTACTTTGCTGCTAGAGTTTGCCAAGCAAGGTGCCCAATCCACAATACAGCATGTCGATCAAAGCAAGGTCAGCCAATGAGTACATTATGTTCTAATTGCCCCTAAAATAAAAGCACAAATACATAAAAGCTAAATACACAGTCCACTTGACAATACAAGATAACACATTTCAACCCTTTGCAAGTCTGTAGTCTGTGACATCATCAGGAAATACCAAAGCTTGCAAATTTGCTCTTTTTGCACCCTTGTATGCTTCTAAGGACACTTTTTGCAAATGGTCAGTTCACTTTTTTTGAAGACAGGTGAGCTTTAAGCTATCAAAGAGTGTTGTTATGGTAAATGAATATGCTGATTGAATGACATAAGCCCTCCCAGTTACACATACCTGCACCAGCACAGCTTTGAACATCCTGTTACCGTTGTCACGAAGACAACAAAACTAAGCTAAAGGTAATGTGAGAACCTGCAAAGACTGTGAGATTTGATGTCTAAAAGAAGTTGGTTCGTACGAGAAATGCTTTAGTCGCACACTTGGAGGACTCTGAACAACTACACCAGCATGTGAGTACCTTCAAAACATTTTGTATTCTTCTATATAGCTTTTATATTTACCAAGCACATCACATTATACTCACATAAGTCTTTTTCTCTAATAGGATTAATGCTTTTTGGAGACTGCTGATACCCCTCTTCTAAAAGTGCTTTACTTGTAAGCTTTACAATACTGACACATGAAAAGTTCTTGTTTTAAATATTTCAAAATCCAAACACCTAAACGTTACATGTTTTAGAGTATTGACATTGAACAATTTATTATTTTTGTAATTAAAGTTTATCACTAGGCATTTTCTGTGACAACATGAATTAAGTGTACTAATGGTGTTATCACTCTTTTCTGTATGCCCCTTTTCTTGTGTGCACCATGCCAATGCACCATAAATTGGCACTTTTTGTCGTAGTCACTGGAGAGTATTTATGTCTACAGGAAACTCATACAGGATGCGCACGACACAGGGATAGAAACATGAACTGTGTAAGGGGAAAACTCTCCTTTAAGAAAAGAATGACGTGAGTTTGTCTTAACTTACAGGATTCTAGTTTTACATGTTCTACTACACATGATTTATATACTAGTGTAGCTGTAGCTACAGTACACTAAAACGCTGATTATCAAATGCCAGAACTGCTGCCAATGATAGCTGTATAAAACAATCATGGCATTGCAGGATTACTTATACTCTGCAAATGAAGATTTTTAATAACAGATGGTTGTGCTTGTAGATCCCAGTGGTAGCAATCATTATTGAGCAGATCTATAATGAAGGATCACTTTTGGAACATTTCAGTTTTGCAATTTCATGTTAGAAATATATTTTAAATACTTATGGGACTCTAAGGGCACCTTAATTAGAGCTATCATTTGTTGATTCCAATCAAAACTTTAAAACGTATAACATTATCATTAGTATGATGTGATATAGTTTCAATTATAAACACACATTTTTTCTTGATGCGTTTCGCAGCTACTTCCTCTGCTCCCTCAAAAGAACTTTTTATAGAGGATATTGATCACAAATAGTATGTCACAATTTTTTTTTGAAACTAGGCTGTATCCAGCAAACCTTTCCTTTAGTTTACATGGCAAGTACCTAGGTTGATGGGCCTGTTGTGGCGATCTCATTTATGCATAGAAGGAATTGATGAGAACCTGATGTTTTTTACCCACAACAAAAGTTGTCATTTTGGCAGTCCCATCAGCTGATGTATGGGCAGATGTATAATCCAATACCCCTGGATGCTACAGTCTTCCTGAACCTCAGGAAAAGATCCCAAATAAACTGTAGATCAATCAGTAAAGTTGACACAAAGCTACTTTTTAATTCTATTGACGATAGCAGAATCAGAACCATGAATAGGTTTCAAGGTAAGAAAATATATCTGCCCAACATTGCACTACAATAAGTTCTAGTTATAAATTCACTGACTGCATATGTTCATAGGGGAACAAGTTTGAGCAAATCATTCAGTGCAGTTCTCTTCATGTTCATAGCAAAAGCTTTTCTGGTGGACCCAATTCACTGTTGGAGCTGCACATAGCAGCTGCTGCCCTAAAAATAAAATGTTAATATAGTAATCCCTTTATTAGGAAAATGATACCCCAAGGGAGTGGGAATGTTCAACTCCAAAAAATCATGTTGGGTTAACAAAAAAAAAAAAAAACAGGTTCATCAAGGCCTAAGGAAATCAACAAACCACTACAGTAGCAAGTGTTTAACCAAATTCTCACCTTAAGACTTGAAGGGCAGAATATTGTGCATGTAGATGTGGTTTAGGACATGTGATGACATGTTTACCAATAGGAAAATTAAATTGGGATAGTCAGTCAATAGTAAAACTGGCAGGCAACCTACTGGTGTCCATTGGGCCTAACAGTGGGTGCTCGAGTGAAGATGAAGACCTGTCCCTGTCCCTCTCCCACCATTATATTAAATATCTTGGACATTCTTTCCATTGGCCTCATGATCCTCATTCCATTCAAATTATCCATTATAGTCTCAAATTCATTGGGTCACAAAAGTTCTAAGATATTACCAGGAGCATATTAGAAGTCAAGCATGTATTGACATATGTTTATTACAGACAGGCTGCCCCTACATTTTTCATGCATTATTTCCAAGCTATTTTTTTTTCATACTTCCTTCATAATACAAAAAATAATATTTATCTGTTGTTTAGACAACCTCCATACAACAATTTCAAAGTCTGTCTCACACTTAAAGCAGTGTTTCCCAACCAGTGAACCATAGGGTTCCTCCAGAGGTTGCCAGGGGTTCCTTGAGCAATGGGTAATTTGTGCCTCTCGGGTCAGTTTAAGTGGCACCAATGATCTGTAGGCGGGACATTCTTCCCACTAACCAGCAATATAAGAGGCATTCTTCCCATTGACAACTACACTTACGTACAATGAGCTGTAGATACAGTAATAGAGGTTCCCTGAAGACCTAAAAGTTATTTCAAGGGTTTACATATGTTAAAAAAGCTCAGAAAGGCTGATAGAGTGATTACAGAGATTACGGAGAACAATTTCTTAATATAATACAAGTTTATGGTTAGTGTTTACACCCAACTTAATGACATTGGGCCCTTTTATTAAAGCTCTCAATGACTGGAGAAGATAGACTTTAAGATAGACTACAATAGGAGAAGCTGGGTGATCCAGAAAACCCAGGTTCTGGGTGGCTCAATATAAGCAACAGTGTACCTGATATATCCAAATATCACATACTGGTTGACATTCAAGAACAGTCCTTAAAGTGTATTTTTCCTTTTCGATAAGTAGGGAAATAATAAATCCCTTGACTGGTAGACAAAAGAGATGGCGTACCACTGTCCAGTTTCATTCTGTGAAAAGGTGACTGACCATAAAATATATAAGAATGATATTGTGAACTTGTACTAGTAATCGCTCTTTTTTAAGGGGAATGTTCTATGTAAAATATATTTGTTGATATTTACATAGATGGGATGTAATTAGGAAGTTATATGACACCCCTATATTAATGTGGAGGTCAGTAAGAAGAATGCCTCTAATATTGCTGGCCATTAGGAAGAATGTCACCCTTAGCCAAACAGACCATTGGTGTCATTTAACCCCACTGGCGGTATGATTATTTTGTATTTTTAAATGTCAAATCGGTACATTTGACATTTAAAAATACTTCTAATTTTAAATTTCCTGCCAGTTCCACCCCCCGAGGCATGAACGCCGCCCGCACAAACGTTGCATGACCTGGCCAGCATCAGCATCCCTTGGCCTCGCTTCTCCAACATTCACACGCCGGGATGCAATGCCAGGGGACGCAAAAGCCGGACATGGCCAATGGGACGCTGATGTCGGCTGGCGTCTTCAAATGGACACAGATGCAGAGCCGGCATTGCTGGAGGACGCTGCAAGCTCATGAGGACCAGGTAAGTCCTCAATTCCACCCCGAGTGTGGCTCGGGGTTACCACTTCCTCTAGAGAAATTTCACCCCACAAATTGCTCATTGTTCAAGAAACTCCTATCAAACTTTGGAAAAACCCTATAGTTCTATGGAACTCTGGTTGAAAAACACTGGTATAGGAAGACAACTTTTTGATGAAGCCATTATTGGTTCTGTTTTATATTATACTTTTATTCAATTATTTTAACAACTTACAAAGACAAATTGTTGTGAATACAGAGACTGTCATTTCTTTCTCATTCCTAAAATACTAGTTATCTAGCATTTTCAATAACCACTGATTCTAAACAAGACTGCAGGGAAGATAATGTGACTTCACCCCAATAGTATCTATATACTTACTCTGGGTCAAAACAAAAATGTTGAAGTCACCATAGACAGTTAGGCAAATAGCTGATAGGTCAACAAAATTCTAATCTGTGTTTCTTTCAGTACATGTTCTCTTTAATCTGTCTTTTTATCTCTTGGAGTTTCCCCAGTGCTATTTTAAGGAATAGAAAATAGAAAAACATGAAAATCCAGTTAGGGATTTTTTTTGCAATAATGTCTCTTCTTGACAGCCTTTGGCCTCTCCTCTGGGTGAGGCTCTATGTGTTAGTTGTTAGTATTTAGTATAGTTCTACTCATGTCAGTAATATGTCATCATTCATTTTTATATATGGCACAATATGGAAGTGATGGCAATCAGTGACTGATGAAGCAATGAACACTGGTTAGGATTATTCCTTAAAATATAAAGCACAGTGAAGGATTAGTGAGGTTGGAACTTACAATATGTTTGAGATACAGCACAATATACAGAGGTCCATAAAGAATGCCTCAACATTGGCAGTCAGTGGGTAGAAAAATGCTTTAATGTCACTTGTCAGTGGCAGTGTTCCCCCTCCAGCACCAGACCCCATTCCCAGTATAGGACCCCTTCACCAGCATTGTAGAATTATTCCCCAACATTGGATTTCCCCTCTAGGACTGGTGTTTTGGAGGACAATGGTCCCAATAAAAGAGAATTTTTGTGTACTGTGCCACTACTTTTCCAAATTAAGTTGCCACAAAACTATGAATGCTCTGTTGCGTAAGAGGTCAGTTATTTAGTCTTATTCATCGAATTTTGGATTTTTGGAAATCCTAGGACAGTCTTACAGGACCTGAGACAGTTGGGGTCTGTGATACTGTTCTCTTGAAGATAGGTATATGCCAGCCACGTCTTCATTGTGCTAACTCCTCATTCCATATCAGTAAAAATATAAAATCCCAGATGCCAAAAATCCATCTTTGTATTGTTAAATCCATTCTCATATTAACATAAAACTCATTGTCTCCATGTCTATTCCAGATTTCAAGATGTCAGACCCTGAGAGTGACGCCAAGCCTCCCAGCTATGGGACCATAATAACCAGCACTGACTTTACTGTCCACATGTACAATGTGCCATTATCTGAGAATGGCAGTCCTCCACCCCCTCCCTATTATCCCCCTACCCCAAACCAGGTTTGGAGTCCCCACAGTGTGACGCCACCATGGAGTATGGACAACAATATTCCCCAGGATATGAACCCATCTCCATCATACTACAAGGCATTTCTAAAGAGTAAACCAAAGGCTCTTGGAGTAAGTATACACAAATAAAGTTATACCTGTAACAGCAGACATTACAATAGGACAAAGAAATGTATTGGATTGTTTGGTTGGGTGGAAGGTGATTTACAATTTGAGTTGAAGTTTATTTCCAGCCTTGGGTATCAGTAAGATGGGAAAGAACCTCCATCATTCACCACTCTATCCTAAAAACAGATTTTAGCTAGTTTCACTGTATAGTCTGCACCTTTATTTTAGATTCCACAACTTTTGTAATTTAATATTGTCATGCTAGAAAAATGTGATGTTATTACAATAAAAATGAACTAAAAGCAGAGCTAAAATGAGCAATTTTAAGTCTAAAAGTCATTTGGGTATGCTGACGTTGTTTCCTTTGAAAACATCTTGGAACCTCCATGAAGGACCTTAGCAAAGGATTTGAGTAAAAACCACAGCCTCTCAAAAACTGCTGACCTAAAATGAAAATATAGATTTACCTTATTTACCTAGACTGATTATCTCAAAGGGGATGGTGAGTAATTACCCTAAAACCCTCTTCCTGCTACAAGAATCCCACTACGAAAGTCAGACAGGTGGTTGGGGTGCTCACATCCCTGGCTTGAGCCAAACCATACCAAGGGTGAATTAGATCACGATGCAGCTAACCGCTTCTTGGAGTTGGATTACATCAATCAATTTTACTTCAAGTGTCTGTTCATGAGCACTTGAGTATTCAACACGTGGCACTGGATAAACATAAAGAAACACAACTTAGTACGTAAAGTTCTGTGTTACATAACAACATAAAGGCAACAGCAAGAACATGCAACAACATAAAAAGCAACATAAGAACAACTGTAAGAAAAAAAAAAATGGAATACATTTTTTTAATAAACATAAATTTTATTATAAAGCAGTCATAAATATATGCAGAGCTACAAGTGAGCGTAAGAAAATGTCCTACAAAAAATATCAAATCAAGTTAAATGTTACATTTCATAGGTGAGCTCCAAATCTGCACAGGAATTTCACTAATAGACTGAACTTCTATATTTTTATTATCTGAAACATTATGTCTATCAGTGGTAGTAAAAAAAAATTTTTCCATGGTCTATATGGGGATAGAAAATTTGCCATTGATCTAGCTACTATTATTGCTTTATTGAGCAGCTCTTACAAAATTGGTAGAAACTATAAGGAAACAATAGGATATTTTACTAAAAATAACCTTTTATGGTCATGTAAAATGTGGGACCAAAGAACGTTGAGTATCGAAGGAGTAGAAGTTAAGTGAAAATTTTTTTTTACCCTGCATAGGGTAAAAGGGTTTTCTTTACCCTGCAAGGGTCACTTTAAATATTTTTGGTAAGCTAGACTGATAAGTGGAACAACTGTATGGCACAGCAGGCATATCAACTCCTTTGTCATGTTATTTAGTTTAATAAATATATATATATTTGGACACCAAACTTTGTGTTTCCACAGATTCCAATTATGAAAGTCCATCCCATGAGGTTCAATGTGTAACTTGGAGGTGGGCTTTGTTACTAGTTTGGGAATGATAATGTATTTAATTTACCTTGGTAAATAATATAGAATCCTAGTAGATAATATAGAATCCTAGTACTAGAAGGAATGGGAACCTGTATATCCACAAGTGCTTGATTATGAAGTTTAAAAAAATATGTTAATAAGGGTCTTCCAGGGATGATACCCATGCTGATGGCCGCTTTTTAGCTGGGCTCGGTGAGTTCCACCATTCTCCAGCAAAAACATCACCCCACTGAGGACAACTTACTAACTTTGCTCTTCCAGAGCCATCCACAGCTAGGGGGGAATCCTGAGCCAACACATGGAGGAACTGCGTCCCCTTAGTACCCAAAGTTGGTGCTCACCTCGTGAGGCTAAAGCACCACACGCTTCTACTCACTTTCTGTCAGCCCTGCAAGACTTCTCTTCACTGCTGGTATCACTCCAGAGAGGAGGAACTTCTGTTCATGTGTTCCAGCGCAGAAGACAGAAAAGCCTGATTTATCAACCAAATGCGCGTACGCTCGACCTGCATAAAAGCACAACGGTCGTCAAGTTCTATTACCGCGAGTCGGGGCCAAGTTCTAGTCAACTCGCCTGCTGATTTCCAGCAAAAATGAGCAAAAATCTCAAATATCCCAATTAAGATGATTAATTTTCCGCTGCGCGATTCAGAAGGAAATGTTAAATTCAATGGTGAGATGACAGCAATTGACAGCAAATGACAGCAATAGTGCAAACCTGCTCCCTGTCCTGTGCGCATCTCCAGTCGATTACAGGTCAGTTTGATTCTTTAGTGCTTGATGTTTTTTTGTGTAAGTGCTACTTTTTATGTTACATTCTACTCATTCACAAACTTGCTTCATTTATAGTTAGATTTGTTGCACTTGTTCTTTTGATACTTTTTCTTTTGGTTGCAACACTGCTTATTTCTATATAACTGCATAGTTCTATATAACTTATTTCTGTCAAGCTGGATATACACTAAGTAACGCTTTCTAATATGTCATCACACAATAGTATGTGTAAACAAAATGTGAACAAACATTTGTGACCTGATTAAAATGTCATTCTAGTTTGGCTTTAGAGAAATCAAATATATTTTAGTAAAGGATTATAGGCAAACATGTTCTAATGCATGTATTATATATAATATTTAGTGATTTCACTTGTGTGTGTGAGTGTGTGTGTATGTCAAAATACATTTAAATGTAAGTAAATACATATGCATTTTCATTAGTACTATTTTAACTGGACTGCTTTCTGGGGGGAAGGGGGGGGGGTAACCAAGTAAGTTTCCTTGGATGATATGCATTGATGTGATTTTTTGTAATCCTTAATATTGTAAGTTTCATCTGTTGCTGCAATGTTTTTTTGCCTGGTTTGCAAGTACAGTTTCTGTTGTTTAGCAATTCTTCAGCAATGTTTTACCATTTTTCCACAAGTTTTGAGCACAAATGTCTGCATGGTTTCTATTCCAAACTTGACCCCCCTCATTGCCTTTTTCCCATTGTCACATATTTGTATGTATTGTATTGTATTTTTTTTAAATAGTCTGAAATTTGCTCTTATGTTGATTTGCTGCCACACAACTCCTCTATTCATTTGTAGTAGTGTTATAGGTTTGTTCTCATTATGCTTAGCTGCCTCTATTGTATACAAACACACTTCCACTTGCTGTCTAAACAGGTTGTCAATTAGCTTTCCAGCTGAGTTGCATACTCATTCTAACACACCTGATGGTGATTGAAGGAGGTCCAGGTTGCCAAGCACAACATCAAACCACATTGATTGCCAAGCTCACAAGCAGGGTCAGGCACTCTTGGAACAACTGTTGTTGCTCAACTTAATTTTGCTCATTAAATTCACTGGATTCCATGCATTATTTAGGTGTTTACACAAACCAAATAGTACTAGTATATCAAACTTTCAGGGACAAATCCAGTTTGTGCCAAATATTTTCTGGCTTTTCAGTCCTTTCAGGATGTTTATGGAGGTTTGAATGACATTTTAGACTTTGGCCAACTATATATTGACTTACTCACCTGAGCTTGGTAGTGGAAGCACATAAAGGTGGATTCCTCCTTTAACCAGAAGCAATATCATCCATGAATGTTGCTTGGAGCCAAGCCCATGACGTCAGAAATCATAGGAAGAAATCTTTTCAATTTGAAGCATGTTAAGCAATAGGGCCAAAAAGGCCCTCTTTGCCTATTTCTTCCTATAATTTCTTTTTCTATGTATTTGTACACAAATATAAATTCATGCATACATGTTTTGCTTCATGTGCACTCATGCATGAGTGCACATGAAGCAAAACAAACAATATACACATAAAAAGAAAAACTTACCTGAATGATGATTCTTCTCTGCGGGTCCGCCTTGGCACACAACTATGCACATAACACTTCTGAAGTTTGGCGCACAACTATGCACATAAAACAACTGCGTTTTAACAAGATAATTGTGCTGTTTTTAGCCTTTCAAATTATTCAGAGAAAGGAACAGCTTGAAAACAATCACAAATGACTTTTTAAACTGTATGTCCAGGGAGATCACGCAATCAAGGGTGGAAAACTGGATTAAAAAATATTTATACAGGACAAACATTTAAAAGTGGTAATAAAGGCAGATTTTTACAATCAAGCAATATGGCCACAAACACCATAACATAGCAATAAACATTGGCTTCAAAATTGCAAAATGGTCATTGAAACATTCAAAGTTTAAAAAACAAAAGCAGCTATTGTGCTAAATGGTAAGCAAAGTATCAACTGCAGCAACATAGATTAGGATAACAAACAAAACAACAGCCCCTCCAAGAGAAAAGAAAAAGACAAAGGAAAAAATCCAGTTAGACAACATCCCTGTATATGCTCAAAGTTCAGCCTGCATTTGCGCAGTCTGTCAAAATTGGATGTTTGGTTTTTTTTTGCAGTTGGACATTCCATAACCATATATTGATACGATCCCTTAGATTTGTACACCAGTAAACAGATATCCAAATAAAAAAAAAATTCCAACAAAGTAGAGGAGGATTTAATGTAAAAGTATTTTATATATGTGTATATATATATATGTATATAT
>NC_092867.1:49854273-49857437 GCF_032062135.1 Pyxicephalus adspersus
ATATATTTATATAATTTATATTTATAAATATATATATCTTTTTAAATTTTGAGACTATATTCATATGTATTTATATATTTATCACAGAGATATCTCCAAGTGTATTTATAATAATTAAATATATAATAATATAAATATTGAAGTATATACATTTATATCTATAGAAGCAAACAAGAACGTGTGTGTGCTTGTGACTTTTGTGGGAAAATCTAGTCTGGTGGCAAAGCCGAGGTTTAGATAGGCTTCCATGTAACTCCTCAGGTAACTCCTGCCTAACTGGAAAATAATAATTCATAATAAAATATGCTTATTGATTAGCTCATTTAGATGTTTTAATCATTTGAACACTACAAACATTTTTTTAGGACTAAGTAAAAGATGTGTGTCATTAGAAAGAATGATTTTTTAGGGGAACAGTGACTTTTAATGCAAGCACGCCAGTGTCAAACTGCCGGGGATTATTATTATTATTATCTGCGTTTCCAGTGGAGAGATCATTTCAGTTAATACCTTCTACTAGAATACGCCAGCGCCTGGAATTTGGTTGATAAATCGATTTTAGGGCTCCGATTTTGAATCGCGAATACGAATGCACAAAAGAACTTCTGATTTTGCTTGATGAATCAGCCTCCCTATCTTCCACACTTCTAGGACACACAACAGGCTTGCTCTTCCTCCCTGTCAGCTTGCAGCTGCATGTCAGCTCGTAGCAGCCTGCTAGCTCTCCCTGTAAGCTGGTAGCAGCCCTCTTCCTTCTCCCTGTTGGGTTGCAAAAGCCTGTGATTCAGCACAGCTTTGATCCTACACCCAGCTTGCACCCGCTATACTACTTAGCATCTGGGATATTTTTTTTCCTGCTTCCATTACATCCTGCTAAGAAGTGGTGCCATTGTTGCTGAGTCTTTTGCCTACTGCTTTGCTTGTTTAACCTCCATGGCAGTTTGAATAACAAGTATTTTTAAATGTCAAAGCGGTACATTTAAAAATACTTATTTTAAATTTCCTGCCTCCCAGCTGCATGGTCCAACCCCCAAGCCGCAAGCTTGCTCACAAGCGTTACCTGGCCTTGCAGCATCTACTATTAGAACTCCTAAATTCTCTCAGCAGTATACCAACCCATGAGCTACCTTGCATGACTGTACCACCTGGATATGTACAAATACATTTTCCGCACCACTCCAGCGAGAATGGGAGAACAAAATAAAAAACCCACAGAGCTGCGCTCTCCATATCATGAAGGTACATCCAACTCCTCTACTACCTGTGATCCTGAGGCGTCATCCTCCCCGCCTGCAACCCCATGCTTGGACTTCTCTACAAACTCATCGTGCTACCGCACAAAACTTCCCTAATATTACTATTTTGTATTTCCAATCCTGACATATGCAACTAATCTTCCAATTGTAATTCTGGTTCTTTCTTTTATCCCCTTTGTTATGTTACCTGATATACCAGTGTTGCTGCTTTCTACTTAGCCTACAGTTTTTGACTCCCCCCTATTCCTGGGTATGATGGGTAACCTTGTAACTGCCTAGTTATTAGTGTTTTGTATTTTCAGTCTCACCAAACACAATTTCTCCCCAATTTGTAATTCTGGTTCTCTTTTTCATCCCCCTTTGATAAGATACCTGATTTATCAAAGTTACTGGTCCTCCCTGTTTATAGGAAATATTTTTCTCCGCTCCTACTCAAAAGTGCAAAAAATGTCTAAAACGTTGTGATATACCAGCCTTACCAAACAACCTCTTACTAGATTTGTAACCTCCTTGTTATATTTTTTATGTCAGTAACTGCCTCCCTCAATCACTTGGCATTGTGTTTTATAGTGTGCTTCATAACCCTTTTTTTCCTTATGAATGAACTATGACAATGTTATATACCTGTTTGCCTTTTTTCTCTTATCTTGTGTAGGTTGTCATAGTATTACAATTTGTATTTGTCCTTCTCTAATAAAGAATAGCCTTGACCAACTGTTTGCCATTAGATTTTGGAATGATCCCTCTTCCTTCATGCCCACTGAGGGTCTTGGCAGTTTGGGACAGCCGAGTCCACTCCTATTTGATTTTTCCTCCTCCAAGAGAACTGGTGGCCCGTACCCAATTCATCGAGCATCCAAGCACCTCCCCCTATTAGATTCCTGGTGGGTAAGGGACCCCACAGCCAGGGAATACTGGTTGAGAGCATACAAAACCTTCACCCACATTGACTACTTCCTTACTAAGGATTCTTTGCTCCCCAATATCGAATTCATCACTTACCACCCCATCTTTCTTTCAGACCATGTCCTGGTGTTACTACATCTCCAAATATCCAATGTATTTCATAACTCACTGTGCTGGCACTACACCTCATATCTTTCTTCTTCCTCCTCTTTTAATGTTAATATAATTTTATCCTGGAAAAATTTCCTAGATGACAATATTCAACATTGGGATACCCCTGTACTATTATGAGAGACTGGTAAGGCGGTACTTTAGGGGCATATCACTACATGCCTAAAAGGCCCTAAAAGAGAGAAAACTAGACTCTGTACCAAAATGTAGCTTAGGCATATCGTGCACACCAACAAACCCTAACTGAAGAATCTGGCGCCTGGGTCCATTCAGTCATGATTCTAGACAATCAGCTTCATACTTTGGCTCAACATAAAGCATGACACATTAAGTACAAATATTACTGTTGGGGTTACCAAACAGGAACATTATTAGCAAAATTAGCACCCACCCTATGCGACCCAACACAAGGATACAGACACCACACCCTATATGAAATTTTACACCTCCTTAAAAAATATTTTTCTTCTGTATACTCAGCCCAACTCCCTGACAGCCAAGACATAACTGCTCCACTGCAGGAGGCTAAGCTACCCTGTTTATCTGCCATACAACTTAATGCCCCAATTGACCTATCTGAAATCGAATCAGTTATTTGTAAGGTTCCCATGGGAAATACCCCAGATCCGGATGGCTTACCGGTGGAAATGTAAAAGCCCCTGGAACCATACCTCTCACCTTTAGGGATGGAAATTTTCAATGGTATTCTTCTTAACCATCTCTTTTTTCCCTCCTTCAATAAGGCCCATACATCCCTCATTCTCAAACTTTTTAAAGACCTAGCCCCTGATTCATCAAGCAAAATCGGATTATCGGTCGCGCATTCGTATT
>NC_092867.1:49861004-49886400 GCF_032062135.1 Pyxicephalus adspersus
TTCGCAATCGGCATATTTCTAAAGGGATTAGAACAGCAATTGCGGCCACCACACTCCCCTACAATAAAAATTATGTTCTTCTAAGCCTTGACGGGGAAAAGCTTTTGACAACATGAAATGGCCCCACCTATTTTCTTATTTAGCGCAAAGTGAGTTTGGACCTAATTTTTCTAACTGTGTCCGCTTTTTGTATACAAACCCCATCACCTCCCTATTAGTCAACAACCAGCTGTCCCAACCCTTTTATATGCAGGGTGGCACTCGTCAAGGCTGTCCCTTCTGTCCACTTCTTTTTAATATCGCCCTAGTCCCTCTCATACGTCTCCTTATATCCAACCCACAATTAAAGGGAATTGCCTTTGGCAGCCCAGAAATTAAACTTACGGCTTTTCCAGACGATGTCCTCTTCTTTATCTCTAACCCCACATCCTCCCTTCCCGACATCATGAACCTTTTATCACACTTCGGTCCTCTATCTGGATACTCAATCAACTTTGACAAGTCGGTAGCCCTGTACCTGTAACTCAAACACAAACCAACCTGGGGCAAGCAATTCCCATTTCAATGGGCCCGGGCAAATTTTAGATACCTAGGGGTGCAGTTTTCCAAAAATCCAGCTCGCCTCTATGAACTTAAATTCTTATTTGCCTTACCTTCCTTGCAAGACCCTTTATGTTATGGTTATCACTCCCCCTCTCTATCATGGGCCGCATAGCACAATAAAATTGGTAGCATTCCCCAAGCTGCTGTTCTTTCTTGAGGCGCTACCTGTTTTTCTCACACCCAAGCAAACCTAATATATCAATGGTTTACTAAGATTCTTCATCTGGGGTAGCAAACATTCCAGAATTACTGTCTTTGCAATGGCACCTTTGGCACACCCTTTGCAACAAGGCAGTTCTCAGTGCCCACACTTCTTTGTTTCTCTCCTTATGGGGGAACTCTGATTTCACTCCTGGACTCACCTCCCCTGTTTTAGAGATTGGGCAGATATATGCAATCACTCCTGAATCCCAAAACATGCAAACCTTACTCCCAAATTGAATTGCAATCGGAATTCCCAAGAACTGCAACTCTAGTTCCACGATCACTCACTCCCTTTCGGCCACAGACTGGCATAATCCCTTGGACACCATGTTGCTCTGCCCCCTGTCCCCTCTAAAGCA
Organism: Pyxicephalus adspersus; assembly: GCF_032062135.1. NCBI lineage: Eukaryota > Metazoa > Chordata > Amphibia > Anura > Pyxicephalidae > Pyxicephalus > Pyxicephalus adspersus. Next base: position 49,862,171 of record NC_092867.1, read on the forward strand.
ATATCTAAATTCTACAAATTTCCCCAGGAAAATTTGGATTACAATTTACTGCCCACTGGCCTGGTTGGCTGGCATCAACATTTTCCTTAAAATCATTATCTCTGTTGCAAATGCTGCGAGTGTCCTGGAGAGCGGTGCCATCGGTTCAATACTGAGAGATGTTTTTTTAAGTTATTCCACAGGGCATATATTTCTCCATCACAAGTGCATCGTATGAGCCTGTCAGAATCCAATAACTTTCTCAAATGTGGTGCAGCTCAAGCAGATCTTGTTCACATTTTTTGGGACTGCCCCCAAAGTAAACGTTTCTGGAGACAAATTGCCCGCTACATCCAAATGCACCTGGTCAGCTATCTGCCTTTCACCCCCTCTTGGACAATATTTGGTATGATAGGCAGAGATGGTACTCGCTACTCTCGTGGTAATAAACGATTGTTACTCCTTCTATCTGCAGTAGGAAGGAAATCTACTCTCCACTGCTGGATATCCGCTGACCCCCCCTCGATCCAGCTGTTCCTCTTTAGGCTCCAGCATTTGTTCAAAATGGAATGGGTTGAGGCCTCCTACTCCAAAGAAACCAAAAACCCCACAATTTTTCGAGACTTGGGAGAGTTTAAATAAAACTTTGAATGCAGTCACTAAGACTCACCTCTACAAGTGTTTCAACAAAACTACCTGGTACCTTACAAGAGTCTTAGAAGGTGACCCCACTATTAATCTCCCTACCTAGAGTACTACAAATCAAATTTCCCACCAACCTCCAGATCCACCATCATTGGGGCAAAATCTTTCTTCCCCCTACCTACCTACTTTATTAAATCACTCCTAATCAGGGACACTTCACACCGCTGGCAAACAATAGATTGACTCTGTGACTGTACTGAACGTTCTTTTTATTGTTTCTCTTACTTGAATATGAATGCATTCAACTGTCAATTTTTAATATTTGTGCACACTCGAATTGTTTGCTCAGCTCTGTAACACCTTTGCCATTTCGTTGTTAATGTATTTGTTTCGTTATTTCTGAATAATGATGTAACTCAATAAACATATATTTAAAAAAAATGTATGTTAATAAAAACACAATGTCGTCAACTGATTAAACAATGTTTTTCCCCCTAGATTGTGATCATACTTGCAGTTATCTTGGATATGGCTCTAGGTATTGCATTAGCAGCCATCACCTTTACTTATACAGTGACAAGTGGAATTCCTTTTTGGGGGCCCCTGTTTGTAAGTATGTCATTTCTTATTCTGTGTTGTATAATTGGATAAAGAAAAGCACCAATGATCAAATAAAAAAACACAATATCTGTTTAAAAAAAAAGTGAAACATGTAATATAACTGTACAGTAGCATGTATAATATATATATAATTATATATATATATATATTATATGAGGATTTCAATACAGGTATTTCGTATTGAATCCACCAATGCATGCACCAACGTGCATGCATCGGTGGATGAGATGGAGAACTTCTCTGCAGCTCACAGCTGAAGATAGAAGAGGAAGGACATGTCCCCAGGACCTGGGGGGACCAGCAGGATGCCGGGGGACACCGACGGAACAAGGTGTTTTTTTTTTAAGTTTAAAGCAACCCACGAGTGTAACTTGGGATTACCGTCTTTAGCAAGTCAAATCCACCCCGAGTCACAATCGAGATTACTACATCGATGGTTTTGCTTTTAATGAAGTTGTGCTGCTGACAGTTATAAATTTGCCTTTGACCTGCTTTGCAATGCATTACGTTGCTTGTATTTAGTTTTAAGGTTTACACAAGCCCTCAGAATTTTTAGATAAATTCCAAGTTGTTTTCAATGATAAAATATTGTGGTGATCCTACCATATATTTGTTTAGACTCTTCTTCTTATGAGATCACAACCTTTCCCAACTATACCTCCCACCTAACCTTTTTGATTTTAACCAAGTTCTGTGGACCCACTAGGCCTTGTGTGTTGAAATCCATGCCCCAAAACCTGATAATGGTATAAGGCTCAGGCAACATGTGCCCCATTGTCCCTTTTACGGGTTCTGCCTTTTTGACAAAGTGCAATGGGCCTGATTTATTAATGCTCTCCAAGATTCGAGAAGATACAATTTCTTCAGTGAACCTGGGTGATCCAGCAAACCTGGAATGGGAACTACACAAACCTGGAATGCATTTTCAAATGACTATGACTAAATGAAATACATTCTAGGTTCTCTGAATCACCAAGGGTCACTGACGAAAGTGCATCCTCTCCAGCCTTGGAGAGCTTTAATAAATCTGCCCCAATGAGTGCCCTTTGCTCTGACATAAATAAACAATTCTAATGTGTGATCAGCCTCTATGGGTGAAATTGTCAATGTATAATATATCAATTACAATATAAAGTTTAGTAATTTATTGGTATGTTGTTATCTTGCAGTACGTCATTGCCGGATCTCTTACACTGGTTGTCCATCAAAAACCCAACCTTAGTTTGGTATGTTTATTTTTTTTTGTCATTCTGTGGAGGTTTTTGTCACATTATGGTTTGTCACATTATTAATCTTATTTAAATTTGTCATTCCATATTTTAGTGGATACTCTCTTAGGTAACCCAGCAGTAGGTTAGCGATATCACAAACAGTTTTATTTGCTCCTCAATTTGCCCTGTCCCTCTTTTTGTTTGTGAAAAAAACATTGGTATACAGTATTTATCATACAGCAAGACCACAGCATTGGGATGAGCTGCAATACTCGATTTTAACATTAGGTATTGCTACAGATACATACATAAAAAATTGTGCTGAATAATAATTGGAACATGTCTACATTTTTTCTCAATGCACACCAAGGCAAGGCTTTGGTGTGAACAGGGCAAATTGAAAACAAATGTTTTTGTGGAGCTTGTGTTGGGACTTTGTTGGGTAACACTGCCCAATACAGCTGGGGTGAATGGGTACTTAATGATAAGGGCCAGTAAATGTGTCACGGCTTTGTCTGATATCTATTCCTTTAGAATCCAGATTGCCATGTATGTTGTGTATACGTATATTACTACATAGAATATTATTTATATATAGAATATTATTTTTACAGATCAAAGGCTCCCTCACCATGTCCAGCATCAGCTGTATCTTAAGCATTATGACGGTAATCTTAAATGTCATCGATCTGGCGACAACCCTATGTTATAGCTTTCCAAGATCGAATAACAGCATTTACTATAACAACAACGTCAATGCTGAAGGCAGTGACTATTATGATCTTGATGAAGGCGTTGACAATCACCTTGATAACCACCAATCTGGTCATCATAATAGGAGCAGCTATCAGATAGAATGCCCAGGAAATCTTGTAAGTGTTTCTTTGCCTCTTTAGGACTAATTTTGCTTCTCAAGCATTTTTTTTATATAGAATGTACAACGGCCAAAAGCAGCCGACGCATTTCAGTATTCAGGTCTCCCTTTATCAGGGCCTAATACAAAATTAGATATTTACTGGACCAATGCAAATGGAGATTTCCTGGAAAATTATAAAGCTCCAGCAGGAAGATTTGCTTCACCTGATTAACAGGCACACATTTCTGCATGAAGCTTTTTTACCCTGTAGGATATTAGTACAGGTCTCAGAATTAAAAAGTTAAGAAAAAGGGAAATCTTTGAACACTACTTTTGAACATTACTTTATCTGGAATTTATACAGGACTCTATTTATAAAGTATTATAAAGAAATTCATTTTAAATAACTTTTACTTTTGCTCCAAAACACAAAACCATTAACATAGATCCTAATCATTGAAGAGTAATGTTTAATCTTAACAGTGATGATTTTTATATTGACAGGAGGGTATTATTGCTGTTCTTTCTCTTCTGCTTATCACAAATTTGCTGCTTTTCTTTGTGACCTTCACCATCTCTGTTTTTGGATGTCAGTCCCTTTCTAAAGCAAAATCAGCTGCCCCCCAGGTAAGAAATTTATGCGTTTACCATCAACACCCCAAATCCTATTAAAGCTCTTGTGTAGTTCCCAGTTCTAGCTCCTTGTGTTCTTTTATTAAACCTTGGCGTAAGTCATCCCGAATGTTTTCATTTTAATGTCCATTAAGAATCTTGAGTAGGAAGGTAATTCTTGATCAAGCCAATAAAATTATGTAAGCATTATAAAGAAAGTTCGGGCTTTAAGAAAAACTTCTTCCGGGTCTACTCCACAGGCAAATGACCAAACATGCAGGAAGCTACTCAAAAATTTTCTCTCAATTTTGGATAGACCTCCCCTTGAAAGAACTTCTTAACCATGTTTTTTTCTTTTATTTTCAAGGTCTATGTGATCCCGAATGATGGGGCTATCAAGAAACTCGATACTTTTCCTGAATTTTCCAATATTCCTGCTCATCCACCACCTTATATAGCCAACTAAGTCAAAGATATACCATATTATTAAATTGTATTTTTTACCTACACGTTTTATGGCATGGACCACATTCCATGGGAGTGCAGCCTTTTTGGTTAAGAATCAGTGACTTATAAATACTAGTTTCATAAACCAAAAGATGTCACTATATCTTAGAGATTGTATATTCAAAGTGGTTATTGATGCACATCCAAAAAGATGAATCATAAACTTTTTCAGGTATCATTCTAGCTGGATTAACCATCTTTAATAACGCATGGCTACCTCAAGTGTAGGACCTCTTTAATGACCAAAAATGTTTTTGAGTTTTGGAATGCTTGGTAAAAGCATTAAACCCCAATAAAGTTCTTGTGGTTATTTGGGCCCCCCTTAGATTTGCCCTCACTTCCTATACTAGTGACAATACCATTACAAGGCAGGGGGTACTGGAAATCTTCCACTTCATGTCTGGTAATACGATTTTTCAGAGGCTCTAATATTTACTCACTATATTCAAGGCAAAAAGCAAGATTTGACTAGGCATGTCTTCAGCATCAGGTCCTGGTGCTTTGTCAACCTTAATTTTTCCCAGCTGTTTCTCAATCATATCATTTCTGAGCCATTGTGATTCATTTAAGGCAGTACCATTGCTATTATGAATTTGGACTTGAGCTCTGCCATTTTCCTTCGTGTACACAGAGCTAAAAAAAAGTGTTTAGTAAATCTGCCTTGTCTTTATCCCCAGTTACCAACCTAGCGACATCCTTTGGGGCGTACATGCTCAGATCTGAACATTTTGCTATTAATATATTTGAAAAAATTTTTGGCGGGGTTTGCCTTACTTTCCTTTGCAATCAGTCTTTCATGTTGACGTTTTGCACATTTTATCTTCTTTTTTACATTTTTTGTTATATATTTTATAGGTTTCAAATGATGAAGGTGATCCTTCATTTTTATATTTTTGAAATGCCCATTTCTTGTTCCTTATGGCTTTTTTAACATCAGCTGTAAGCCACATAGGTTTGAATTTTAGCCTCTTAAACTTATTACCCATTGGAATATATTTTTCAGTTTGCTTTTGTAGAACAGACTTGAAACATTCCCATTTCTGTCCTGGGAGCCGTCATTAATAATGGAAAATTTGCTCTCTTAAAATTAAAAGTTTTTATCTTTCCTGTTTTTGCTTCCTGTTTACAGCTAACATTAAATGAAATCATAATATGGTCACTGCTACCCAGATTCTCTTTTATTTGCACATTTGTTATAAGCTCTGCATTGTTAAAAAAGAACTAGGCCCAGCAGAGTATCATTTCTAGTTGGGGCTTCTATAAACTGTACCATACAATTATCTTGTATTAAATTCACAAATTTCTTCCCTCTTGCTGTTCCTGAAGTGCCATTACTCCAGTCAATGCCAGGGTAGTTGAAATCTCCCATGATTAAAACACTTCCAATTTTTGCTGCTTTTTCAATCTGTGCTAGTAGTTGATTTTCTATTTTTTTCTTAGCACTGGGGGGCCCATAGCAGACTCCAATAATTAATTGTGTGTTATTCAACCCCACATTTAACTCCACCCATAATGCCTCAACCTCATTGCTTGTTCCCTCCGCAATTACTTCTTTCACATTCACAGGGACAGGGCTACAGGGGGCGCGCTACGGTTTGCACAGAGGTGGTGTGAGCCCTGAAAAGGGCAAAGGCGCAGAGTCTAAGCACTAACCAGGTCTTCTCCAGAGCCTCTGGTCGTGAGGATGTTGCACTGCTGGTTACTGCCAGGTTGCAGTCCTTGGGCACACCAGGTAGGCAGGGTGATACGCGTACCAAATAATTAGGCAAGAGAATTGTCAAGGAAGGCCGAGGTCAAGGCAGGCGGTAAGCAGGAGAGGTCAGAAACAAGCCAGGGGTCAAGAACCAGAAATCCAGGAAATAAACACTGGTTACACGGGGGCCACCGCAGACACAGGAGACACTGGAAGCGACAGGAGGCACAGGTGACACAGGAGACATAGAACAGAACAAGAAACAGGCAGAGAAACACCAGATTCTGCAAAAAGGGGTTAACACAGGAGCTGGACAGGGAAAGCACTGAATTTACCAACAGGTGTACAGAAAATGCTCAGCAGAGCTAGAGTGCTCGGCATTAGTGGAGAGTGCTGTGTCTGAACTAGCTAAATAGCCAGGTATGATTAAGAGGCTATTTCCTTATTGGCTGGGCATAAGGATGGGCAAAACTGATAAAACTTAGAAGAGTAGGCATGACCAGGGGGTCAGTACTGCCTGCATGCACAGGAGAGAGGTGCTTGTGCTTTAGCGAGGAAGAGGTAAATGTGACACCTATGATACAAAAACCACAACATTTTAGGGACTTAGGTACTAATTATAAAACATTCTATTTATTAGGGAAAAAAAAACACATAATTTTTTAAACTATTAAAATGATCAGAAATATGCTTGTTGTACCAAAAACATGCACTGTACATTCCCGTCTCCCTTCCTGAACACAGTAATCAATGCATTTCACCACTAAGGCTGACTCAGGACTAATAAGTCATGTTTTACAATCATATCCTCAGTATATAATAAAATCAACACAGACCAAAACAGCAAATTCTTGGAACAGCAGGCCTAAGCGGGGCTTGACGTTGCAGTGCTGATATTTACAACTTACCCAACATCTTAATTTGTATATCTCTGGATCTTGTGATATTTAAAAGTGCTTATTTCAGGCACCTTCCATTCCTTACAATTTTTAAATATGTGCTCCTTCAAAATATGGCCCTGATGTATCAATGAAATGTACCTATGCTCGACGCACGTATTTACGCGCCAATATACGAGGCGTTTTTCTGCAGGCCGGAGCCGAGTACACGCGCCTTCATTTGCCAGCCAGATTCCTGCCTTGATAAATGAGCAATAGGGGTTGCTAATCCGCCAATTAAGGCGATTAGTTTGCAGCTGCGCGTTTAAAGAGGATCTGTTAATCGGATTGATTTAGATCAAGCTGTATTTATACTTGGTAACACTTTATAATATGTCATCACACAATAGTATGAATTGTAAAAAATTCTCACCAAGCATTTGTGATCTAATAAAATTTCATTGTAGTTTGGCTTGATATTAATGAAATATTTGAAAAAAGGATTGATGACAAAGATGTTTTAAAAAATATTTTGTGATTTCCCTTTTGTGTGTGTGTCAAAATACATTAAAATGCATATAAATACATATGCATTTTCATTATTAATATTTAACTGTACTGGTTTGTGGGGGGAGGGTCATCAAGTAAGTTTGCTTGGATGGTATGCATTGATGTGACTTTGTAATGAAAGTTTGTGTTGTTTAGCAAATATTCTGCAATGTTTTGTCACTTTTTTAAACTAATATTCAGTACAAATGTCTGCATGGTTTCCACTCCAAACTGCTACTTGAACCCCCTGCTTGCCTTTGTCCCATTTTCAAAGTCACATTGTCATATATTGGTTTTTGAATGTATTATGTACATATTTATTACTCTGACATTTGCACTCATGTTGATTTGCTGCCACACAACTCCTCTGTTCACTTGCTGTCCAAACTGTTTTCAATTAGTTGTCCAGCTGAGTTGCATACTCATTCTAACACATCTAATGGTGATGGAAGGCGTTCCAGGTTGCCAAGCACAACATCAAACCACAATGATTGCCAAGCTCACAAGCACTCTTACATACCAGATATTATGCTTTATTTATGTGTTTACATGATTCTAATCATATTAGTAATTTTGTATAGAAAAATGCCAGGGACAATTTAGCTTTGTGCCAACAAACTCATTTTATTTTTGCTCCTCAAACCAATGACCAGAATGTCAAAAGGCATTCCCGCCTGTCATCCATGACCTGTACATGTTTCTGGAAGCTAAAATTGCTGCAAAAAACAAGAGAAGCTAGGCTGTTCCAAGAATGCCGAGGTTCCTGGACACTGTATATATTTAAGGAAGGGAGTCCTTTCAAACCACTTCGCCCTTAATTTGTGCACTGAGCCAGTGTACAGTTTTTCTGGGTGTTTCTGACGATTTGAATGCCATTTTACACCTTGGCCCACTATAAATTCATTTCCTCACATCAACTTGGGAGTGGAGGAACATAAAGGTGGATTTCTCCTTTAACCGGAAGCAATATCATCCACGAACGTACAGTAGTCTGTGATGTGACATTCCAGAGGCTTGGCAGCACAGCAGAGGGATGTTATCGCCCTATAAAGAAATAGATTAAATTATTAGGATGTGTTAAGCATCATGGTTAATCATGCTTTAGTGGTAACTACATGCTGCTAGATTGTATTTTTCATGCTTTTCTGGCTACATAAGCAATGCTTGCCCATATCTGCACTAAACTGCACTTTGCCCCAGTTTGGCAATGTGTTTTTGTAAAGTGTCACATAAAGGTCCAGCTCTTACACAAATATGTCTGCTATTTCATTTCCCAAACGATTAAAGTGTGCTTGCTAAGACTTAAACTCCTAGGTGGGTTTGTAACCCAAACATGATGTGCTGAAATATGTATTGCATGCATTGTAAACATATGTAAATACTCACGCGCAACGACATTGGCAATAAGTTCATCCATGACTCGACGGCCCTCTGTTATGCTTTGGGAGCTGGAGGCGAATTGTTGGTGCACCTCTGGCTCGAGTTCCTCTGGAATGACCCAGGGATCACCATAGTGCAAGCACAGGTTATGCAGGACGCAGCATGCCATGATGACTCGGGCAGCTTTCCATGGTATGTAGAGGAGTTAACTACCGGGCCCCATCAAGCACAGAAACCGTGCTTTTAGCAGCCCTATGGTGTGCTTCACAACCCCCCAGCTTTTATGCAGAGCCTTGATGTAAATTTGCTCTGCTTCAGACTGGGGGGATGCACAGCTGTCATAAGCCATGGAAGCTGCCCGTATCCTTTGTCAGCTGTAAAAAGACAAACATAATAAATGTTAGTTCTTGATACAGTAAGTTTTCTTTGGGGGCAATGTACCACTAGAGATTTTTTACAAAGGTTGTTAAAGGTTGTGTTTTTTGGTCACTTTATTGCTTATTGGTTCTTAGGAGCCATTGTAACTACTGACTACCACACTGAAGTACTGTGAGCTGTGACCATAGTAATTATACTAGGGCTTCTGGGAATATCTGAAAGTTAATTCTTACCCCATGCTCCCAATATTGTACAATATTTTTAAACTACTTGCTAAATTAGATGTTAGCACAAAATATGACATATATACAATATAGGTCATAGCCTGGAATTCTGACAATGCAAAGGGACATAGCAACATAATAGGCGTCTTTAGGATTTTACTACTGTTAGTTGTATTACAGTAACGTCATTATACATTACCAATTAAGCAGCCCTCAGGCATTTCTCCAGAGATGAATTTCTAGTACCGTGTTTCCCCGATGATAAGGCAGGGCCATCAAATAAGACAGCCCCCCCTTTTTAGGTAAAAATGAAAAATAAGCCCCCCCCCGCAAATAAGCCACCCACCGATTACTTACCAGAATCGCGTGGTGCGGTGGGTGACTCCGTGTGCGCATGAACTGCGCATAAACGTACGCATGAACTGCGCATAAACGTGCGCACCTACTGTATCCCTATACATTTTTTACAAAGCTTCTTAGCCATCGTAAACACAAGTCAAACAATAACAAAAAAAAAAAAAAAAAAAAAAAAAAAAAAAAAAAAAAAAAAAAAAAAAACCACAAACCAGAAGAAAGAAAAAAACAAAAAGTAAGAATACACCATTTACTTTATTCCTCCCAAAAAGTTTTTGGTGTGTTGTTCCATAACTCTTTGATTTTTTTCCTTCTATTAACATGAAGCCAAGGAGAATGGCCACCACCGCTGCTGTCGCTACTGACGGCCCCGCCGCCACCACCATCAGCACTGTCGCTGCTGCTGCTGCCGGCCCCACCACCACCACCACACCAGGGTCTTCAGTTCATAGACCAACAGGCAGCTGCCTCAGGCCAACTAGGTTGCTTTATAAAGCAGGCCAAGTAACATCTAGGCCCCTGGCCCCTCAACCTGGTACCTCAGCCAGTTTAAACCGGACCAGGGATTTTGCTTTCAAGGCAACCAGCTTCACTCCTGAGCAAAATACAGCTCTCATGGAGTCCTACGTACAACATTTTTCACGACTCCGTGGGGGCTTGCACTCCCAGACCTCCCATGCTGTAAGGCAGGGACTCTGGGAGGAAATTGCCTGGAGTGTTAATGCAGTGGGCAGTACACAACGGACCATTACTCAGTGTCAAAAACGTGTGAGTGACATCTTCAGACACATCAAAAGGGTCCAGGGCACAGAGGCCGGAAGGAGTGGGACCTATTCTGAACATCTTTTGCAGCATCTCAGGGAGTACGAGAGATTGACGTTGCTATTCATTGGGCAGGAAACGGTGGTAGGGGTGGACTACCGGAATGACTCTGATGCTTGGCAACCATGTAAATTCAATCCTTTTACATTATATAATTACCAATGTTATTGATTGTTGCGTTTTTTTGGGATTGCAACAGTTTAGTCATTACTACCGTGAACAAAATAGGATTGTGTTTACGAGAGCAGGCTGACGCCGAGAGTGGTGCTCAGCATTCACCAGTGTTTTGGGTAAGCCAGTTGTTGAAAAAAATGACTGCGGATGATGATCCCGAGGTGACTATGTCTGCAGAAATACTGGCACGGCTGGGTGTCACCCTGGCTGTCCGGGCCCAACGGGTGTATAACTGGACCTGATACATCTTACAAGGAAGTGGCTACAACCGGAGCTGTTGTCAGGACTGCAAATTGTGGAATGGGTAGTTATGGACCGGTTCCTGAGATCCCTACCTGTTTCCATACAAAAGTGGGTGAGCCATGGAGACTCGTCGACATTTGATAAGCTGGTGGACCTAGTGGAAAGGTACTTGGCTGCTGAGAACTTAAACACCTCTCTTCAATACTCATGGACTTTCCACTCCAAGACCAGACCATCCCCAGCTGTGGGTAAGAGTGTACAAAGGGATGGGGGTGGAGAGAGCAAGAAAAGGGGAGCTAAGGGTAATAGACAGTCTCCAGTCAATGTATGGTGGGAGAGTCTGGGAACGCTAGCCCCCCCAGAAGGGAGCCAAACATGTTATTTGTTATCGCTGCCAGGAAGAACATATTGCTGCAAATTGCCCTGTGGTGGATGAACCAATGCACTCTGCCTTTCTGGGTGGCAGATGACAGTCTCTTTTTCCTTTGTCTGTGCTAGCAGGGGAAACAGTTAGTCCTAGGGAAGAACCGGCAACTTCGGGGGAAAGCCAGCAAACCACGGAATTCCCTGACTTACGGGTACATAGAGAGAATTTTGTTACCAAGCAATTGAAGGACCCCACACTGTTTAAAGCCCGGGAGAATGCCGTAAAAATTGATGGGAACCTAGTGCACCCAGACGAGAGGGTTACATTTCCATACTTTATTATTGAAAAGGACCTACTCTATCAGGTGTCACAAAGTTGGGGGGAAACCATTGAACAGCGTTGTTAGATCTGGCCCATGGGCACCTCCTAGGGGGACATCTGGGGGCTGAGAAAACCAGAATAGTCCAGTGGTGTTATTGGCCAGGGGTCGCCAAGGAGGTGGAGATATACTGTGCTTCCTGTCCTGTATGTCAGTTGTCTGCCCCAATGCCACATTTTCATAGCCCTTTGGTTCCCCTCCCCATCATTGAGGTCCCGTTTGAGAGGATTGGATGTAGGATTGGATTATGGATATAGTTGGCTTATTCCTAAAGTCAGCTAGGGGCCATCAATATATCCTAGTCATAATGGACTATGCTACTCGGTGTCCTGAGGCAATTCCTCTCCGAAATACCTCTAATAAAACCATAGCCCGACAGCTGTTCCAAGTTTTCAGTCGAGTAGGAGTGGCCAAAGAGGTATTTACTGATTAAGGAACCCCGTTTATGTCCCGGGTGACTAAAGAGCTTTGTAAACTCTTAAAGGTGACGCAGCTACGCACATCGGTGTATCACCCTCAAACAGACGGCTTAGTAGAACATTTTAACAAAACTTTAAAACAGAAGATGCGGAAAATAGTAGATAAAGACGGGAAAAAATTGGGACCGTGTACTTCCCTAGTACTCCCAGGGAAGTACCCGGGATTCTCTCCCATTGAATTATTTTATGGGAGGCACCCCCAGGGACTGTTAGATATTGCTAAGGAAACATGGGAAAGTGAAAGTTCCCCTCATAGAAGTGTCATTGAGCATGTGGCGCAAATGCAGGACAGAATTGTGCAGGTACTGCCCTTGGTTAAAGTGCATCTGGCCCAAGCGCAGTTGCCGCAGCAGAGAATTTATAACTGGGGTGCCCGTATCCTTACTTTTGCCCGTGGGGATAGAGTTTTGGTACTAGTTCCCACGGTGGAAAGTAAATTCCTAGCCAAATGGCAGGGCCCCTATGAGGTAATGGAAAAACTGAGTGATGTAAGTTATAAGATTAGCCAACCTGGTAGGTGGAAACCAGAGCAAATTTATCATGTAAATTTGTTGAAACCATGGAAAGAAAGGGAAGCATTAACTGTGGGGACCAATCCCAGAAGTCTTGATACCAGACACCTTGTCAAAGAGTTAACAACAGGAATCGAGAGATTTTGTGCTACAAAATAGGGATATGTGCTCCAACTTGCCTGGACGAACATCCATGGCTACACATGATATTATCACCCCTCCAGGTGAAAGGGTAAGATTAAAACCCTATCGAATTCCTGAAGCTAGACGAGGGGTAATACATCAGGAAGTTAAAAAAATGCTTGAATTGGGGGTTTTAGAGGAGCCCAATAGCAATTGGTCCAGCCCAATTGTGAAAGTTCCCAAACCAGATGGGAGCCGGAGATTCTGCAACGATCACCATAAGCTAAATCAGATCACAAAGTTTTACACCTATCCTATGCCCCGGATAGACGAGTTGATTGATCTGTTGGGGAATGCTAGATACATGACCACCTTAGATCTTACCAAAGGATATTGGCAGATGCCCCTACTAGAGTCAGCTAAGGAGAAAACTGCTTTTGTGGCCCCTGACAGAGCATTCCAGTATCGAAAATGCCCTTCGGACTACAGAATGCTCCAGCGAGTGATGGATAAAGTACTCCGACCCCATCAAAAATATGCTGTGGCCTACCTGGATTATGTAATTATTCATAGTGCAGATTGGGCCTCGCATTTAGTAAAGGTTCAGGCAGTGCTAAACGCGCTGAACCTGAAAAGAAAAGCCAGGTTTGTTGTAAACCCCCAAAAATGCGCTATTGGGCTGGAAGAAGCCAAATATCTGGGTAAACCATTGAAAGAGGGAATAATAAAGCCTCAGGAAAAGAAAGTAGAGGCAATCGAGAATTGGCCACGCCCAATTAATAAAAAGTAGGTTCGTGCTTTCTCGGTGATCGCCGGCTATTATAGGCGCTTTATTCCTTACTTTGCATCCCAGGCCGTTCCCCTGACAAATTTGACAAAAGGAAAGGAATCGGTAATGGTTAAATGGTCCCCAGAAGCAGAAGCTGCATTTGGGGCATTAAAGAAGGCTTTGTGTAGCGAGCCAGTGCTATATTCTCCTGACTTTACTAAGGAGTTTTTGGTGCAGACAGATGCGTCCGATTTCAGCCTAGGAGCAGTGCTATCCCAGGTTCAAAATGGGGAAGAACACCCTTTTGTTTACCTCAGTCGGAAGGTAAAGGCCCATGAGTTAAATTATGCTACAATTGAAAAAGAATGTTTAGCTGTGAAGTGGGTACTATCTGCCGGGCAGACAGTTCTTGCTAATAACAGAATATGCCCCATTAAAGTGGATGGCCTAAAACAAGGAGACTAACAGGAGGGTTAATAGATGGTTCTTAGCCCTTCAAGAATTTAGTTTTACTGTCAAGCATTGTCCTGGTGTACAGATGGGGAATGCCGATGCTTTTTCTAAGGTTCATACCTGCTTGGCAGCCTGTGTCCCAACCCTAGTGTTGAAACAAGAGGAGGGGGGGGGGTTTGTAACAGTTGGCCAAATAAATCACAGGGTTTCATCCAGGATGACAGGTACATTTGCCCCAGATACAGGTTTTATGCAGGGTATTTTTCTGTTTAGTGATTTTTCTTTTTAACCTAAAGGTGGGGTTTGAAGTACCAGGCTTCTTGGCCAGGTGGGGGAGTTAAAGAGGCCTGGGATGATCAGGTGTAACTGTCTCACCCGAAATGCATCCTGGAAATTAGGCTGGGGATATAAACTCCCAGCCTGCTTATTCCTGTGTCTTTGTCTTGGATTGCTATGCTAAGAGGAGGTCCAAGGTGAACTCGGAACTGTGAGTAAAAACACAGACCATTGCAAAAGATATATGGTTAGGGCCTTAGAGTCCTGAATAACACCAGGTTGGGCTGGACTGCTAGTTAAGGGAACTAACAGTGAGTTATTTGCCAAGTGGGCAGGCTTTCTTTTTGCTGTTTGTTTTATTTTGCCTTTTTTGTGTGTAAATAGTGAAGGGAAATAAACCCTTGGTGTGTTTAAAACCCGCTGGCCCTGTTTCCTGCTTTGAAACACCACCTGTTGCTACGGGCTCTCTCACAATACGTATATTCAAGGAATACAAAAAAGGGTGATGAAGAAGACTGTGTAGCCCCCATTCCCCACCTGCAGCCCCCGTTCCCCACCTGTGATCATTCAGGCATATTATTTGTACTTTTCTTTATCAGAATCATGTGATTGTAAAATTACCATGTATATCATTCTATAACCAGAGCTATATTTTTATTTATATCAAAGATTAAATTATTCTATTCCTCTATGTATACCTGCACTTACACCTTACCACTATTCAGGTGTGATGTATTTGATTTCTACCTACATCATGAAATCATCATTCAACCAATCTATCCTACTTAGAGGATCCCCCCCTGCTGTCCACCCCACCTAGCTTGGGACGGGGACAGCACTCTGTTGCAGCCAGCAAGGCTTATATGCAGTTTATCTGTATAAGTCGTTTTGTCCAATCAGAGGACTCAAGCGATGGCTGCAGCCCTATGATGTCTGGAGCTGGAGGCGGGATGACATCACAGGGGAATCCTTCACTGTGGGGAAGAGCAGTGTGCACGCCCCCTCACTGACGGGCACTCCTGCTAATTTGGAAGGAGCAGCCTTTATTAGACACACTTCCTGCAACCCACAGCCTCTCTGGCTGTTTGTAGACCAACAAAAAAAGTTTTTTCCTTTTCTCCATCTAAATACTTCTTGCAGGTGTAAGCCGTGTACCGGGGGCTTTCTAGGATACAGCGAAGTCACAAACAGGAAAAAGCAGCACTGACACCAATTTATATAAAACCGAATGTACTTTACTGCGTAATATCACAATAAACAAAATTCCAAACAATAACACAAAGAAAATACATTACATACACTCGTCCCAGAGAACAGCACAGCGCCCTATTTCAAAATTAGTTCTTATGACCTGCCACACACATAGACCCTAACTTATTAACTACTGCAGGTCTAATCTCAGTCTCTGGTATTTCAGGCGCCAATCCAATAATGCGATGCATGCACGATTTTACTGACCGGGGTCTTGTTCTGGATGCAATGATGTCTTTAAACTGAACAACAGCAACAAGTCTCTTCAGCCAGCATGAGGTCCTGCAAGACAGACAGCACTCCGTTCCTCAGCTCCTTTCAGCCTTTCTGGAACACAATCCTTTTCCTCTGGACAGGATCTGCCTTGGATGGTGGTCAGCCTCGCTCAGCCACAGCTCCTGAGACTCTAGGAACACGCTGACCGTTGGATGCGGGCAGATTCTGTTTCACCACAGTCCTTGCAAAATGTCTGCTCTCCTGCTTCCTGCTTCCTCTCCATATAAAAAAAACTGGCAACCTGTTTAGCTGTGTTAAGAAACAGCGGCATCTTGTGGCTAAAATGCAGAACGACAGTAGTCCTATATTTAATTACAAACATTGAACACATGTGCTGTTTTCTCAATCTCACATGCCACCCCACTAGAAGTTGTCGTCCTCAGCAACCCTCCCCATACAAACTCGTCCTGTGCATAGCGTTGTGGGGGTACACCAGCGTTGGTCCTGGTTGACCAACGCAGAGTGGGAAGTTCAGAAGTACTGGGGATGTCAGCCACGTCTGACGTGGAAGGAACTGCTGACCGTTCAGCGCTTGCCCTGCTCTCCTGCTTCCTCTCCATATAAAAAAAACTGGCAACCTGTTTAGCTGTGTTAAGAAACAGCGGCATCTTGTGGCTAAAATGCAGAACGACAGTAGTCCTATATTTAATTACAAACATTGAACACGTGCTGTTTTCTCAATCTCACACAGGTAGGATCAGTTTGAGGTTCATGGACTTGTTCTGACCCATTTCCCAGTACTTATACCTAAATCATGACCATTATTTACATTTACAGCATCTTACTTTTTTTTGGAGCTTTATGATACTTTCAACACCTGTGCAACTATCTACAACTCATGTTTCCAGGTAATTGTGGTATGTATTGATTATAATAAAGATCTTTTGGATCTTTGATCCCCTTCTGATATACTCATAGATATCAATTCCCTTTTATTCTCTATCTTGAGTAATTAACAGTTAAATAGTGTCATTTGTTACACACTCCTTTCTAGATGAATCCTCTTTGTTACATTTATTATACTATTCTAGGATTGGGAAGGCTAATTGCCTGTCCCTGCTTTTGACCTGCTCTAAAGCTCGTTTGGATGAAACCATCTTTCTTTTGGGGTCACCTATATCCCCCCACAGCCATTCCTAGAACTGATTAGAGTACTCAAAGTGTTCCTGACCTGGGGTATGTACCCTTAATGACCAGACATCCTATTTAGCCTATATGTAGTGCTATTTGTACTACTAATATACTCATTTTTACCTAGATACAGCCTTTACCTCAATCAAAGTTTTGTTTAGATATCACTAATTTCCAGCACTGTACCCTTACAACCTTTATCAAATTAGATACGTAAGTAAGCAATTGATTATACCCTACATTTTCTGTCTGCACAATATATTATCAATTTTCTGAGGCATTTACAGACTATGGATACATACATCTCCCATAAACATTGTATAATTTTAGTTTTTCATTTATCACTTGAATAATGTTGGTTAAATCTGATACAATCACTTTAAATTTTACTTGATAAGAAATTTCATAAATTGTGTCAATGATATTATTCTGAAAAAATCCTTTTGACATACTTATATATATTATTGATTTTGCTGTGTAAACAATATATTTATTTAGTTATGAGTTTGTGTTAGTGATATTACACTGAAAAAATCCTTTTGGCATACCTATATATATTATTGATCTTGCGGTGTAAACAATGTATTTATTTCAATTTTCATTATTCATTCTCTATGTACATATACAGACTGTTAAGCTTGCTTACTATCATATCCCTGAGGAAGCCCATTCGTGGCGAAACGCGCTGGATTCATTACACTTTAAGCACGGTCTTCTTCATCACCCTTTTTTGTATTCCTTGAATATACGTATGTACATTGTTACCCATATACTGTGAAGTGTCAAACAGTTATGAGGTATAGATCTGTCTGAACTTGTTTACTTTACTAAATGTGTTTAAATACAGCAAATATGTTTCTTAAAACTATCTGCGAACCCAAAACCTCTTTCTTTCCCTCCTTTGATTTGAACTTTCAATTTAGACTAATCAAAGAGGTGGCTCAACCTTCACTGTAAAACTCTAGTAAGGGTGACACACTTCTCTTCTTATCTTTATTTAACAGATCACTATCGTTGATCCACTGCAGAGAAGCCTGGAGGACAATACAGGTAATTTGGTTTGTGTGTGTGTTCAGCCTTCCAAAAGCTAAGTAATAACCTTCGATCTCTCTATAATAAATATATATATATATATATATATATATATATATATATATATATATATAGGATTTGTTAAATTTTTTGGGGGGATGTTTCTGGTGCAGCCTTTCTTTGGGAAGGTGTGAGCTTATTGAGTTAAACATTTAAAGTCGACTCTAATTTCTGTCTGAATGTCAAAAATAACTTTCCCAATTTGTGTTTTTTTTTTGTTTTTGGTCCCTCAGATGGACATTTACCACAAGAAGAAGAGAAGACACCTAAAGTTTCCGTAAGCAACCCATGTTTAATGTTTAGGATTCAGAATAAATGTGTCTAACATTTTGTCTAACATTTGTTGATGTTCCAATGTCAGGATGCTGTCTTCATAATGTTATGGTGAGCCACAAAGTTATGTGATATTGTAGTAATTTTTTTTTCCCTGTATAGCAACCATTGGATGTAGGTGGATTGGGTCAACCCAGTGTGGGCAGCCAACTTCTAAGCCACTCAGAGGCTAGTTGGCCATTTTGATAGAGTAGTGGAGCCAATGATGTCTGCCCCAAGTTCAAATAATTTGGAACAGGTCCTTAAGCTCCTACATGAAAACCTCAATCAAAATCGCCATGACCGAGAATTCAACCAATAACATCTGGCAGCCATGCATCGTCTGATAGAATTAGTCCAACAACAATCGGCCACTTTGAGTGCCTACATGTTCAGAGCTGACCATCTCTGTAACATGTTAAGTGAATCCCTGGGCCAACCATCTCAGCTAAATCACGTTATTATTCACAAGCTGGGTTGGCAAATCCCAATAGGTCCTGCTGGGACCCCATCCCCTGCAGAGCAGCCAGCGCCATCATTTTCCCCGCCTCCACCCTGTTTCCTGGCTGTTGCCTGGCCACTTCCACCTCCTGCCAGCCCAACCCAGTGCCCCTGCCTGCCCAATTTGTGTCCCTGCCAGTCCGTGCCTGGTCTGGGCGAAGTATGTAGATGGATGCCGGGTGCCAGGTGAGAACATTCTTCCTGTCATTCTTCACTCAATTTTTTCTGGACCCCATGAGATCGACAGTGTGGGTTTGAGTTGGGATCCTGTGTGAAGAGGCTTGTTTGTATAAGATAGCTTAATCTCTATTTTGTGTTTGCCCAATGTCCACAGGTTAGTGACCCTCGCACTTTGACACTTTACCTAAGTTTCTTTTGATGTGGCCCAAGTATGCTCCAAATGCAGTTTTGCTATCTAATCCCTGAAGAATGTTCCAGTTTGTAAATTTGTCAAAGAGATTCTAATCAAGTATGGTGTCTCAGCTAAATAATCTACAAGTATTGCTGTAATGACCTTAAATATTATTTTATTATTAATTATTATTAAACAGGATTTATATAGTGCCAACATATTACACAGCGCTGTACATTAAATAGGGATTGCAAATGACAGAATAATACAGCCATCCATCTATATTACACAGCGCTGTACATTAAATAGGGATTGCAAATGACAGAATAATACAGGCAGTGATACAGGAGGAGAGGACCCTGGCCCGAAGAGGGTGGGGGTACTACAATCTAGTAGGTGGGGGAATTTCACACACAATAGGATGGGAGATATGTAGTGGTGGGAGGTAGTGATGGTTTCAAAAGACAAAAGAAGATGGGTAGGCAAGTTTGAAAAAATGGGTTTTGAGCGCACTTTTAAATGAGCATAAAGTAGGACCAAGCCAAATAGGACGAGGAAGACCATTCCAGAGAGTTGGGGCAGCTCTAAAGAAGTCTTGCATCTGTGCGTGTGATGAGGTTATGAGTGGGGAAGTCATTAGTAGGTCATTAGAGGAGCAGAAAGAGCGGCAGGGGGAGTATTTTTTTACCAAGTCAGAAATGTAAGTGGGACAATAACTGTGTATGGATTTGAAGGCAAAGCACAGGAGCTTGAATTTGATTCTAAGGTGAAATGGAAGCCAATGGAGAGAACTACAAAGAGATGCAGCAGAAGAGGAGCAGAGGGAAGGATGGATGCGTCTGGCTGCAGCATTCATGATGGATTGTAGAGGAGAGAGTCGGGTTAGTGGAATACCAGAGGGAAGGATGTTACAGTAAACCAGACGAGAGATAAGAGCATGTACAAGGAGTTTGGTGGTCTCAGTTACAGGTAGGGGCAGATTTTGGAGATGTTGCGTAGGTGAAAGTGACAGGACCTGGAATTGTTCTGAATATTGGGGGTAAATGAGAGGGCTGAGTCAAAGGTGACACCAAGACAACGTGCCTGAGGGGAGAGCCGAATAACAGTATTGTTAACAGTTAGATATATGTCACGGGGAGATTTGGAATTTGAGGGGGGGGATGATGATGAGTTCTGTTTTATCCAGGTTGAGTTTTAGGAATCGGTCAGACATCCATGATGAGATGGCTGACAGGCAGCATGAGATCTTATCCAGGACTGAGGGAAACAGGTCAGGAGTGGACAGATAGATTTGAGTGTCATCAGCATACAGATGGTACTGTAAGCCAAAGGAGGATATGAGACTACTGAGAGAGGAGGTGTACAGAGAAAAGAGGACCGGTCCAAGAACTGACCCTTCGGGAACACCATCAGGGAAGAGAGTGGGTGAGGAGGAGTTACCATTGAAAGAAACTTTAAAGGAGCAGTCAGACAGATAGGAAGCAAACCAAGAGAGAGCAGTGTCACAAATACCAATGGAGCGCATATTGTCTTAGAAGGGGGTGATCAACAGTGTCAAAAGCAGAGGAAAGATCAAGGAAAAGGAGCAGGGAAAAGTTGCCTTGCGACTTTGCTCTGATGAGGTCATTGGCCACTTTAGTAAGGGCTGTTTCAGTGGAATGGGCAGCTCTAAAACCAGGTTTTAAAGGAATGTTCACAATATCTAAAATAGAGAAATGCTTACATTCAGATGAGGAACTTGAATCCTGTGGAGGAGTTGCTGGCAGGGGCGCTCCAGTAGCTGTAGATAAAAAATGAACACCATAAGTAAGTGGGTGGGCAGGACTAAAGTAGATTTGTACTCCTTGTACATGCTCTTATCATCTCTCGTCTGGTGAAAAGATTAATGCAGAACCTCTAAATGATACCTTTTGCCTACGTCCAAAAATTCTGAGCAAACATTTTTCAGTACAACTATGGACAACTAAACAACTCATGTCTATTTTTCATGCTAGCCAACAACCTAGAAAGAGCCTTCATTTGATGCATGATTAATGACTGGAAGCTACATGAAATCCTGCTAGATCCTGCTGCCGCCGGCGTGATGGAGAGTTGGCTGTAATAGCAAAATCAAATATCCAAATACTTAAGGGTAGTAAAATATAGGAAGTGAAAAACAAACAGTTCTAGGCTAAACAATACTACTTTACACAAACAACAAGCATTCTAAAACACCACCCCTTAACAAGAGGAGAAGACAAAATGCAAAACTTACCAGACAGGATGCAGTCCCCCACTTCACGCACCAAATCGGCCCTCCTTCGCTTGAGGTCGCTCCAAGCATGTTGAATTTGGGCGACAGTTGGGCGCATCCCTGCAGAACAATAGAGGATGCTCCATCTGTGCAGAGAATGCCAGCTGCCGATAAGAGCTGGGCAGTGAGAATGAAAATGTGGACCCCCGGCCACCTACATAGCAAGGAGCAAGTGTCCCCCCATGATCCTCAAAATTTCAAGCAGTTACAAACAAGGGTTAAGGACATCTGAAAGATTAAAGACGGTGAGTTCTTAGGCTGAGGAATATGAGAAGCAGCCTTAAAACACATTTAAATTGACAAACATGTATGCTTATGCATGTAAAAAGAATCCCCCCTGCCCCCCTTAAAAAAACTTTAAAAAAATTCACTTACCTGAATGATGAAGCGCGGGGACCTTTTTGTAAACAACAGGCGTGGCATGATGATAACGCAGATATGAAACTTCTGGGTTTACGCCCGCCTACTGAAAAACGTGCGTACGCCAAGCATTTGCACATACTCCTGCTGTATGTGTATTAATACCCGCATGTAACTGCCGTTATATTTTGCACAAAGGTATTATTTCATGTTATTATACTTTTTGTATTTATTTTTTGTTAGGTTTCTTTTTGGAATTATGGACTAACATGCTGGTTTGTACACTTTGAGCCAAACATAAGTTTCTGATTTTCATGCCTTTCAGGGTGTTTATGCAGTTTGAATTGCATGTTAGACCTTGCCCAACTATATATTGACTTACTCACCTCAGCTTGGTAGTGGAAGCACATAAAGGGGGTTTCCTCCTTTAACCAGAAGCAATATCATCCATGAATGTTGCTTGGAGCCAAGCCCATGACATCAGAAATCATAGGAAGAAATAGGTAATCTTTTTAATTTGAATCATGTTAAGCAATATGGCCTAAAAAATCCTCATGGCCTATTTCTTCCAATAATTTTGCTTTTCTATGTAAATGTACACACATAAATGCATACATACAGATATATATGCATGTATGTACATACATGAGTGCACGTGAAACAAATATACACCTAAAAAGAAAAAATTAACGGAATGAGGATCCTTCTTTGAAGATTTTTTCAACTAATAGAACAGTTCACACGCACATAGTGGTTACATCACACTTTTTTGTTTTAATAAGCCAATTGTGCTGTTTTTAGCCAGTCAAACAAATCATAGAAGGGAACTGCTTAAAAACAAGCATATTAGAATTTTTTTCATTGGAGGTCCCGGGACATTGTAAAGGAGATCACAAAAACAAACCCCACAAAAAAATATACAAAATTTGGACAAAAACTTTAATCAAAATAAACCTATTTGCTATTAGTCACATTAAAATATAGAGAACACACAGATACCACTAAATTTACAAGACAAAATAAACCAACAAAAACACATGTAAACCCACACTTGCATATAAAGCCTAAATATTTCAAAAGTGGCCCCAAAATTATTGCATTCCAACATTTAAAGTTGGTAATAAAGACATAGTATTGAAATGAAACAATACGGCCACAAACACAATAACATAGCATTATTATTTACATTGACTTTTTAATACCAAAATGGACATTAAAACATTCAAAGTACAAAAAACAAATGCAGCTATTCTCCTAAATGGTAAGCAAAGTATCAAATGTAGCAACATTGATTAGGCTAACAAACTAAACAACAGCCCCTCCTTGACCAAAAAAAATTAAGACAAAGGAAAAAATCAAGTTAGACAACGCCTTTATATATGCTCATCATTATGCGTCTATATATGTGTGTGTGTGTGTCTCTCTTGTCAGTGATAAGTACATATACCCCTATACCATGATTCTAATGTTACAACTCTATGAATGTTGCATACTATTACGTCTGCAATCTAAACAGATCAACTAAGTTATACATTATCATTTACAATATTTCAGTGTATCTACATTACTTTAGGAACTACTGTCCTGAATATATAGTTTGGCTCTGCACTGCAGCCAGGAGCAGACACGTGCTGCAGCCAGCATCAAGGAGACACACACAGGATCAAATATCGGGGGATGTCTTATTCACGGGTGAGTGTCTTATTTTAATTATTTTTTCAAAAATCGGGGGTGGCTTATTTAATGGGGATGTCTTAAAATCGGGGAAACACGGTATGGAGGTGGCGTGAGGCCTGAGAAGGGCCAAGGTGAATATAGGCCTTAACCGGGTTTTCTCCAGAGCCTCTGATGGTAAGGGTGTTGTGCCACTGGTTACGGCCAGGTTGCAGTCCTTGGGCGCACCAAGGTGGACAAGCACGGTACAAAATCACAAGGCAGGAGGATAGTTGAGGAAAGCCAGAGTCGAAGCAGGCAGCAAACGAGAGGTTCTACGATGAATACTACCATCTAATTACAGATTTTAATGATAGTGTGATTAAACACCTGGCCGTTAAACCCGACCTTGGTTCGGGGTAAAAACGCTTGGAAAAAGTGTTAAACCCGAACTTTTCTCAGGTGGTTAAAAATATAAACAAATGTTATATTGCAATCCGATTGTCATACATTGTATGACAATCG
>NC_092867.1:49888474-49892166 GCF_032062135.1 Pyxicephalus adspersus
ATATCTACTAGACCCTTGTTCGGACATATTTCTGTTACAGGTCTACAATTTAAAAAAAAAAAATTTCATGAAAAACAGTGTACCGCTTTTGGTACAGAAATCTAGACATCAGTGAAACGCCCAGGTGGTTAATAAGATTTTTGAGTACTTAAATAATAGGAACCCAAAACTTCCAACCTTTAACGCACTCCCAAAAATTCACAAAAAGTGACGCCCCCCCCCCCCCCAGGATGTCCCATTGTCTCGGGAATAGACAGTATTTTATTTGGGGTGAGCCAGTTGGTTGATTACCTACGGCTATTTGTGTCAAGTTTACCTTCTTATTTAAAGGACACTCCAGACCTTCTCAAAGCACTTGAGGGGTTAACAGTACAGGCTGATACTCTATTGGGGGCAATAGATATGGAGGCTCTGTACTCAAGTATACCCCCATAGTAAAGGGCTGTCAATTATCAATGAATTTTTAGCTACAACCAATCAGTTTAAAAAAAAAAGATTTAATTTTGACACTACTTTTCACAAACCTATGTCTAAATGAACCTTATTGCACATGCTTAGTGCGTATCCTTACTCTGCACATGCCCAGTGCAAGCTCCAATCAGAGACTAGGACGGCACTGTATGAAGGCTCCATGATTTCCTTCCAGTGCGGATTGATTGTGACAACTTCCTGTTTCGTGGTTCCTGATTGCTGTTTCCTGATTACTGCTCCTGAATCCTGATTCCTGGTTCCTACTTCTGCTTCCTGCTCCTGATTCTTGCTTCCTGCTCCTGATTCTTGCTTCCTGCTCCTCGCTACTCATGCATCCTCCATCTGATCATCCGTGTATGACTTCAGGGTTTGTCTGCAATCTATTTTACCACAGTTATCAACAAAGTCATTGGACATTTACCACTATCTTGTCTGCAAATAAACCAAAAGGGACATTTACCCATTAACCTATACATATGT
The DNA here is from genome assembly GCF_032062135.1 of Pyxicephalus adspersus. Taxonomy (NCBI): domain Eukaryota; kingdom Metazoa; phylum Chordata; class Amphibia; order Anura; family Pyxicephalidae; genus Pyxicephalus; species Pyxicephalus adspersus. Next base: position 49,889,426 of record NC_092867.1, read on the forward strand.
GTGTGATCTCCTGGTTAATTACCGTCAAGATTCCCTCAAACAGAGCCCTCCTTACTGAAGGCTGACACTACTGGATTACATTCTTACACGTAATATTTTTACGTTCGCAGACAAGACCCACCTCCAGATACAGGTGGTAGCAGTGGGTACCTGTTGCACCCCCACTTATGCCAGCCTGTATCTGGGGGGTTGGGAAAGGGAACTCCTATCAGATGAGGCCTTGTCAATGTACTTCCGCCATATTTTATTCTGGTGGAGGTACATTGACGATGTCCTCAGCCTTTGGCAAGTTTCAGAGCATTTGCTAATGGAACTTTTTAGAAATATGAAGAAAAATATTTTAACTTAAATTCACAATACAATCGAATGCATTTTGTATTCCATTTCTTGACGTACAAATTAAAATTAATGCTCATTTAACTATTTCATCAATTTTGTATCATAAACCAATGGCTGGAAACACCATTCTGTCAGCCACAAGTGCACATCTTAGACCCCTAATAAATAGTATTCCACTTGAGATTAAAAGGAAATTGTTCTCTTGAACAAGACTTTAAAAAGGCGTCGAAGGTTCTTCAAATTAGATTGTTGAATGGAGGGTACAGGAAAACCACATTAAAAAAAGCTTATCGAAGAGTAAAAGGGTATGAAAAGATCCTAAATTTTATTTACATCAAAAAATCCAAATTATCAAAGATCATAAGGAGTTAGAATAAATAACAGGTTTTCGCAACAGCATAAACTTCTTAGAAATATATGCAATCAATTCTGGCCTACTTTATTAGCTGACTTTAAAGTAAAATGCACATCAAATCAGTCCCACAAATGATGTTTAAAAAATTGTCGTCATTAAGGGACAAACTTGTTCACAGCTCTTTCAAACAACAGAAAGAATTGAGCCCCCAACAGGAGAAGGGTATTTTTTTTTTATTTGGTGGGGCCTGTTCTCAAAGTATGTAGATGGATGTACAAGAGGGATGACTGTTAAGGATGAACGTATGTCCCTCTTGAAGTAACAGAGACTCCTTGCTATGGATGTAGTTTTTACAGACACGTGTGAGAATAATCAAAGGTGGTTATTATTCTGATTTATTCAGAAAAGGTGGTGGTATTTATACAAAGTGAAGAATTACAGAAAGGTAATGAAAAGTAAACAGTAAACACTGATCTTTCAGGAATCCAGAGTCACTGATGGCCCTGACATCCAGGCTATCTCCTCTCATGCCCCAATTTATTAGCCATTGTTTCTAATGTATACGTTGGTCATTGTCATTGTTGTTATTGATTCCTATTTATACTTTTATAATTTACTTATTATTGTTATTGTTACACAAAGTAAACTTAATGATATTTACAGGACAATCACTCTTCACATTGCAGTCAGCTTTCCAGATATTTCAAAAATGGTGAACAATGGTCAGTTGATCACAAGGCTTGGCCCAGGAAAACAAAAGGTGTAGACAAAAATGTCCTTTGTTGGTATGAGGCAAAAGCCTTGTATGTAGTATACTTTATGATTCCTTCTTATATATCAAAAAGTCCACATCAATGACAAGATTCAAATCCCTATTAGCTTTGTTCCCATTCTGAAAGAGAAAGTAACATGCAAAGCGAAAGGGATAATTTATTTAGCATTTTGTAGCTGCAAATGCTATTATGTGGGAAAAATGAGGCCTAAATGAAACCCTAAAAATTTAAAGAATATGGAAATTCATGACGTTCAAAGATAAGATAATATTATCTTATCTTATATTGGGGTCCCCCTTTTTTTCCCCTTTCTTTTTTCCTGTATCTTTTCCCTTGAGTGCTGGCAAACCCGCTCTTTCCCCTTGTCCAAACCCGCTCCTAATCAGCTGAAGATCAGGAGCCAATGTCCTAACAAAAAACAACTACCAGTGAAAAATAACTGCTAAGGGGTGGATACCAGTGGATGTGTATAATGACCTAATCTTCAGGAAAGTTTCACTTTCACTTTGCGTATGAATGTAGCCTGTTATCTACTGCAGTCTTACATACCTCCATACCTCCTGAACAGTATGTCCTACCTACCTGAAATTTTCAGGCTACATAGCTAGCAGTACCCCAAATTTAATCTCCACACTTTTAATAAATTACAAAATATGGGGGTCATAATTATAAAAAGTAGTGAAAATTGAACATCAGGGTTGCTGTTTAAAAAGTTAGTGTGTCTAGAAGCCCAAACCTAAACAAACTAATTAGGGACGCCCGGGGCCACTTACATAGCAAGACCCCCAAGTTTATACCTACCTGTCACAAAACTAGAAAATGCTTGTAATACAGTACACTGTCCCCTTCCATACTTTGAAGCCCAATTTCCCAAAAACAATGCAGTGCAGGTGAGCAAATTCAAAGGTGCAAGTGGGGGACACCTGTGGCTAACACCCCCTAAAAATTCATCAATAGGCCATTGCAAAAAACATGTAGAACTCTGCCTCCCAAAAAAACTACCCTGTTACACATTGCTGGAGGCTTCAAGCACCTGAACCCCAATTTCCCAGGAACGGTGCGGTGCAGGTGAACAAATTCATAGGTGCAAGTGGGGGATAACTGTAGATAACACCCCCTAAAATTTCATCAATAGGCCAGTGCCAGAACCTGAAGTTTCATGAAAATTAAAGAGTACCTGTCACATGACTTTTATAGGGGACCCGTCACATGACTTTTATAGGGGACCCGTCACATGACTTTTATAGGGGACCCGTCACATGACTTTTATAGGG
>NC_092867.1:49892259-49923021 GCF_032062135.1 Pyxicephalus adspersus
AATATTAAAGGGGACCTGTCCCATGAATATTAAAGGGGACCTGTCCCATGAATATTAAAGGGGACCTGTCCCATGAATATTAAAGGGGACCTGTCACATGAATATTAAAGAGGAGACTGGTGGTTTTCTTCCTCATTGAACATCTACTGTGAAGGCATGTTTGACTCGGTATCTAAATATGCCATCTGCACAAGTTAATTTCTTGAAAATCAAACAAACATTGATGGAGCAAAATCCTAATACCTGTTCCAAACTGTCCATTTTCTGCTACTTTGCTGAAAGTGTTGGCTCTGGAAGTATGGAACCTCCTAGATTTGCATCAAGCTATGTTAGATGGCATGCTCGCTGACTTTACATTGTTAGTTGACAGCTATCCTAATGCTTCTCACCTAGCAAAAGCAGATGCTTTAGCTGTGACTGAGAACTTATTTTAGTTTATTTTAAAGTAGGCCAGAAATTTCACTCTTCCTTATTCATTATTTCAAAAACTAAAGACAATCTAGCAAAACCAATACCATATTTGGAATCTGTGCATCAAACATAACATAAAATGCCTTTAATCTTTTTGGCAAGAAAATGTTTTTTGACCAGTGTTATAATTATAGGTGATAAAGAGTTGGGCGGTGGGGGTCTGAGCATGGAAAAAAATGGAGCACTATGGATGTGATGTCAGAACCCCCATTAGGAAGCAAGAGGTTAGTGGTAAGGGAGTAAGAAGCCATGAAGAAGCTGTGCCGTGAGTACAGGGTACCAGATTTATATAGGGGCAAAAGCATTGGGGCTGGAAAATATAGTTGGCAAGTGTTTTTTGTAATATAGGGTCCAGGTCAAGGGGAACTAGATGACAATAGGTGCTTTGAGTGAGTGATGGGTAAATGCAAAGTTTTGGTTCTAGGAGGGCATTGTGTCTTACACTTTGTTGGAGGGGAATTCAGAGCAGGACATTAGAGACCCAGGTCTTCAGGATACTGGATGGGAGGGTGCTTCATTCATCAATCTCTGGTTATCCTGCACCCATGATAGCTCTTTCCCTGTCCCTTTATTACCCCTGACAGAATCCCCGGCCCCGTAGCTCAGCATTCTTGTCTGTACCTGTGTTCTTGTTTCATATCTACACCTGTCCCTGACCATCAGTACCCATTAATTCTTTCCTTAATCATCAAAAACTTGTCATCAAATACCTGTGCATAAGTATCACCTGCCATCACTTTCACTTTCACTTGTTCCTCAGCATCTTGGGTTTCCCTAACTTTCAGTATCTTTCATTTTTTTCTTACCCATTATGCCCCTGACTAGTTGCACTTTTGCCACCAAATCCCCATCCATCTCAAGCCTGTAAATTCACCACCCTGGCTCTCAGCATCAGTTAGTGTTACTCAGTCCCCCCACCCCCCAAAAAAAAAAAATACTTTCCCTCACCCAGCACTCTCTTAACTTTTAGCACCCTTGTCACCAAATGCCCTAATTCAGTTGATCTCCCCCATCATGCTATTCCCCCAACCAGGGTTCCTCCAGAGGCTGCTAGGGGTTGCCTGAGCAATGAGCAGTTTGAGCCTTTTAGGTCAGTTTGACTGTTTGTCTACAGGGTGATACCATGCTGCTGGACAAGAACTTGCTGTGAAAGTGATTGTCTTCATACTCAGCAACCGTAAATTATCCTGCTCCCCTGTTCACCTTCTAGTACTCCTCACTGTTCTCCACTTTTCCCTGTGCATAGGATGCCCTTTGTCCACACTGTTAACATCCCAACACTAGATTGTATGAAATAATATAAACGTGTATTTGTTACATGGTATCAAAGAAAAATATTTACATAACGCAATCAGGTATTTTACCTTGGTCCTGTTAACACTTCACAGGACCTAGGTATACTAGATACAGTGCTTCTATGTCATCAAACAAAATGTGTGAAGATTGTAAGGATGTATTAGAGAGGCACAGGTCTTCCATTGCAATTTTAGAAACAGGTCTAATAAAAAAAAAAAAAATTATAATTGGTTTACTAGAATACTGTATATTATATTGCATATAAATGAATTATTTAATATATATGTGTAAATATCTCATATTTGCTGTAATTGGAATGAGTTACTAATTATTACAGGTATATCAAAATGGATTATCCTCTAAATATAGGTATGCATAATTTATTCATGGTCATATTTGTTTGTATGGAGACTTCTAGGTTTATAATGGAATGGATTTGAAATATGAGCCATATGGTACTAAATGGGTAAAAGAGTTTATAAGAAAGCTTCCAAGTCAGTGAACAGATGTACTTTACACATGAAGCATAATGAAAGCTTATGGGTTAATGAAGGATAGATTTTGCATATGAGTCAAAGTAAAAACCTATGGATTGATGAAAAGATAGACTTTTCATATGAGCTATAAGGTACTGAAAAGGTTAAATGAATCAACATGTTTGGGAGATTCATAAACTCTGGACCTACCTTGTAAGCTGAAATGAATAGGGTCACAAAGGAGTATTGCAGGGAGATGAGCACTAAGAGCACAGCCAAACGGGCTGTATATAGAAGGAACACACTATATATAGTATGTTGCCTGGTTGTGCAGTGCACGTGCACCCTTGTCAATCACTGCAAGGGTACACGCCCACTGCACAGTGTAATTGGAGTCCCTGTGACGTCTTGGGAGCTGCCTTTACAGGGAACAATGAGGGATGGGAAGATTCAAACGCCCTCTTCTCTACCTCCTGGGAGACCCGCCCAAATGGGGTGGATCATAAGGGCAAAGAGCTGGCCAAACGTGTGACAGAAAAGACTAAAGAGACATGTTTAATGCCTGAATGTCACAGGATTGTGGTCTCACATCCCCTCCCAGCTCCAGTCAACAAGTCAGGGGGACATCCAAGTGTGGCGGTTGATGGATGAATGGAAAGTCCACCAATGTTAAATTGTGTTACAAAAAATGCATGGTATAAAGCAAATTATGCATAAAAGGAGCCACAGATACATGATAAAAGGTAAATTAGCCGTTCAGTGTTGCAATCAATATAGGAAATTGGGTCTGTGGTTTATATAATTTGATAGTGTGATCATCAGAGCTTCATTCATCCAATTGCATTGATTGCAATGTCGGCATTTAAAAGTACCTTGTATATTGTTTGATGAGCATGGTAAGATTATGTCATTTCTAAAGTGACTCGTAACCAGATGGTCTTTGAGAGATTTGGGTTTCCTGTATGTGATCATGGGTCTGGTACTTATACATTGTTTTACTCAGGAGTCTGATTGAAGGATGTGCCAGTTTTGGTTTAGAATTTTTTAAATAAAGTTGTGGTTTTCATTGAATCTAGTGATAATTCTCACTGGGGCATGACCCTCTAGATTGGGTTTGTTTGTCTTGAAATTGAGACTTTCTCGTTCATGTTTGAGGGCTCTCTGGTATGCCTTTTTGAAAATATTTTTTAGTGTATCCTCTCTGTGGGAGTCTTTCTTATAGGAGTTTAGCTTCTTGCTTGAAATTGAGGTCATTTGTCCAGTTTCTCTTCAGTCTCAGATATTGGCTGAATGGTATACTATTTATAAGGGCCTTAGGGTGAGCACTGTCAGCCTGGAGTATTGTATTTCCTGCTGTGGTTTTTCTAAATAGTGTAGTGGAGATGGTGCTGTTGCTATTAATTCTGATGAACATTTTTATTTTTATTTTTTGTTAGACCTGTTTCTAAAATTGCAACGGAAGGCCTGTGCCTCTCTTATACATCCTTACAATCTTAATGAATGAATGAAACACCAATCCTCGTTGAGTACCAAAGCTTTTACAAATCATTTATGTACATCAATAAAGAAATATACCGAAATCCTCTTTAAGGCTTAAGGAAGTAAGGTACCTCATACAATATGTATAGATACTTGGAAAAATATTTTGTAAAACTACTTTATACTATACTGTTATATTGATTATTTAATCCATTCATATCTAGCACTAACTTGAACAAGGTTTTCAACCTTCAACTTGCCACATTTATCATCACGCATGTTTGTGTCTTTTATGATCTCCCATTGGTACGTAAGTAACTATATGCCTTTAACACAAATAAATTTAACAAATGTTTAACACAAATAATTTGTTACTTTGTATATCACACATATATTTTGAATGCTATATACCTAAATCTATATATGTAAATATATACAATCTTCATGTAACCATGTGATACTTACCATACTTTATAGAATTTCAAATAAACATATATATATATATATATATATTCATTTGAATTTAGGTATTTACTTGATATGGCTTACTGATTTTCTATACATATTTAGACGGTAAAGTACGTACAAAAGATATCCCTGTGGAAGCCTAATGGTGGCGAAACGCGTCAGTTTTTGCACAAACTCTATACAATCGGGACTTTTGCGGTTCTTCACACATTTATTTGTTTGATGACATAAAAGTACTGTGTCTAGTATATAATACCTAGGTCCTGTGAAGTGCTAACAGGACCAAGGTAAACTACTTGATTGCGTTATGTAAATGTTTTTCTTTGATACTTTGTAACAAATACACATATATATTATTTCATGCAATCCCTGAGCTGTGCACCTCATTCTTTCTCTTCTTTTATACATTATATATGATTGCTTAATGAGGTGGCTCAACATTGAAAGTTATTAGTGAAGAGAGGGGAACACCCTTAATGAACTAACATATAGATCAACATCATAAAAATAAATTAATCTTAAGTGCAATTTATATGCGTGATTAGGTCTTAAGTATGTAGGAAAAAATGATGTGGGAAAGAACTGCAAAAGAAGTAAGAGAGTACTAGAATAGGTTTAGAGGTAAACTTACTTTGTCAATGAACTTATAAATGAAACACTAAATAGGACCATATGTAAGGGTCCACTAAACATACTATTAATTTTCTAGGCAAGAAAAATATAGTTAATTTAATTGAAACTAATGTTTAGTGTGAGCTTATATGTTTATAATCATTGTGATTCAGCACTTACTTAAAAATTTGGTAACGGCAGGACCCTTAAGAACTGCTAGTGGAAGCAGGGCTTAATGTATATAGCCCTCTTTTCACACAGAAATAGCCAGAATAATAGAGATAGCAAGATAGTATCCGGTTTGAAATAAATGTATACATGTTCGTTAATAAATTAATTATAGTAAGATAAACAGTTAACAGGAAGCCAACTTAAATTTATAGACTTGCTGGATTTAAGAGTGTTATGAGCAAAGCATAGGATGCTGAGTGTCAATTTATGTATGACTGGATGATTATACATAGTAGGAAATCGGGTCCACTTCCACAGTAATATCTACAGAAAAAAATATATGATAAAGTATATTCTAGACAGTTTCCATATTGGTCACTAGGGGGCATTAGAGTTCTAATTTCTGTATAGGACAGAATATTACATTAAAGTGTACCTAAACTCAAAAATTTCACTTTACATAAGATAGACAACTATTTTATGCAAAGTAAAAATTCTGTTGTTTTTTTTTTTTTTTTTTTTTTTTAATAAAAAGGGTGGAGCATCGCCCCCTAATTCTTGACTGCATATGAACGGAAGGAAAATGTTTTTTTTCTTGCTATTTCAGTTTAATTCCTCTTTAAGTACCTATATAAATTGGAATTAAGAAAGATTTTGTCCAGGATATTTAGTTGTTTTTTTTAGAACAAGGGTTTTAATTCTTCAAAGAATAATGCTTGGATAATTCCAAGCGGTGATATCATTATCTAGGAGAGTTTGCTTGGAAGATTAACAAAAAAAAAGGTTCATTATAATTAGGTCTAAAACAGGGGTGGGCAAACTTTTTCAGTCAGGGGCTATAATATAAAATTTGAAACAAGGGCCGGGCCGATGGGAGAGTGGGCACCGTTATGCCATCATGACGCCACTGAACATGACGTCATGATAGCAAAACCCCGCCCTCTCTCTATCACAGATCTGAGCCTGTGAGCCTGCCATCGCAAGCTCAGTTGCTGTGATGGGAGAGTGGGCGGGTTGTGTGCAGTGACAGCCCACTCACTCTCCCATCGCAAGCTCAGTGCCTGTGATGGGAGAGTGGGCGGGTTGTGTGCAGTGACAGCCCGCTCACTCTCCCATCGCAGATCTGAGCCTTGAATGGGAGAGTGGGCGGGTTGTGTGCAGCTGGGAGACCAACAGGGGACATGTTTTGTGGCTCTAGCTGGTGCGCCCTCTCGGGAGGGGCCTTCTCCTGACCCTGCTTGAGGTGGCAATGGCCAGAGCCGCAGAACACCCAAAGGGCCAGAAAAACACCTGTATTGGGCCGTATACAGCCCGCGGGCCTTAGTTTGCCCATGCCTGGTCTAAAACATCTAATAAATTATAATACATTCAAAAATTAAGAATACTGGTGTTACGTGAAGTATATAAAACTACTTACAATTGTATCCGGTGGTGATATTGTGAAGGACGGGATGGCTGCTGCCGGACCGATAGAGGTAGTCCCCAGGTTACATACAAAATAGGGACTGTAGGTTTGTTTTTAAGTTGAATTTGTATGTAAGTTGGAACAGGTACATTATTTTAATAAATGCAATTAGGACAGATGTTTATCTCAACATATTATTAGGCAGTGTGGTGTCAGTTACTGTATAAAATCCTGACTGTGAGTTAATTACAAACAAAGCAAAAAAAAAGAAAAAACTTTATGGAGCCTAGACATTCATTAACATCTGGAGCAAGCTCTGCTTTGATATTCAAAAAGAAACAACCTTTGTCATTAAAGAGTTACAAGAGGCTGCAGAAAGAGCTTACCATCATAAGATCACCCACAACCTCAGCTGTGTTTAGCAAAAGATTTCTTCTTGTCATGCAAAGTCATGCAAACTGCCCCCTCCCCCCATCCAGCCTCCATCCTGCACAGAACAAGCAGGGAAGCCCTGTTCGTATCTAGGAGTCGTCCATATGTCAGATGTCCTTAACCCAGGTAGGCACCTGTAGCTTATAATGGGATGATCTTTGTAAGGGCACTTGCCCTTACTGTGTGGTGAACGTAATAGTTCTAGTGCGTATGTGCCAAACCTAGCGCATGCTAGTTTACTTACACAAGTAAGTAAACTTCTGCCCATATTATAACACTGAATAGAGGGAGGAGGAGAAGTTTCCAACTCTTCCTCCTGGGAGTGGTATGCATCGGAATATAGAAGTACCAGACTCCTCCCTCACTTGCCAGAGATCAGAGCAGGAAGGCTAGGAGCTGGCAAGTCCTTGGCATCGAACTAAGATTGATACCCAAATGAGGGATGGGGATGGGATGTGCCTCAGGTAGGTACCCAGGGCATCCCAGCCAAAGGTGCCCATCCAAATGATGACCATGGGTTCGTGAATCCATTGGCACTGGGCACATTTTCCACATTTAAATGTCCCTGGTATGATGAATCGTTGGGATAGGTGCAATTGCTTGGAATCAGTGTGTGTCTGAGTGACGGAGATTTACGATAGGTGATACTAGGTATTGCCCATTATGATGTTCCAGTGTTTGGATAAGATACTAGTTATTGTTTTATGTTGCTTGTTGTAAGTTGTGATAATAATAGTTAGTTGTTCTGGTGTTTAGGATTTTGGTTGGAAGATGCGTGTTTGCCTGTTCCCAAGCATCTGCTCTATGATAAGCTTTTTTGAGTAAGGACTTACTGTATCTTTTTTTGTAGTAAACTTTTTTTTAGGGATCTTGCTTCGTGTTCAAAGTCTTGTCGGTTGGTACAATTTCTTTGTAGCCGTAAATACTGGCTAAAGGGAATACTTTTTTGAGTGGTTCAGTATGCATACTTTTGGCTTGCAAGATGGTATTTCCTGCTGTTTCCGTGCGATAGAGAGTAGTACTTACTTGACCTTCTGGCAGACTTTTAATGTAAATGTCCAGGAATGGTACCTCTTGTTCACTAAAGTTTATAGTTCTTTGAAAAAATTCCAATAAGGAGATACAGGGCCTGCCCAGACAATAAAGATATCGACTATGTATCTTTTCCAAATACAGATAAATTGGAGATAGGTGGAGATCTTTTCATTGGAAAACAGGAATTTCTCCCAATCGCCCAAGTACAGGTTGGCATAGCTTGGCGCACATCTCATGCCCATTGCAACTCCTTGGATTTGTAGATAGTAATTGTTAAAAATTAATATGTTTCGTGTTAGCACATACGTGTTAGTAGGGAAATGATACATTTAATTGGCATTCGATGGGTAATATCTGTCTAGCTGTTAACTAATAAAATGTATTCCCCGATTGTGGGGGATGCTGCAGTAAAGAGCTTCTAAAAATAAAGTCCTTCAAAAATTAGGGCAAGGCGACTACTAAAGGTCCAAGAAAAGCATCGACCAGTTTGCTGGCATTTGAAAAAATGATAAAATGCCTGTGATAATCAGATGTCCCAAGGGATTTTTCAAATCTTTATGTACCTTGGGTAGCGAATAAAAGGTAGACTGGGCGCTTGATATTGAGAGAATCTCCCATTCTTCTGATCAATAGTGCCCATTAGGTAGGCGTCATTTATAATTATTACTAGCTGATTACCTGGCTTTGCCCGGGTATTTATTTATTGCAATCCTATATTATACTATTATATTATAAGGTCTCATGGTTGAAATGTGTCGATACGTTTCCGAGTGATGGTGGAACATAGCAAGTTTGGTTGAAATGTCTCCATGCATTTCCTAGTGATGACATACACACATACATATATAGATCCAAATATAGCTCTGACATATAGCACAGCGCTGTACAAAGATGACTGGTGCACTCACATGAGTCCCAGTCATATGTATAGCAAATTTGGTTAAGATGTCTATGCGTTTTCAAGTGATGGGGGAAGATACACACATACAAACACACATCTAATTTTATATATAGAATATTATTATTAATAAATTAGTTTAAAACTCAATATTAGTCACTAGTTCAACTAAATGAATTACATTCTCCTAACTTAGTAAATTATTCAGACGGACTCCATTACCTCATAGTGGACCCTTACATAAGTCCTTGATCAAGCACCGCAACCTGAAACATATTGACAAAGTAAGTTCACCTTTGACACTACTTCAACACACTTTCACCTCATACTATAGTTTTCAGTTCTTACCCATATTCAGAACCAATATCACATGTAGTCAACAAAGACTTTCTTATACGTTCTGATGTTATGTACACTTTTTTACCTTTTTTTTTACCTTGTCTTAGACTTAATTTATGAAAACAAATGTTATGTTCAGCATGAATATTTTCTTGATGATGCAGATACATATGTTGTTCAAATTTAGATGTAGAAATATAGTCTAGTCTAGGTGTAGGAAATATATGTTACTGTGTTTTCACTATTATCTGGACTAATACTAGTTTTGCATATATTTTGGTTCATTAGTTCCACCTATACATGTCTCCCCTATCCCCTAAAGAAGCCCTTTGGGCGAAACCCATTGGGAAATGAGACAAGACATTTATTTGCCAATTTAATGCATTGCATTGAAGAACTACCGTATTTTTTGCCGTATAAGACACACCAAAACTGGGGGGGAAAAGTTGGTGCGTCTTATACGACAAATACCGTGTTTCCCCGATTTTTTTATAAAATAATTAAAATAAGATACTCACCCAATACCCGATCCTGTGTGTGTCTCCTCGATGCTGGCTGCAGTGTGTGTCTCCTCCTGGCTGCAGTGCAGAGTGAAGGAAGCCGGCACACGCGCCCCCGCGATTCTAAACCAGGAAGCACGCTGCTGATCCCTGCCCTAACGCAGTTACCCGGCCGTACAGTGGAGAAAAAGGTAAGTGAACGGCACAGAGTGATCAGAAGGGGAATTTGAACGGCACAGAGTGATCAGAAGCGTCTTATATTCCGGAGCGTCTTATACGGCGAAAAATACGGTATGTGTAGAATAGGTAGCATAGGAGAATATTGTTAGTATGCAGCATCATTATTAATATTGTATTTCTTTACCAATACATATATTTTTTTGCCACAAAAAGCCTCATTTCTTCTCTAACTTTTTTACCCTTGCATTTATTTTAGAAAATGCACCACTCCTTCAAAAAAATGTTGTAAAAAAGTGCTTGTGGCGCGGGCAGAGGTCGCAGCAGAGTAAGGGGGCGTGTCAGCAGCGAGAGGCCTGAGCTCCTGGTGTCATCTAGCGGTCGTGTCTTGACCAGCAACCCAGCGATTCTTGATTGGGTAACTCGGTCATCCACTTCATCCCAAGTGACATCAGACACCCCCAGCCAACAGTCAGTGGCTTCGTCAGACACAACCCTTAGTTGGCATGGCCTGGGAGCAGACCCTGTGCCCTCACCTGTCCTCAACTTGCCTCTGTCCTTTACTGTTCCCTCAACCACAGAAGTATTGTATGCTGTGGGCTCAGCTTCACTATACAGCGAGGACGAGCTAGTAGAGGACACTCAGCAGCTACTGCCCAGCCAAGACCCGGAGGAGACATCTGCTGCTTTCTCCGCTAGGGGGGCAAGTAGTGATGAGGAGAGTGCCGTAGGAGGTGGTGTTTGCAAGCGGTCAAAGACGGTTGAGGAGGACATCAGTGACGTGCATACACTACTCAATGATGATGAAGCCGATCTCACTTGGGAGCTGGGTGAAGAAGGGGCTTCATCATCATCAGGAGAAGAAGGTGGCAGCTTGCCCGTGAGGCAGCGGCTGAGCCAGCAAGGTGGTAGCATGACTGGTAGTCAGCAGGGTCGCAGCAGTGGGAGGTCGGGAGCCAAACGTGCCCGGGGTAGACCACATGCTTCGCACCAGCTTACCTGCCCGGGAAGTAGTGGTGCAGGGGTTCACGGAGGCAGCGGCGGTAGCAGTCAGTCAGTGCAGAGTGTTGAGGGAAAAATCACCAATTCAGCGGGGTGGCAGTTTTTTGTTAAGTCGTCGGAGGAGGTAAACATGGCCATATATAGAATATGTGGGCAGAAGGTGAAGCGTGTCCAGGGTGCCAATGTTGGCACCACGGCCCTGCGTCAACATATGCAGAGTCACCATAAAGTGGCCTGGGAGAACTGTGGCTCCGATGTGGTGGTCAAGCCTGCCGCAGCAACCACTGCATCAACCAGTGGCACACACCGGCTTTCAGGCAGGCAAGGCTCCACCACCTCAGCTGAAGAAAGCTGTGTGTCATTTCCATCTTCTGCTGGTCCAGATGCTTCTGCTCCTCCTACTCCTTGTCAGTCATTCCGTCAGCAATTAATCACCGAAGCGATTGCCAAGAGACAACAGTATGCGTGCACTCCAACAGCCCAGAAGCTGAATGTGCTTCTGTCCAAGTTGCTGGTGCTGCAGTCCCTCCCTTTCCAAGTGGTGGACTCTGCACCTTTCAGAGAACTGATGGCTTGTGCCGAGCTGAGGTGGAGAGTCCCAAGCCGTCATTTCTTTGCGAAAAAGGCAGTACCAGCCCTGCACAAATATGTAGAACAGAAGGTGGGCCAGTCCTTGAGCTTGTCGCTGTCTGCCAAAGTGCACGGCAGCGCCGACGTGTGGAGCTGTAACTACGGTCAGGGACAATACATGTCCTTTACGGCCCATTGGGTGAATGTGATTCCTGCATAGCCACACCAGCAACTTGGCCAGGTGACACCGCTTCCGCCTCCATGTTCTCACGCCGCTGGTCCTGTGACAACATCTGTCTCTGCCTCCTCATCCTCCACCGTGTCCTCAGCCTCAACTGCAGGGACAATTCACAGTGCCCCTCCAGCATACCACATGTGCAGGGCACGGTGGTGTCACGCTGTTCTGCACCTGGTTTGCCTGGGGGAACGGAGTCACACAGGGGAGGAACTGCTCCGTGTAATTCATCAAGAGATCGAATCATGGCTTTCTCTGCAACAACTCAAAATCGGAACTATGGTGACCGACAAAGGGAAGTCCTTCTTTCACCCACCTTCGTACTGGTATTGCCACCCACCGCCCCACTCTGTCACTGGGTCACTTTGTTGTCTCTTGATGCTGCTGCTGCCATCTCCACACTATATCACCTTGCCACTCTGTGGTCTCCTGATGCTGCTGCTGCTGCTGCTGCCACCACCTCCACACTGTGTCACCTTGCCACTCTGTGGTATCCTCCTGATGCTGCCGCCACCTCCAGACTCTGTCATTGTGCCACTCTGTAGCCTCCTGAAGCTGTCACCAACTCCACACAGGTGTAAAAGGAGTGTGCTTCTTCTTGAAGCTAACATGGACCTGTAACGCTGAGTTCATTCAGTCAGTTTGGCCCCGTGACTGCCCAAATAAGTGAAGTGTGCAGTGATTCTAATAGCGACGCCTGTCATCTGCATGTCATACTAATTCACAGTATTATTTCACTACCACAGCAGACACCCTATGCGTGTTACTGCAAGGCACAGTGTTCTACACCACTATCAAGGATCTCGGCAGCCCAGAGATAGCCATTTTTTAACGCGATTCGCTTTCTGACACTGGGCCTTACATTGCACCCCAGAATTTTTTGGTAGTCTTTAGTTTTTTAAATACCATGCAAACAGTCAAAATACAAAATACCAGTGCCTAAAGCAGCAAAGCAACCCCAAAACATAAGTGAACCTTCTCTAAGTTTGACTGTAGGGAGCGTGTTCTATACAGACAACCAAAAACATGAATGAGCCAACATTTCTCCATTTTAACTGGTTTCAAGTGGGAATTTTCACATTGCCAGCACCTGTTAATTGCTATGGAATTACACACTAAAGGGGCATCACATGCTTGACATACATTTTTTAGTAAGATTCTGATAAGGTGCCAATACTTTTGTTCAGGCCATTTTTGACATTTTGTGTGGTTATATCTCAGATTTTCAGTGCCAACCAGAAAGAAACATGATAATACCAAAGCATTTGCAATTGCAACAGTTTTCTGGGAGAAGTGGTCTGTCATAAATGCAAGGGTGCCAATGTTTTTTGGCCATGGAGCCATGGGATCTGCTCCATGCTACTCTCAATGACAGTATTATTCTCAGATGGGAGGGAAGGTATTGTCTATGTTTTCTTTTTCCCCTATACTGTTATTTATATTGTTATTTACAAAACTTTTTAATAAAAATTTACATAAAAAAAACCATAAAGAATAAAAAAAATTCCAAAAATATAAAAATGAAGGCTCACCTTTGTTGGAGTGCACATCATTAGTTGTATAAAATCAGCACTTATACATATTCAATTTGAAATGATGTCCTCAATATGACTGTTGGTGAGCCTTGATGGTGGTTGCCTTTGAAAAGTCAATGAGGACAAATCTAACAGAAAATATAGGATATTTAAAAAAAAACAAAACAAAACAAAAACAAACAGTCCAATGTGAGCCTAATGTAATGAGTGGCTGACTCCCTCTTCACTGAAAAAGCACCTCAACTACAATTCCCTGCGTCTTTAAAACAATCCAATGCGGGGCCATGCGTAGGCAGAGAGGCCGCTGGTCTATAGACGTGAGTGATGCAGCTACTACAATTTCCGGCATTACTTGCGTCTATAAAACAGTCCAATACAGGGCCATGCATTGGCAGCGAGGCCGCTGGTCTATAGACGCAAATGATGCCAGGAATTGTAGTAGCGGCGCTATTTCAATGCAGCCGCTGGCCAGCTGCATTTAATATTTAGGATACATTTGGGGGCCAAAAAAAAAGAACGTTGCGGGCTAGAGTTTTATATGGCTACAGCTGGGGGTTGGAGCTAAGGAACCAGAAGGAATAATAACAGCACAGAAGAAATATTCCTAATCCCGGAATAAAAACATGGATTATGAGTCAAGCAGGACTTTAAAGGTACTGTAAATCCACAAAAAAACATATTTTTATAATACTGTATAATGTGTATGTAAATCTAGAGAGAAGGTCACAAGGGGTGCCAAAAAGATATGTTTGCCAAGCCTATTGATTACAATGAAAAGTAAAAGAAAGAAAAGAAGCGGCTTTTTGTGGCAAAGACAGTTGAATGTATTTGTATACAAAATTTGTAAAGAATAAAAACAATTCTATATACTAACATAAATCTTCTATGCTGAATGTGCTAATAGATTTTTTTCATCAGCCAGACTGCAGGCATCCCATCCTTCACTATACTACCACTGATCATCTGAATCAAACCTTAACAGCTTTGAACATACCCAATATCGTTTTTGAAGATTCCAACCACTCTTGTGTAATGAACCATTTTATAACTGGGGCTTATCATAGTTTATCATTTTGATTTATAGTTGAAATTAGATAGAGATAGGTAGATATAGTTGCATTCTTCTTAGTGGTGCATAAATTGATATCCAGCTCCTTATCTATTCTCTAACTGTAGTAGATATCAGGTGGCTTCTCACGTTATTATGCAAAATAGGAATGTAGGGCCCATTCTTCAGCCTTCTCCAGGCCATGTACCGGGATCAGCAAGAAAGGGTTCATACACCTGGCTTCCTTTCCAAGTCAATACCACTTAAGAAGGGTACGAGACACGGTTGTCCCCTGTCTTCGTTGCACTTATACCTGTCGCTTGAACCTTTGGTGTGCCACATAGAGTCCACCCCTCAGCTCCACGGAATTCACATGTGAAACTTGGAACTACGTTCGCCATTTTTTGCCAACAATATATTGCTGTTCACCTCTAACCCCTCAGCCGATCTACCTAAAAGTTTTTTCTGAAATGCTAAGGGTTAGAGGGCCTTAAGATTATTTCAGTGAAATACTGCCTATAAGCCCACTGAGACATAGACCTTGGTTAACCCAAACCATGTTCAAGGTGGCCACAGAACATATGACCTACCTTGGTATCAAAATAGGGAAAACTACTTTTTCCATCTATAAGCTCAACTATCCACCGCTGTTCCAAAAAATACAACAGAATCTAACATTGTGGGGGAACCTGCCCCTTTTTTTATTTGGAAGGTGCCACTTAATAAAAATGGTCTCCTTTGCCAGACTGTCATACCCCCTGCAAACCATACCATTACTGCTTCCACATAAAGATGTTACCACATTAAACAAAGCTTTTAAAAAATTTTTGTGGCAGAATAAACACCCCAGAATATCGCTAGGTAAATTATTTCTGCCAGTAGCCGAAGGAGGGGTGAATTACCCTAACATACTCCCTAATATAATTTATCCAGCCTTTTTTGTCATGTGACAGATTAGTTAAGTTACACTTTCTATGATTCTAACGATGAATTGGAACAGGCTTGGTAACAAGACATAAATTATTCCCAATGATAGGTCATCCACTTATTTATTTTCAACTGAAAAAAATCTGTTGACAGGCTACTGGCAGTGTCCTCTCTGTCAATTTCCAATGTATATAAAAGCTTACAAAATGCATACAATAAATTCTCCCATTCAAACCTAGAGGAATGGCAGAGGGGGCTACCACATGAGATACTACCACTGATCATCTAAATCAAACCTTAACAGCTTTGAACATATCCAATATCATTTTTGAAGATCCAACCACTCTTGTGTAATGAACCATTTCACAACTGGGGCTTATCATAGTTTATAATTTCAATTTATAGTTGAATTTAGATAGAGATAGGTAGATATAGTTTCATTCTTCTTAGTGGTGCATAAATTGATATCCAGCTCCTTATCTATTCTCCACTACATCATATAATTAATTTAACCTGTGTGTGTGTCTCCATAATCCCCTGAGGAAGCCTTATATGCGAAACGCATCTTGAAAACGAGACAAGTTGTTTATTTGTCAATTTAATTCGTTGTACTGCTTAGAAGAACTATGTCTAGTACAATCAGCATAGGAAATTTATGTTTTTATAGGAAATAGGAAAGAATAAAAACAATTAATTTCATAGGAAATTAATTGTTTTTATTCTTTTAATTTTACAAATACATTCAACTGTCTTTGCCACAAATAGACGCTTCTTTTCTTTCTTTTACTTTTCATTGTATCAAACCATATATTTATTTCACATATTAAAACAGTGTATCAATGCCATATAAAAACAAAACATGCTTTCTACAAATTACAAACTATCCCCAATGGCAGGTCATCCATGTATTTATATTCAACTAAAAAAATTCTGTGAAACTAGCCATAGGGATTTCTTGAATGTCCTCCAGGTTAACACCTTTGACAGGCTACTGGCGGTGTCCCCTCTGTCAATATACAATGTATATAAAAGCTTACAAAATCTATACAATAAATTCTCCCATTCAACTCCAGAGGAAAGCAGAGGGAGCTCAATTTCCCTGATCTAATAGACAGAATTGTGAACGGTTATTTACCTGTATGTAAGACCACCGTTAATAAACTTTCGAGAGAAACTCAATTCAAGATCATGCATAGGGCCCAAAAGGTCTATAGACCACTGAATACTGAATCAACACAAACCCACAATGTGTTTGAAGTGTGGTCAGAGCAAAGTGTCCCTCTTTCACAACTACTGGACCTGTCAATACGTGACCAGTTTTTGGGAGAAGAAATTAAAATTTGTAAAGCAAGTGCTCGGGTTTGCCCTTCCACTTTGCCCACTTTTATGTTTGTTTTGCAACTGGTCCACTGTACTAGATGCAGGTCTGGAGAAGGGAAAGAAAGCATGGGTTAACCTATACCTACTAGCAGCAAGAAGGGCCATCATGAGTCAATGGATTCTACCTATGCTTCCTACATTGGAGATGGTCAGGATATCGCTTATGACCATGTTCATGGACCTTTGTTAGAGGCTAAAGAAGGGGAAGACAAACCAAAATTCTTGAGCAACTAGTATAATTTTATTGATAGAGTTTTTCTGAGCCCGAAAAAAGAGGAAACTCCAACATATTTTCAATACTCCTGGTACATTTTAATGTGACCTAAATGGGTGTAGTGTCACCCCCGCCATAGAAGTTGCCCTACTTTACTCATACTGGCATGGATACATTCGGTCTCCCCTCTGTGCATTTTGTGACCGTGCTGGAGGGGGCCCTTCACAACTAGCCTAACAAATTCATGCATTCCAGTTTACTAAGAAATTTTATTGTATTTTTTCTTTTTTCACGGGTACTGATACTTTTGAAATGTCCCCCCCCCCCCCTTTTTCTTACCCAAGTTTTTCCTTTGTTATGTTACGTTGTTATACAAACTGCAACTGTGATTTTGTGCAATACTATTTATTTTGTTGTTTCTCTATTTACTGCACATTTTGTGATAATTGTAAAAATTCAATAAAAAACATTTTTTAAAAATCACTGCTGATTATTGCTATTGTTTGCTTCCATTGTCAAAATCTCAACTACATTTCCCAATAAATTAACAATAAACTAAATAACCCATATTATCAAACTTAAAAAAAAAGAAAAGAGCAAAAAAGGAAAAGAGGATGACTTACTTGAATGTTTAAACAAAGCTATCCCACAAGGTGAACAAAACCATATAATGGAAGTTACACCCAAAGCCACACAAATTGATCAGATATGGTAGGGGATCAAAATTCAGTACAAGAAAGGAAATGCTTTTGGATTGAGCCAAAAAGTTGCATCCATCCAATCCAGAGTCCACCGCGACCTGTCAGTCTATTCTGCCTTTGTGGCGTCCTTTTATGAAAGCAGACGCCCACGCCCCGGATATGATGGAATCGTGGGGTGGAATGTGGTGGAGTAACCACATAGTAATGGAACGCAAACTGCTTTTTTTGTCTTCAATTTGGCTGTGTAAATGAGCCTGTTAGACTCTGCATGCAGTCGGATGCCTCTAGTAGACAGATGATGAACATCATGTCCAATAGCATGAATGGGTCCTATCTCATTTAGCCATCCAATTAAAAAAATTAGAAACTACTTTACTAATATAAAGAAAATGTAGATATTACAAAGTTAATTGTAACATAGGTAGATTTGATAAATTGAAAATGACATAAAAACAGTTTATACATTTTCCTCATTCCTATATTGCTGACAATATTAGTGTAGGTGTATGTAAAAAAACTTTGCTATTAACCATATATCCATCAAAGCAGTTATATACATATTTAATATTGTTATAACAACACGCATTTTTAGGCATTGCCTAATGTGTTTTAGTAATGGATTTTCTGAAATTACTGACACTGAACATTTATAGAATTATATATCTATTTACATCACCCTCACCCTGCTGTGGAATTTGAGTAATTTTAAAGGAATACTTCAATAAAAGACCTCTTTATAAAAATGGTTGAAAACTAAGAACTTCGTTCAAACCTGGAAAAGTATTGGCTTTCAAAGTGTAGATCCACCTAACCTCTTTTTGTAGAAAAACTTTGTGCCAATTACCCCCTCTAGGATCAGGGGATATCTGTTCTAAAGCCATGAAAATGAGGCAATTGACATTACATTCCTGCTTAAGGGGGTAGATATTTAGCCATTTAGGATATAGTTCGTAAATCCTCCTGCAGAATTACCTTTGAGTCCCACCAACATAAAAGCATCCACATTCACAAATGGCTAGATGGATAATGCCGGTTGATTTGCAACTCACTACTTGATTCAAATGAATCTCTTCTTTCAGAGAAAATTTTAATTTTGTATTGCTATAATTCAAGAGCATGAAAAATCAACATTGAAAACATCCCATATGGCACTGTTACACTTGGAAGTAGATTTAGAAGCTTATTGGGAAAAATGACTTCTGACAATTTTGTTACTTAGGGATGGTGCTCATCTGTATACAAATTGAGGTTTATTTGTCAGTAAATTTTGTATCTCCAGGTTACAAGTAAGCAGAGATCAATGTTTTTGACAAATCTTTTTAAGTTCCATAATTTCCTTTGTATATTCTGTTACAAATCTAATGATTTGTTTAGATTCATGTCGAAAAGAAGGAAAAAGTCATTCCTGTTGTTTTTTACTACTGGCTTTCTGATACGCTTTGTTCAAAGTTTTTTATACTGTATCCTTTCTAAAAGCTTAAGTTGTAATTGTTTGGCTTGAATTCAAAATCGGCGCTGTTTGAACAGTTCCTACAAACTCGCAAGTATTGAGACTAAGGGATAATTTGAATTAATAATGTTGGATGTGCACTGGTAACAAAAAGAATGGTATTCCCATTGGAGAACAATCTCTCATCCACCCAAGTACAGATTAGCATAGGTAAGGGCACATATAGTGCCCATAGCTACGCCCTGCACTTGTAGGTAGGTTCCCAATGAAATGTGAAGTAGTTCCTTGAAAGAATGAATAATAGCAATTCCAGTATGAATTCATTAAAGTTCCAAGTGGCAATTTCTTTTTCTTCTATGTCTAGAGTGTAAAAGGTGTGAGTTTTAGGGTAAGGGGTTTGTAGAAATTCATACGTATCTTTAACAATACTTCCTTTTTGGAAAACTGCCATAATAATTCATTATATTCTGAAACATATTGATTTACAAACTTGGTAAGTATACGATGATACCATTGAGAATTGTTTAATATTTTCAAACACACTTCTCTATATTGTGAGACTTTATAAGAACATTATAATGTTACCTCCCTTGTCTGTTTGCTTAATGATGATAGATATATTTTGTTGTAAAGAATAAACGTTGATTGTAAGTGCTTAGGTAAATTCTCACTTATAGGAGATTTTTGTCTCAAATCAGCAACCACTTTCATTACATTGTTAACATAACGTTGAGATGTATGGATTCATGTGGATATTAGGAAAACACAAAGATTTATTTTTAACTCGGTGCATTTAAAAATCCTCTTAATTTTAAATTTCCCGCCTGATCCTGCTTACCTGCCTGCTCAGTCCCACCCTCAAGGCACGCTGGGGACGCAGATGCGCCAGCTTGCACAGATGCCCGGCCAGCATCGGCAGGAGAAGAAAACGCAGACATCGCTGGAGGGCACCACAGGCATCGCTGGAGGACGCCGCTGGAACTGGGAACAACATAGGAGTTTTAACCTCCCTGGAAATTCCACCTCGAGCCACACTCGGGAATACCGCCATAGAGGTTAAATCTCTAAGAACCCTAAATTCATCCATAGTGTATGAGGCAAATTCATCTGAATCATTGGCTTGAAGAGATTGCTGTTGTTTATCAATTAACCACCTGGGCGGTTCGTTTCTGTGTGGATTTATATGTCTAAAAGTCATGTTTTTCATGAAAATTTCTTTTACAGTATATTAGTATGAGTATATTAAAGTTTCAAACACAAAATCATGTTAAAAAAATAAATTAAATACATTTAAAAAAATGTTTAAAATGAAAATAAAAACATAAATATTATACTAATATATTATACTGTAAAATACATTTTTATGAAAGACAATGTACCGCTTTTAGACATATAAATCCACTGTATTGCATTCAATACAGTTAAATTGCATTGAATGCAATACAAAATAATTTGAAATTCCCGCCACTGCCCCAACGCAACAGTCACTGGGAACTCCCGGGTGACTCATTAGATGCAGAAGATCCTGGCCGGAGGATGCGAGAAGATGTAGATCACAAAGAAGGACTCTGGCAGACCAGGTAACGTATTTATCATTGTTTTAGCTACCCCGAGTGTGACTTGGGGTTACCGCTTCCATTTTTTTTTTTTTTTTTACCCCGAGTCACACTTTTATGCATTGTATACTTTTATATATTTTCCTAGCAAATAAGTGAAGATCTTTCACAAAAGTAAAGTTATCAAGATGTTTTGTTAAAAATTCAACCCCACTCCAAGTACTTCTAACCTCAGGTTGTGTTAATTCTGATATAGTCTGATATTTTCTTATATTTGATGTCTCATTTCGATCAATCACATTGGGTTGGCATTGATTCTGAGTGGGCACTGCATTGGGTTTGGAAAGATATTGAATCATTGGGCCTGTTTTATTGGGGTTGAGTGACTGTGTCTGTGATAGAGAGCCTAAAAAAGCATTGGTTTATGTTCTGGGCCTAACACTAGATGGCACTAGAGTGGGTGAAGCAATGTTGTGGGGAGTTTGGAGGATAATTTATAGATGGACCAAGTGTCGGGCCTGCAGATTCAGAAATGGCCCTCAAAGATTAAGAATTAGAAAGGTTCCATATGTCAAGTGAACAGGGAGATCACAATATACCAAGTGTGAGGTATGATGGGTTGTTTATGGAATGATTTACTTCAAAGACTTCTACAATCACCCTGCCTGGCTTATTAACATCACTGCTCTCTGATGACCCCCAAATGAGACTGGACTAGCTAGTCAGCTGAGTCAGAGAAATTGCCCCCAGTGTGACAGTAACATCGATATAACAATTCTTTTGTTAGTCTTAACACAGCTCAACAAAAAAATTTTACCTTGCCAAGGATTTTTCAATAAATTTAGTGTATTTCAGGTCTGCTAAATCCAGCAATGACTTCAGTTTCAATTAATTGGCTCTAGTTATTGTGATATAGGAATCAAATAGACAATTTTACCAACAACAAATGTTAACACAGCATAATATTATCAATCTTTATGTACACCAATGTTTTGCAGTTTATATATGTCACACTTACCTCTTCCTCACTAAAGCACAGACGCCTCTCTTCTGCGAATGCGAGCAGTTCTGACGTTGGGCATGCCTCTGTTTCCAAGTTTTATCAATTTCGTTCAATCCTCTGGCCAATCAGAAAATAGCCTCTTGACCAGCCCTGGCTATTAACCTCCCTAGCAGTTCATTTCTTTCTGGATTTATATGTCAAAAAGCGGTACATTTTTTTCATGAACATTTTTTTTCATTGTAGCCCTGTAATTCTTAGGCATAACTCACTAGAATATGTCCTAACAAGAATCTGAGTAAAATAAAGTTTGAAACACAAAATCATGTTATAATAATAATAATTACATTTAATAATAATCTTTAAATAAAAAACACAAAAATCTGAGGTTTTTATGATTTTTCTCATAAACTAATAACTAATAAACATCCCGGGTGTGATATATTTTGAAACAAGGGACAACACAGAGTCCAACATCACAATCAAAAGATACTGGCTACTTTGTATTGGATTCAATACAGTTATTTGTATTGACTTCAAAACAAAAAATTTCAATTTCCCGCTGGCCACGCCCCCCGGCACATGCACAGATGTCTTCAGTAAACTCTTCCGATGACTCATCTAGACACAGACACAGAGACACAGGGACGCTGTTGCAGGGGGAAGACAGGAAGAGAGGAGCCTGCAGGAAGATGTGATCACTGAAGCAGAACGGAGGAGGACGCAGATAAGGTAAGTCTTTTTTTATCATTTATTTATCGCTGCTTTACGTACCCCAAGTTTGACTCGGCGTTACCCCTTTTAGCAAGTTTTTTCTACCCCGAGTAACACTCGGGGTTACCGCTAGGGAGGTTAATCTAGCTCAGACACTGCACTCAACGTTCATTCAACGTGTCTCCATTGTACCAAGCACCTAGTTCTGTTGAGCTAGTTTCTGTTCACCTGGTGCTTAATTCAGTGTTTCCTCTGTCCAGTTCCTGTGTTACCCCTCATTGTCGTCTGTTGGTTCCCAGCCAACTTCTCTGTGCTGTTCCAGTGTTCTTGTCTGTCTGTGTATATCCCCGAGTCACCTGTGCCTCCTGTTGCTTCCAGTGTCTCCTGTGTTCCCTGTGCTCTGGATTCCTGGCAATTGACCCCAGGCGTGTGACTTGACCTCTCTTGCTTGCAGCCTGCCTTACTCGACTATCCTTCTGCTTTGTGATTTGGTACCGTGTTTTGCCCACCTTGATGAGCCCAAGGACTGCAACCTGGCAGTAACCAGCAGTGCAACAGCCTCAAAATTAGAGGCTCTGGAGAAGACCTGGGTACTGCTTAGACTCTGAGCCTTGGCCCTTCTTAGGGCTCACACCACCTCTGTGCCAGTAGTAGCGCCCCCTAGGGGTCATGTCCCTTGGTGCATGACAGTTTGCACAAACCATGTATACACCTTCCCAGACCTCCGCAGATCCCAACCAATGACTCGCCCAGAGGCTTGACCTCAAGGAAGCTACTCAAACCCAGGTACTTAGCCAGCTTTTTGTGCTCACTACCCTTCTGGATCAGCTTCTGGTCCACTCCAGTGCTCCTGCTAAACTACCGGTCTTGGCCCAGGCTCCTGCTATACAAGTGGCCTCTGCACTTCACCTACCACACCCACAACGATTTTCTGGCGATCCCAAGATCTGCTATAGCTTCATAAGCCTGTGCATACATTTTGAGCTTCAGCCACAAAACAACCCCACTGACCAGGCTCAAGTAGCATTCATGATATACCTGCTTGCTGGAGAAGCCTTTGCATGGCTGTCTCTGCTCTGGGAAAGGAATGATCTGGTCACCTGTAGCATTGAAGCTTTCCTAAGCCTTTTCAGGAGGGTTTTAGATTAATCCGCTTTGGCATCCTCAGAAGCCAGCGCTTTCCTGTGTCTCCGCCAAGAGTCACTTACAATGGGCCAGTTCGCTGTTAAGTTTCACACTTTGGTGGCGAAGCTTGCCTGGAACAATGAGACCCTCCACGCTATCTTCTGGCAGGATCTTTCTGATCTCATTACGTGAAGGAGTGCGCCTGGCCTTTAGAGCCACTGAGTTAATAAACCTCTCCAAGGCTGGAGAGGATACACTTTCATCAGTGATGCTGGGTGATCCAACAAACCTGGAATGGATTTCGTAAAAGTAATTTGATATTTTTAGCAAATGTTTCTAATCCTGGACCAGATCTATTCCAGGTTTGCTGAATAACCCAACTTCACTGATGAAAGTGTATCCTCTCCAGCCTTGGAGAGCTTTTTTAAATCAGGCCCACTGACTCAACCCCTGCGTATTTTTACTGTGGATGGTACCATTCTCTCCTGTGTACTTATCCGCGTCCAAACCTTGCCCATGCAAATGAGGGTGGGTCTTTATCTAGGGATGAGTGAGCGAGATTTGTAAGTTCGATCGGACCATTCTCGCTTACCGAACATTTAAGCGAGAATGGCCTTGTAATTCACCATGAGGTCGTGTTCTCACCGAACAAATTAGAGAAAATGCATGGGTTGGGAATGGTAACTATTTCCGGCTGGAATGGCATGGCTGGGAGTGATGCATTTGCTCCCAGGATGCACAGCAAGGTCCAACAGCCCAATCAGGAGATATCTGACCACAGGCATATATACAGAGAAGGAGAAAGGGATTAGTCACTCCATCTTGTGTTCTGTGTCAGGGAAAGAAGCAAGGAGAGAAGTGCATTGTGACAGGGACAGGTTAGGAACCTTCTGTATATCTTGAAATATACAGATTGTGCAGTTTTTGATGCTACCTCTTGTTATCTAGCAAAAAAGCCCCCCCCCCAAAAAAAAAAAAAAGAGATATGTCATTCTGATAGCACTTCCATTCTACTTGCTATCAAAAAAACCTAAAAAATTTCTGTATTTCTACCAAAAAAGATTTTATTCTGATCCGACTTGCTATCTATCAAAAAAGCCAGAAAATGTTCTGTATTTCTCTCAAAAAAATAAAGGTATATTATTCTGATCCCACTTGCTATCTATAAAAAAGCCAGAAAAATGTCTGTATTTCTCTCAAAAAAATACAGATATTGTATTCTGATCCCACGTGCAATCTATAAAAAAAAAACAGAAAAATGTTTGTATTTCCCTCAAAAAAATACAGATATTTTATTCTGATCCCACTTGCTATCCAAAATGCCAGAAAAATGTCTGTATTTCTCCCAAAAAATACTGATATTTTATTCTGATCCCACTTGCTATCAAAAAAGCCAGAAATATTTCTGTATTTCTCTCAAAAAAATAAAGATATTTCATTCTGATACCACTTGCTATCAAAAAAGCCAGAAACATGTCTGTATTACTTTAAAAAAAAATACAGATATTTCATTCTGAAAACACTTGCTATCTATAAAATAATGCCAGAACAATTTCTGTATTTCTCTCAAAAAATACAGATATTTCATTGTTTGATACCATTTGGTACAGGTGCATTTTTGCCAGAATAAGTAAAAGATGAGCAGTAGACGAAGGCGTGGCGTTGGGCGACCTGCCGCATCTGGCAGGGGGCATACTCCCCGGGAGTCCGCCACTGTAGGACAGCTGCAGCAGCAAACTGTTGTTCCTCTAGCAATTGCTATCTTAGCAAAAAGCCAGAAAAAGTCTGTATTTCTCTCATTAAAAATACAGATATTTTATTCTGATAGCACTTGCTTTCTATCAAAAAAAAAAAAACAGAACATTTTCTGTATTTCGCTCAAAAAATACAGATATTTTTTTCTGGTCTCATTTGCTATATTTTAAAAAAGCCAAAAAAAATTCTGTTGTCCTCTCAAAAAAACAGATATTTTATTCTGATCCCACTTGCTATCTTTTAAAAAAGCCAGAAATATTTCTGTATTTCTTTTAAAAAAAGATATTTTATTCTGATCCCACTTACTATCAAAAAAGCCAGAAATATTTCTGTATTTCTCTAAAAAAAAATACAGATATTTTATTCTGATAGCACTTGCTGTATATCAAAAAAGCCTGAAAAATTTCTGTATTTGGCTCAAAAAATACAGATATTTTTTTCTGGTCTCAATTGCTATCAAAATAGCCAGAAAAATGTTTGTATTTCCCTCCAACAAATACAGTTATTTTATTCTGATAGCACTTGCTATCTATCAAAAAAGCCAGAAAAAATTCTCTATTTCTCTCAAAAAAATAAAGATATTATATTCTGATCCCACTTGCTATCAAAAAAGAGAGAAACATTTCTGTATTTCTCTCAAAAAAGTACAGATATTTCATTTTGATACCACTTGCGATCTATCAAAAAAGCCAAAAAAATTTCTGTATTACTCTCAAAAGAATACAGATATTTCATTTTGATACCATTTGCTATCAAAAGGCCAGAAAAATGTCTGCATTACTCTCAAAAAAAATACATATATTTCATTGTTTGATACCGTTTGGTACAGGTTCATTTTTGCCCGAATAAGTAAAAGATGAGCAGTAGACGCAGGTGAAGGTGTGGCGTTGGACTCCACTGTAGGACAGCTGCAGCAGCGAACTGTTGGAGCCAGCAGCACAAGTTGTCAAACAGGTCTGAGATGTGTACGGAGAACCAGTATGCTGGTAGATTTATTAAGAGTAGCTAATGGATTGTCTGAACTCAAACCAATAGATATATACTGCCATCGAGTGGGACCCTGTTAGTCCCATCTGCTGCAGCTGAGGAACAGACTTTCATTTTGGACCTTTGTTTCACCAAGTCTGCTGATTATTACTTAGTACCCAATGAGATTATACCTGACACAGAAAAACAAAATGTATATTTAGTGGATCCATTGGTACCAGTTTGAGCGTCTCTCTCTCTCTCTTGCTGCTGGAGGTGGTCGTCCTGTTCCCCATGACTGCATCCCATGCAAGGCTCATGGTCCACCGCCTCCTCCTCCTGCTGTTGCTGTTGCCGCCTGCCCAGTACTCCATTCACAAAAATTGTATTACACACTTCTGGGTGTCATTGATGGTGCACTACACCCAGCTCTAGATGCCAGTTACCAATGCCATCCACGCTCCATCTCAGGGGCCACCGCCTCCTCCTCCTGCCATTGCTGTTGCCGCCTGCTCAGTACTCCATTCACATAAATTGTAATACACACTTCTGGGTGTCATTGATGGTGCACTACACCCAGCTCTAGATGCCAGTTATCAATACCGTCCACACTCCATCTCAGGGTCCACCGCCTCCTCCTCCTGCTGTTGCTGTTGCCGCCTGCCCAGTACTCCATTCACAAAAATCGTATTACACACTTCTGGGTGTCATTGACGATGCACTACACCCAGCTCTAGATGCCAGTTATCAATGCCCTCCATGCTCCGTCTCAGGGCCCACCGCCTCCTCCTCCTGCTGCATGCCCAGGACTCCATTCACAAAAATTGTATTACACACCTCTGGCTGGCATTGGCGATGCACTACACCCAGCTCAAGATGCCAGTTACCAATGCGGTCCACGCTCCTTCTCAGGGCCCATCGCCTCCTCTTGCTGCTGTTGGTGCCGCCTATCAGTACTCCAGTATTTGACTGCAGGCTGCAGTGAGAGGTACTGAGTGTCTCCCCCTAGGCAGGGTTCTATGGCACAAGGAAGGGGTAACCTCACCGAAACCTCAGCGCCAGGCTGAACGCAGTTTTGTGAACTTTAAGGGGCTGGATCTGACAGCTCAGATCAGGGGTGCCCAACCTACAGCCCACATCTGGGCCCCTCCTCATTCCCTCTCTGCTTGTTTTTTTATGCGATTGTGCTACAGGGAGAGGGAGATTGCTGAGAATGCTCAGTGTTGGCTCCCTGAGAGTGGGCGTGTACCATAACAATCAACTGTGGCTGCTCCACGCCCACCTTCTACTGTGAGATAATCCCACCCTCTTGTGGCATGAGGGCTGTGCCTGTGTCCATGAAGCTGTCATTATCCCCATGTATAAACCTTCATACCTCCTTCACCAATTGTCATAGAAACATGAAACTTTCAGGGTACACAGGGGAACATGAGAGCTGTTACTAAACTTAAGCCTGAGCTGATCAAACTTTCTAAGACCTTTCCAACTATGGACATTTAACTAACAGGTATGTAGTTACCTGGTAATGCCTTTGCTCCCTTTTTGAAGCTAGGAACCACATTGGCCTTACGCCAATACATCGGTACCTTGCCAGTGACTAAAGAATCTCTAAAAATAGAAAAGAAATAATGGCTTTGAAATAACTGAGCCCAGCTCTTTAATAAATAAATGAGTGACAAACATCTGCCATCCTAGCACCAATAGTAACTATGTCATTAAGCTGTCAGGTATGTTACCATGCCTATCAGGCTTTATAAAGCACTTCAAAATGTACCATTAAGCATTGTTTCCCTCTCTTATGTTCTATTTTGTTCATTCCCATGAACTATGAGGTGCAAGTTCTGATACCCAGCACACACTGAACTTCTTGTATAACAAGTGCAGCTGCCGGCTGAGTAGCAATGCTGACACCTTTTCCCCCCGTGTCTTTTTTCTAGCTAGATATGCTCGTTTTTTCTCACTCGTGTTTATTGTCTAGCTAGATAAGCTCCTGATCTTGTTCAAAAACACTTGCAGCATCCATTTTAGCTGCATCTTTTTACATTTGTTTAATCCCCCCAACGGTAATCCTAAATGCAGAAAATTCTGCAGAAAACATGGTTCATACACAGCTGATTGAAACTTACAAATCTTACCATTATAACTATCTTCACACAATGGTAAATTATGAGTTATTTATGAGAATCTATCCACTTGCTATTGAATTGAGGGGTCCAGTAATGTTGTTCCCCTGGGGGCCCCAATATCATAGGCATCACCACAAATCTACACATTATTTCTTGATTTGTTACATTGAACATCTCTAGTGCACCTTTACAAATAGTACTGCTGTAGATCATTTTCTGTGCCTGAATCTGTACCCAAAATGTTGAACCAATTACTTTTTTAAACAAACTTCTCCAAACCGCCTTATTTCCAGTCATTATTTGTGCTTGCATATTGTCCTTCTGTTGGATCTGAAACAGAGTTTGTAAAGTACATATATCCCATCTAATAAAGCTTTGATAAGTTTTGCATCCCACTGTATATTGCTAACACACTTTCATTAAACATATTCAAATGTTCTGTTTGTACTCTTGCTATCATTTTTTGATCAAACCATATAGTAGGCATCCATTTAGCTTGCAAATTTAGACTTGATTTTAGGTCAGCACCTGCTCCACTCAATTTATTTTCTAACACCTTCATGTCTACCAAATTTAATAGCCCTGTGGTAGCCCAACAAGGATAAGGACACTGGGCTTTCTTGCTTGCTTGCAAAACAGATCTCAACAGCTGCTACAATTTTCACACATTTCAGATTTATTATTCCATTTAAATCCCCAAGTATGTTTACTACAGTCACATTAAACCATGTAGTATTCACAAGCTTTCTAATATCTGTCCCATTCAAGTACTATTGTCTTCTGGGTAAATCTGGTCGTGTTCCTATCTCCAGATTTCTGGACGATACATTACAACATTTATTCCCGAGACCGGAGAAAATGTCCACAAAAGGGCCATCTTGCATTTTGTCATCCCAAAATTGATATTTCAATACAGATGGTTCATCTATCCCTGGTCTTAACCGATAGTACAGTATGGTATTGCTGAATTGCAAAACCGCTATCAGACATGTAGATCCATTAGAATTTTTTGCTCTGTCACACCGGAGGCCGTCCTGGGTCCAATTGTAACCAGCATTCGGGTATAGATTCCAAAAGGCCCTTCTATCTTGCCGGGTCCATCTGTCTTTTTTTGTTGCTGGACTTGCGGACACGACCAAAGGGCGACCTATCAGTACAGTCACGGCCCATGCAACGATCGTCATCTGTAACAATAAAATATGTTTTATTCTCAGAGATACCCTCTATGGGGGACTGCCTCCCACCTCTCTTGTCCTGATCCTATGACAAGGGCTACATTATCTTTCCCCAGCGCTATTATTTCTGCCTCATATGGGGGTCCTGTGGGGTTTTATACCCATACCTTGGTACTCCCAAAGCCCTTGTCTCCTCTGACTGTTATCACTGTTAGGAGACTGTAATAAGCAGTTGAGCCATCCTATCTCCCTTCTGTATGAGAATCTTTTGCTCCCCTTGATTCATTTGAATCACCTTGATTTCCCTCTGATAGTCTGGGTCTATCACTCCTCCAAGGACAATTACCCCTCAAAGGGCCAGACCTGATCTGGGGGCTATTTGTCCATAATGTGAAGGGGGTATCTGACACCCTAAGCCTGCGTGCAACACCTTTACCTGTCCTATTTCTAATCCCTCAGTTTCTATAGTGGTCAAATCGAGGCCAGGAGATGCTCAATAGGGCATCTGTGCATTGAGGTGTATTTTCCAATACTGAAGAACATTCAGAATTTCACTAGCACCCACCTGTAGATCCCGCGTCAGCATCCTCATCAGTGGTGTCTCAGTTTCTCCAATCGGTCTGTTGTTCAATATCTGGAGGGCTTCCTGTAAATCATCCCCCCATTGTCCATACTCACCTCCTGCCATTTTCTTAAGTTTCTCTTTTAAAAGGCCATTCTTTCTATAAGCTCTGCTGTCTGGGGGTAATGAGGGATGTGGAATATCCATTTCCGTTTTGTTCTGCAAACTTCTGAACCTGTCCCCCTTTAAAATGGGTTCCGTTATCTGTCTGAATTTGCAAAGGGACTCCATAATACTGTATCATATTCTGAAGGGTCTTGATAGTATTTTTCTGAATGGCCCTTTTGCATGGATATCCTGAAAATGTGTCCACAGCCATGCACATGTATTTGCACCCTTACTCTCTGGTAAGGGGCCTATGAAGTCCATTTGCCATATCTGTCCGGGCAATTTTCATCTTGCTATCTGTCCCATCCCAGGTACCTGCCTTCTCTGAACATGCTGACATATTGGACATGTGCAATAACAGTCAATCAAATCTAAGGTGAGAGGTATACCTCTTGCTACTGCCCACCTGTATGTGGATTTTTCCCCAAGATTTCTGGTGGGCCACAGCAGCAGTGGCTTGGTGCCATTGTTCCTTCTCTCCTCCTTCTGAGTCTCCCAGTCTGCTTGTGTTGCTTCAGCAATTTTAGCAGCTTGATCTGCTTGAGAATTAAACAGACGTTCCAATAAATCAAGAGACACATGAACATCACCATGAAAAACAGTGACCATCAAAAATATTTCATCAATCACACACCATAAATCATCTCCCGATAATTTTTTCCCATGTATCTCCCAGTTATGTTTATTTCATGTTGTTATCCACGTGGCAAGTTTGTTAGTACCGTGTTTCCCCGATGATAAGGCAGGGCCATCAAATAAGACAGCCCCCCTTTTTAGGTAAAAATGAAAAATAA
>NC_092867.1:49923954-50016643 GCF_032062135.1 Pyxicephalus adspersus
CACATGAACAATAACTGTGTACTGTAGTCTTCTTCATGGGTAAATAAGGCATCCCCCTGAAAATAAGCCCTAGAGCATATTTTGGCCTTCAAAAAAAAATAAGACAGTGTCTTATCATCGGGGAAACAGGGTATATATGACACTGCCCTCCTTGTTCCTGCCTGAGTGCGTGATATACTGCAAACAGTTCTGCAAATTGGCTGCTCTTACCTGTTAGTGTGGCCTCCAACAAGTTGTGGTTTGAATGAGACTGCTTTCCACACTCGTTTTACTCCCACATATTTAGCTGATCCATCAGTGAACCACGCATGCTTCTTTTTCTCATCTGTCAGTCCTAGATAAGACTTTCCCTACTTAACGGGCGACTCCTCTATTGGGGCGGGCGCGTTTGCGTTCTCACACCCTTGTGTGGGACCCTGCGCTCCCATTTTCATGCAGCGCGGCAACCTTTGACTGACCTTGTTTAGCCGGTGAACTTCCATTTAATTACACTGGACTCTTGAGCATGTCCGACCCTGTGTGTTTTGGGATCACTCAGTACCCATTGCAGAATAAGGGATACGCTGTTAGCAACAGCCAGTCTCTTCGGCAGATGCACTGCATCTCTTTTCCTTTCTGGATAGGGATCCCCTCCAGGCCTTTTACGACTTGGGCGGGATCTGCATCCTTGATTATTTCTTCCCAAGACTCACAAAGTCCAACCCCTTACTCCATTCCTGCGCTAGAATGTCAAGGGCACCCTCCACCCGGGATTACAGTATCCTGATTAGTAGTTTTCTCTTTGCGCTTAAACATGCGTGCTTTTATTTAAACAAACTCATACGTTGTAAAATGACATCAATGTCACCTGCCGACTACGCCAAAAATGTATTGCTGGGCACTCGGAACTCTCACTGGCTCACGGACCAGGAATTCCCTCCAACAGAACATACACGCACTTGCACAAAGAGAACACTAATGCAATGAAGCTGATTAAAAGGTTTATTGCAGCACACGTAATATAAACAATACACAGCAATCCCATTTATATGTTTGTCATGTTGTGTAACTTCACGAGGTAATACTCGGGGCAAAAAAATATAAAAAGTAAGATATAACTCTATTCGTTCTAAAATGAACAATATGAGTAATTCATACATTATTCCATTGAGAGTTCTTTTGCAGTTCTACTGTGATCTCGAGGCACTAGAAGTTAATTAACCTCTAGTGCCCGGGGATATCCCGAATAAATGTGGCCGCGGTTGCATTCATTGAGAACAGTGTGCGTTCCCCGGCACTAGAGGTAAATTAACCTCTAGTGCTGGGGATCTTCCCAATGAATGCAGCCGCAGCTCCAGTCATTGAGAACAGTGTGCGATCCCCGGGGGCACTAGAGGTTAATTAACCTCCAGTGCCCCGGGGATCGCAAACAGGAGGATTTCCAGGGAATCCTGTGAATTCCCTGTGAATTCCCTGTGAATCCTCCTCGATCTTTCGATGGTTTCGAAATCAATTAGCCGAAATTTTGCGGAACCATCGAAAGTTCAAAAATTGTTTTCGCTAGAATGCTAGAGGCATTTTAGCTCATTCCTGTTGACGTTACTTGGACCACACGTCTGCCTCCAGGTTGAGGTTCTGAATCCCCCTCCCAGGGGCCTGATATGTATCCCCTGAATGGGGGGACACACACCATATGGTCCCGATAAATGATCTTACCATTTATGTCAGTCCTCACGGGGGATGACGACATAAATGAGTGACAAACATTGGCCATCTTAGCACCTATGGTAACTGCGTCATTAGGCCGTCAGGTATGTGAACATGCTTGTCAGGCTTTATAAAGCACTTTGTTATGTAGCATTAAGCATTCTTTCTTTAATATTCTATTTTGTTCATTCCCATGAAGTATAAGGTGCAAGTTCTGATATCCAGCACAAACTGAACTTCTTGCATAACAAGTGCAGCTGCTGACACCTTCTCCCCCCATGCCTTTTGTCTAGCTAGATCAGCTTGTTTTTTCTCACTCGTGTCTATTGTCTACCTAGATAAGCTTGTTTCTGCTCACACGATGTTCTTGGCAGAACGCCATACCGGCTCTTGTTCAAAAACACTTGCAGTGTCCATTTTAGCTGCATCTTATTTTCATTTGTTTAATCACCAATTTATGGATCTTCATCACCTTTTACATTACACTCTCATACATGGTCCAGCCATGACACATTTGTATCACACCTGTCATACCATGTTACCCTGTCACACATAGCTGGCCACTTACCTTTTGTGAACCCCAATTTCTCTTTAACAGTAGAGAAAGGAAAATGTAGGATAAGTTGGGGAATTTTGTGCCCCCACTAAAATTTTATCACTCCTTCCAGCAATATATGAAGGGCCAGCACTGTATGATAGCTTTAGTTTTGTATCTTTCATTAATAAAACACTACATTAATAAAATGAGCATTAAATTGTGAGTGCAGAAATTTTCAATTTATCATCTCTTTTATTATTTCCATTTATTTGATTTATTATCTTTTATACAAATTTTTTTATTATTAATATTATATTAATAATAATAATATACTAATTTGTAAAATTACAAATTAGTGTCATAACATACAATAAGTATAAACAGCAGGAAGTAAAAACAATTCAATAGTAATCGGGCAATGGGGGTGACCATTTTGGGTTATCTGAACCTTCTTACCACACCCATCATTATGCAAGCTTTACTTTATCTGCATAAACTGCTGTAAATGTGTGATCCTATGTAAGGTCCACTATAGTTTTGTAACACCTGGTAGAAAAAGAGCTTAGTGTACACCTGGTCCAAAGATAAGAATAAATGGAAGAGAAAGAAGAGACTGGTGATTAAATGGAAGGAAAGGGAAAAAGGAGAGGAAGTTAAGGAGTACCACCTTAGTTAATCTAGGTCCAAGCGAGCAAGCATGTAGGAATGATAAGTGGGAATGTGGATATTCAGTGTCATTTAGCACCTGAAGAAACTGTCTGATCCCAAGGGGCCCAAATCTCCTCAATTTTCTCCAGCTTGTTGTTAAGTCTAGCAGACAAGTGTTCCATTAGCCGGACGTCTCCTACAAGGGTTCTCATTTCCGTGATAGAAGACGGAGAGGAAGATTTCCAGCGTACCGGAATAAGGCATCTGGCTGCTGTAAGAATATGCGCCAAAAGAACCTTTACTGTTTAGAGAGTTCTTTTAAGGAGACATTCAGCAAATGGGTCACAGGGTCTAGTCTAGTGGGGGTTTACATTATTCTGACTAAGAGTTCATTAACCTCAGATCAATACGACACTATTTTTGAGCAACTCCAAAAAATATGAAAGCATTCTTATGTGAGAACTACATCTGCAACATACAGTAAATGCTACTGGATGGGTATGTGGCATGAAGCTTGACCGGGGTGTAATACCAGCGCATAGTAATTTTATGAGCATTTTCCCTATAGAATGTGCACACCGAGCTCTTATGGGCTTTACTCCATAATAACCTGCTGTAGTTCTAGTGGGAGCTCCCTACCTAGTGTATAGGGATGTTTACAGCAGCACTTCCAGTGTTTAAGCCTCTTAACAACCGTTGTTTATAGCAACCTGATAGAATAGGCAGCACCTGATGTATGTGAAAGCCACAACAAAAATTTTGAAGATGACAGAGAACACTTAAAGGTAGACAAAATTACATATAAAAATAATATTCATAATAATAAAAAAAATATATATACAGTGGTACCTTGGTATAAGTCCTTAATCTGTTCCAGATCCTTGGACTTATACCAAACAAATTTTTCCCATAAGAAATACAAGGAAAATGATTAATCTGTTCCCATGAAAAAAATTCAATTGTTTTTGGCATATTATATTATTGCCATATATTATATTTTGGCATATTATACATTGATGGGGCTGTATGAAATAATTTAAACACTGCTTAATACCAAAATACATAATTACAAAAGCAATTAGATGAAATAAATTAAAATTTACCCTCAATTTAACTTTCTGAGAAGAGTCAAGTGCCTACTAGGATGGTGCTGAGAAGGGAGGAGGGGGAGATGTTATGTAATTCACAGAGAGTTCTAGCACGGGTTGTTCACTGATTGGTAGCAACTGGCGTACTGACGCTTATGGGCAGTCGTGGCTTTGTCTCGAGTGAGGTAAATAAGGGTAGCGCGCGGTGTTATGACTCATTTTGAACCATAGAAGTTCTAGCAAAAAGGTTGTATACCAAGCAAAGGTTGTGTACCAAGCAAAATCTTTTGTGTCCAAACAGGACTTATACCAAGTTGGACTTATACCCAGGTACCACTGTATATATATATATATATATATATATATATATATATGAAACACAATTATATAGAAACACTTAAGAAAAAACATTATTAAAAAATGTATTTAAATGTAACCCAACATATGATATTAATGGCAAAATGCAGTCAATCTGATTTTGTCTAATTTATAAATATTATATTCATATCTGTGATACAGTGCAATTTATCTAAACATGTTTTTCTTTCACATTTCATGACTTGTTGTTGCATACATTATTTGTCATCTGTTTCCTAGGTATGTAACCTGGTTACAGAAGCTGATTGTTTAGGTCTAATCTACAGCAAACTTTGTGTCCTTCTTTGGAGCTGTGTTAAAAAGGTAAGCAAGACTGAATGTTTGTGATGTTGCATATAAAAGTGTACATGTAAATATGTTGTAAAATTAAAAAAATATGAGTGGCAAGAGTGTGTCAGTTTA
Source organism: Pyxicephalus adspersus (assembly GCF_032062135.1). Taxonomy (NCBI): domain Eukaryota; kingdom Metazoa; phylum Chordata; class Amphibia; order Anura; family Pyxicephalidae; genus Pyxicephalus; species Pyxicephalus adspersus. The sequence goes on from NC_092867.1 coordinate 49,928,695, forward strand.
ATAGTTAGCAAGAGAAAGGGTTATTAATGCACTTCATGATTTGCAGCTATTGCTTGGCTTCACACTGCGTATAACACAATTATGTAAATTACTTAATAAAAAATAAAGAAATAGGAACTGGCATGATTACATTTTAGGACAGTTGATTTCTTTTTTTATTTCATTTTTTGGATTTTCACACTGGTAAAAAAAAAGTTTTAACAAATCATAGCCACTATCCCATCTCACATCACATCACATCTCACAAGAGACTTACAGCCTGATTTTATTGTAAGCATTTAACAATTCTGAAAAATCAATTCACTTACTTGCTAGAACTGTATAAAACCTGGGGCATACAAAGGAGTAAATGCACAAATGGTGACAAATCTAACATAATCAGAGTGGCTTAAAGATCTTATTTTCAATTTTATAAAACCCTAGCTGTCTGTAATATTTACTGCTTTATACTGAGTGTATGGGTCAGTTTGGAAAACACAGAGTCAAAGGTGAGGAAAGTGTTATTTACAGTGGGAGGGGGTTATGGGTTTGGTATTGAACAGGAGCAGGAAAAAGAGTGTAGAGGGCAATAGTGCAAGTGCATAGGTCGGCACTGTATGCTGTAACCTACCATATGCAGGAGAAAGAAGTATGTAGTCTAACACATACACACGTACAAAAAGGTTACCAACAAGCATACAAACTAACATACAAACATCAGAAGGTTGGTTTAGATATTGCAGCTCCCCTTGTCCCACTCTTGTTAGCAGGAAAGCTTGGGATGGAGACTCTAAGAAGGAACAGCATGAAGGTTTCCCTCAATGCTTTTGCAAAGAACTATCAGCCACAGAAGTTGTGAACTTCCACGTTTCATAACTGGGGATGTGGAGCAGGGTGGACGCCTGCCACTGGTGCCCGAAACTTAAAAGCAAGGCAATTTAAAAACCTGGTATTTTGATCTACTGGGAAAAAATGTAATTATTGGAGTATAAAGGGAGTTTAAAGTAAACATTCCAAACTTTTTATTTGCTCTACCTAAATACTTTACACCCTTTTTAACCAATTAACCCAATTGCATTACTGCAGCTGATAATAAGGTTATCTATGTAGCTAGCATTCCTACCTTTACAGCACACAGTCCCAGGTTTAAATCCTGGCCAGGAAACTATTTGTATGGAGTTTATATGTTCTTCCTGTGTTTGCGTAGGCTTCCCCTGAGCCCATGCTAAAAAAAAAAGTACAGTAAATAAAGACTAAAGATTTTCAGAATAGAAGTTTGTACAACCACACAGACAGGAGATTGCCATTCAGTTTAACCACTTGATGCTGAAGAAACACTCCTAAACTAATAGGATGATCTCCTTTCATTTTATGGAACTCAATGCCCCATTTTTCTATGTGCAGTCCTTGACATCAAAGTCTCCCATGAAAAAAAAAAATATGTATATTTGTTGCCCACATTTAACACTTTAAAACCTTCGGCAAATGTCTCCCTCAATCTTGGCACCATATTTCACAGATATTGCATTACAAACTATTAAAAATGTTTTCTTACTTTTAAAGTTTTCATTTATGCCTTTATTCTGTATAGAAGTGATGGTGGTTTTATTATTTATGGTTGAACGCTAGAGATCAGTAAAGCTTCCTTCCTATAAAAAGGTGTTTACACTTGTAGTCCCAGCTTTCAACAACACAATAGAGTGGCTACAAATTATGACATTCTGAACAAAGCAAGAATTGTAGCCACTGGCATTAAGGATATTCTGCAAATAATATTGGATATTTATAGGAACTTTAAAACAAGAGGAAGGAAAATATCATTAGACTTATAACACCTATGATTTTTTGTTGCAGACCTAATTTAACTAGAAATAATGTTAAAAACCTGCTTGTTGACCAATATTTACAAGTCTGCAAGCTGTACATGTTTATAGGCATTCAAAAGCTTCCATAAACTTGTGTTTAACTGTTCATAAAAATATTTCCACAGGCTTTTTTAAGTGTTATGAAAGCCAGGGAATTGCTTGATGAATGGAAAAAAGGGGGAATATTTTTGCACAAAGTTTAGCTTCAAATAATTTTTTTACTATCATTCAATTTATAAACGCTCACATTTATTATAATCTTTCTCTAGTTAACATTAAAATGATTCAAGTATTTTGAAAAGGTTTTTGTTTACTGTAAATAACCACAAAAGAAAAGTTTTAATGAAATCTTCAAAATGCCCAAAGGTGGTTCATGAAATATATACTGTAAACATTATATGCTTTAAACATTATATGCTGTAAACATGTGGAGATTCGGGGGGTGTATTACAGCCTATTTTATTGTGGTTATTTAAATAGGTTACTGAAACCTGAAATGAAACTGAAATGAGCATCAGAAAATGGGAAGGGGGTAGTGATTTTAGATATAAAGATATACATTTAATCCAATTAGAAATGTAAAATGAAAAAGCAGATTACAAAATGCATGAATTACTATATACTTTACATTTTATTTTTTTGTGTGTTTTTTTACATTTTTAGAACAATGCCAAAAGGAAAAAGTGCCACTAAGGGTAAAAAGATAACCCTTAAAGTTGCTAAGAACTCCATTCGGATTACATTTGATGGCAGGCGAAGGCTGGATCTTTCTAAAATGGGAATTGCAGTCATTCCTAAATGCTTGTTGAAGCTCTGTGATGTAGAAGAGATTGATCTTAGTCGAAACTTTATACGGAAAGTTCCTGATTGGATACAACGCTTTCAAAATCTTCGCTTGTTGGACCTGCATAGCAATCAGATTGAGAAACTTCCAGAATCTATAGGACAGCTTCAAAATCTTCTCCATCTCAATGTCAGCAACAACAAACTCACAGCAAAAGGTATCCCCATGGAGCTAAGCCAGCTGAAAAATCTTTGCCAACTTAACCTTGGTCTTAATGCAATTGAAGCTCTACCAACTACAATAGGTGCCCTTAAAGAACTCAAAGAGGTTGGTCTTTTTGATAACAACCTTACTACAGTGCCCTCCAGCATCCTTGAATTGCCTAAACTAAAGAAGTTAAACACCAAGAGAAATCCCATATTACCAACCAAAGAAGAACTGGATGCCGAACAAAAGGAGACAATCCAACGTGTTGAAAACCTTTATCTTGTAAGTGAGAATAACTTGTGCAGTCCCTGTGTCACCAAGTGTCAGGCTGAAAGAAACAAGCTGAATAAATTGAAGAATGTTGAGATACCTTTAACAAAGAAAGCTTTTACTAACCTGGTGGCCCCAAATTCAATAGCCAAATAAATCCAAACTAAGGATCAGTAAATACCAAATAAGTATTGTTTACTAGAATATAGAAGTGTAAAAAAGACTTGTCATCGTTTATCCACCATAATACCCAAGTAATAGGCATTATCTAAACATATAATCATACAAGAATCAGTCCTTTTGCCCTGACTCGCTTTAGTGTGAGTTTATAAATGAGTATATCTAGTTCATCTTACATAATGGAAAAACATGCTTTTCTTCCCTTGCTTTCATCATAACTTTGCTTCAGAACATGTGGTCTACATGAGTCGCTGTAGTAATGTGATTCACATACAGTTAGGTCCATAAATATTTGGACAGAGACAACTTTTTTCTAATTTTGGTTCTGTACATTACCACAAATAATTTTAAACAAAAAAACTCAGATGCAGTTAAACTTTCCGACTTTTCAGACTTTCAGCTTTAATTCAGTGGGTTGAACAAAAAGACTGCATAAAAATGTGAGGAACTAAAGCCTTTTGCTAACACAATCACTTAATTTCAGGGGCTCAAAAGAAATTGGACAAATTAAAAAGCTGAAAATAAAATGTTCATTTCTAATACTTGGTTGAAAACCCTTTGCTGGCAATGACAGCCTGTAGTCTTGAACTTATTGACATCACCAAATGCTGGGTTTCCTCCTTTTTAATGCTCTGCCGGGCCTTTACTGCAGCGGCTTTTATTCGCCCTTTGTTTGTGGGCCTTTCTGTCCGAAGTTTAGTCTTCAACAAGTGAAATGCCTGCTCATTTATGTTCAGATCAGGTGACTGACTTGGTCATTCAAGAATTTTCCACTTCTTTGCTTTAATAAACTTCTGGGTTGCTTTGGCTGTATGTTTTGGGTCATTGTCCATCTGTATTAGGAAACTCCTAACAATCACTTTGACTGCATTTAGCTGGATTTGAGCAGATAGTATGTCTCTGAACACCTCAGTATTCATTTGGTTGCTTCTGTCCTTTGTAACATCATTGATAAACCTTAGTGTCCCAGTGCCACTGGCAGCCATGCAAGCCATGTTTTACAGAAGATGTTGTATGCTTTGGATCATGAGCTGTTCCACGCCTTCTCCATACTTTTTTCTTGCCATCATTCTGGTAAAGGTTGATCTTGGTTTCATCTATCCAAAGAATATTTTTCCAGAACTGTGCTGGCTTTTTTGGATGTTTTTGAGCAAAGTCCATTCTAGCCTTTCTATTGTTGAGGCTTATGAGTGGCTTACACCTTGCAGTGCACTCTCTGTATTTACTATCATGCAGTCTTCTCTTCATGGTAGACTTGGATATCGATACGCCTACTACCAGGAGAGTGTTGTTCATTTGGTTGGCTGTTGTGAAGGGGTTTCTCTTCACCATGGAAATGATTCTGCGATCATTCACCACTGTTGTCTTCAGTAGGTGCCCAGGTAATTTGGCGTTGACGAGTTCACCAGGGCTTTGGTCCTTTCCAATAATGTACCAAACTGTAGATTTTGCCACTCCTAATATTGTAGCAATTTATTGGATGTGTTTTTTCTGTTTTTGCATCTTAAGGATGGCTTGTTTCACCTGCATGGAGAGCTCCTTTGACCGCATGTTTTCTGTTTACAGCAAAATCTTCCACATACACCCCCCCCCCCCAAATCAACTCCAGGCTTTTTATGACATACCGAAGGAATTGCCCACACCAACCCATGAAATAGTCTTTGAGTCAATTGTCCAATTACTTTTGAGCCCCTGAAATGAAGGGATTGTGTAAAAAAAAGGCTTTAGTTTCTCACATTTTTATGCAATCTTTTTGTTCAACCCACTGAATTAAAGCTGAAAGTTTGCAGTTCATTTGCATCTGAGTTGTTTCATTTAAAATCATTGTGCTAATGTACAGAGCCAAAATTAGAAACAAGTTGTCCAAATATTTATGAACCTAACTGTAGCAGAAACATTTAGCACATTGTAAACAGTTTTATATAGGATTTTCCTCAAAAATTAATTATAATAGCATGCCGCTATGTGTCTTCATTATAATAAACTGCACAAATATTTAATTATCATAATTTTCTCCCATACTTCAATATATTATAATGATTTGCTCCCATGCTTAAAAATAATATTAGTCTGTGCCTATATTTCATAAAAATAATGAACTGCACCCTATAGTTATATATTATGTCCAAATAATTAATTAATATATTCTGTTTTTAATCCTCTACCATTTTATTTCTGTATACACATATTTTACAAAGCTGTTTTATAAGTGAAGTATGTCTTTGTTTTGACTTGTTATTAATATTGAAATACACTAATTAGAGCATATTAAGACTAAATGTTTATGGTATAGTATGCTGCATATAATTAGTTAGGCCTATTTTTAATAGCAACTCAAGCAACCAGAAACTACATTTATTTAGAATACAGTTGACATTCAAAAATCCGGCAACCTCAGTTCTCCCGTAACAAGTGAATAAATAATAATATAATATTTCTTGACTATGTGACTTTAGGGAGGGGGAAATAGTTCTCACCATAGTCATCACTATTTCCTCATTTAATAGCAACTCTATATACCAATCTAGTTCAATCTCTATTATAGTGACCATCCCCATCAGCTACCTCTTTATCTAATTGAAATTACACTGTTTTCCTAAAACCAATGAACACTCCTCTCTGCTTTACTGCGGCACTTGCCTTAAAAACGGTGGAGTAGGCGGCATGAAAGTATTTTGGGCAAGAAACAGTAGAAAAATGTGTCTCCTGTAGGCATATGATATCTGCCTTTTCTTTATTGAAATATTGAAATGCTTGTGACCTCTTGACTGGAAAGTTGAAACACTGCTTCTTAAGAGATAAAATGAATATCATCAATATATCATACTTTCATGTCGCCTATAGAATGATTTTATCATCAATAATTGTACCACGAGCCACCTACCTAACATCAAGAACAATAGGGGAAAGACAAAACAAAAACCAGGAAGACAAAGACCACACAAGACTAACACCATATACAACATATATTCCCAAGCAATGTGGAATTGGAACCTTATCCCACCCCGCATCCTCTCCACTTGACACTGCAGCCCACTAGTGCCCACAAAGGGGGACAGAAATCTTTCTGACACCCCAAAAACCACACTAGACATATTCCTCAAAAACATTGAGGATATTCTAGTGGCAGTAGGAGTATGCAGTGACTTCCACGCCAGGACCTAGGCTATTTTAAAGTGTCTAAAAAAAACACCAAACATCTTTCCAGATGTGATCAATATCATACAAATAACATGATCCAGTTTGCAATAAAAACTTAATAGCTCATGTAAACCAACATAAATATCTATTATATGGATAAAGAGACTTCAGCCTCACTAAAATCATACAGTGCCTAAACAAGCATACATATGATAAGAACAAACATTAATTCAATATGGATATTCAAGTCCTTCTCTGGGAGAATCTCAGAGGTTTAAGTGACAATGCAACTGGCACAGTTCCAGGGAGCAGGCAGCAGGGACGTCTCAATGTTTATTTAGTGTAGTAAGCAAGACCTAATGGCTGTTTCTGCAGAACAGCGCCATCAAAACATTGTGTACTGCAGTCCCTGTATTGAAAATGCGATCTGAAATTCATGCATGAAAACTGAAGAAAACGAATTATCGATGGTCAGATTTTCGATAATCAACTGTATATCAATCTTTGTGAGAGCTGGGTAACGGGGAGTTAATTGTGTGTTTATTATATATATTTTACACCATTCAGTTTATTAGGTTAAACTTCTTAGTGTCGGGCTGGATCCCCTACATTCAGAATTGCCACAGCAGCAGGTTCATTGCAGGTTCATTCACAGCAGGTTCATTGCAGCAGCAGGTTCAACAAGTAATTAGAAACATTTTTCAGGGATTTTAATCCATATTGACATGAAAGTTTCATGACGTTCCTGCAGATTTGTTGGCTGCACATCCTTGATGGAAAAATCCTGTTTCATGATATCCTAAATGTGATTCATTGCATTAAAATGTGGTGACTGGAGGCCATTGGAATAGCGTAAACTCATGGTCATGTTTACAAAATCAGTTTGAGATGGCTTGATCTTGGCTTGTCAGGGTCTACTGCTGGAAGTAGCTTTTTTAGAAGATGGTTATACAATGGTCATAAAGGGATGGACATGGCTATACAATACTAAAGAAGGCTGTGGCATGTAATCAATGCTTAGATTATACTTTTGAGTACAAAATGTGCGTAGAAAATATCCCCCACACCATTACACCACCAGAAGCCTGAATTGTTGATAAAAATTGAAAATTGCAGCCTGAAAGTTAAAAAAATTGGCGTGCAGACGACTGACAATGGTTGACATCTGAAACAGCTCTACTCTGACCTAGGGGAGATTTAAGCACTGCACCAAACATCCACCTCCTACCATGTCGCTGCTGTGCTGGAGAGGATAGGATACCGCAGGGACTCTATTGGTGATGAGTCTGCTGACAAAGTTTAGATCCAGATCCTGACCACAGTCCTCTCACGCACGGTCTAGCCAAAATAGTGCAGAGTACTCCAGATCATTCGGCGGGAGATGCAGCCAAGGAGTTTCAGCCCTCTTTCCCTGGAAGCTTCACCCAGGGACCAACGGCACATGATGACACTGGTGATCTTTTCTTCTTCTCTCCTGGATAGACTCTGCATTGTTGTTAGGGACAAGATCTTCCATGCTACCCAACAACTGTCCTTCAACATATTGCATGAGATCAGAAATATTGGGCAGCGCACCAATGCCCTGTAATCCCACATGGATGATGCTACCACATTCCTAGCGGGACATGAGAAGGATTTTGAAGAAAAGCTCACCAGTGTCATCATGTGCCGTTGGTTCCTGGGTGAAGGTCCCAGGGGATGAGAGCTGAAAGTCCTTGGTTGTATCTCCCGCTGAGTGATCTAGAGTACTCTGCACTAGTGTTGGTGTTCAAATTCGGGTTGTCCTTATATTCAACCCGAATATGGCTGTTCGAATTCGGATAGACCTGACGCGAAAAACATGTGATTCGACGGCGCAAATTTGGCGCTACCACAGTGCCTAGGAGCCTCCATTAAGAGCGGGGATCCTCTCCTCCATCTTTGTGGTGGCTGACAGCCGATTGGGAAGTCCTCCCGTGGCAACGCTCCAATGGGCACATTCGATTTGGATCCTCGAGATATACCATAGTGCCTTTTTGTCCCTGTCAGAGGAGGCCCCTTATGTACTCCTACCCTATCTAGGGGGGTCGGACTGGTGACTTTTAGAGTCACTGCTTAACTCAATTGCACGTTATACTTGTTTATCATTTAATGTTCTAACTGTGACTTGGCTCCTTCAATTTATACAGCCATGATGGAAAGGAACCTAAGTATGTACATACGATTACTCTTCAAGCTACTCTGGAGAGACCACATAGTTCTTTGATGTGCCCTACCTACCTGCCCCAAATGGGCGCTCCTCACGGTATCCTCTGTCCAGCTCTTGCATTTACCCCTCGTTGTCTAGTCTGTTGGTTCCCAGTCAACTTCCTTATGCTGTTCCAGTGTTCCAGTGTCTCCTGTGTTCCCTGTGCCCACAGTGGCCCCTGTGTCACTAGTGTCTGTCTCCTGGATCCCTGGCAATTGACCCTTGGCGTGTGACCTGACCTCTCTTGTTTGCTGCGGACCCTGGCTTTCCTGACTTTCAGCCTGCCTTGTGATTTTGTACCGTGCTTGCCCACCTTGGTGTGCTCAAGACCACAACCTGGCCATAACCAGAAACCCAACACGCTCAACATCAGGGGCTCCGGAGAAAACCTGGTTATGGCTAGGATTCTGTGCCTTGGCCCTTCTTAGGGCTCACACCACCTCCATACAAGCCGCAGCACCCCCTAGTGGTCCTGTCTCTCTGTGACAATATGTCAATTAATGTTCCCAGGCTGGCTTCATTCATTCCCTCATAGCCAGCGTGCCGGACCTGGTACCTGTTGGGTGCACCTTTCTCCCTTGTACAAGAGACCCTGCCCGATCTTGGCCCCCATGTGCGATGCCATGTGTAGCAGGGCCCCTCTGGGACTCATTTTGGTTTGTTATTTCTATGTGCTCTACTGTTTGTCAATTGTACTTTTGTCTCTTCTCTTTGCTCCCTTCATCTTTTTCCCCACTTTCTTGTCCCCAGGGGAAGCTACTACTGATCTACTGATACAATATTATCTTTACCTTATCTAACCAAATCCCATGTCTCAGATGGCATTAAATTTATTAACTTTGAATGTCCAAGGTCTGATCTCACTGAACAAGCATGTCAAAGTATTTAGATACCTCAAAGCTCATCATTTAGATATGGATTGCTTACAAGACGGTCACTTTATTCAGGGCTCTGCACCATCTTATTTTGGTGCTCTTTTCTCCCAGGTATACCTAGCTAATGCCCAGACTAAGCAAAAAGGCATAATGATTGCAGTTCACACATTTCTGCAATTTCTCTGCATGAAATAATTGGCTGATCTGAATGGCCATTACTTATTGATACTAGAGACCCTTTAAAACACAGAGGTAACAGTGCTCACTTACTATGCTAGGGCAGCATGGTGGCTCAGTGGTTAGCACGCTGGGCTTTGCAGCGCTGGGTCCCAGGTTCATATCCCAGCCAGGATGCTATGTGCATGGAGTTTGCAGGTTCTCCCTGTGTTTGTGTGGGTTTTCTCCTGGTACTCTGGTTTCCTCCCACATCCCAAAAACATGCATTAGGGTAATTGGCTGCCCGCTAAATTGACCTTAGACTGTAATAATGGCATATGACTATGGTAGGGACATTAGATTGTGAGCTCCTTTAAGGGACAGCTAGTGACATGACTATGGACTTTGTACAGTGCTGTGTAATATGATGGTGCTATATAAATACTGTGCAATGATAATAAAAATAAATGCTACCAACAAGCACTAAACCTGCTTCCTGCCCCATGCATCCTGCATCCTATAACACCACGGGCGGGGTACTATGTTCGTTTGTGGGGAATCAAACTTGATCCTCAATCCTAAATTGGACAATTCTGGCATTGCTGGACTCTATGACTTTTAATCGACTTCTTTCTACCCTGTTTCCCCTATAATAAGGCACTGTCTTATATTTTTTGAAATGCCAAAATATGCCCTAGGTCTTATTTTCAGGGGGATGTCTTATTTTTCATTGAAGAAGACTACAGTACACATTTATTGTTGAAAAAAAAGGAAATTTATTACCTGTATATGGTACAGTAATAACGGTAGTTGTCATCACAAACCAGCATAGCCAGACAAACTGTGCATCCAATTTCTTGTTACTACGGTGTCATTGTTTCCATGTACAACAATCTACAGTATGGTACGGTACATTTACACATTTATTCAATGACAATCAAGTCATCATCTTTTGGAACATCATCATAACAATCCTCATTCTGAATTTCCAGGTCAATTACTTCTGTCTCCATTTCTTTTAGAATCAGTGGACCAAATCTCTCATGTTTAGCAATAGCACTGTCCTTAAATGAGTACTTCTTATCAAGGTAGCCTGCTCGTAGTGCATGTTCAATCCAACTATCAGTGATTTTCTCCCATGAAATCTTCACCCAAGTCACTCTTGCAGTTTAGGCTTCACAAAGTTTCTGCGCTGATTTCTCTCCATTCTATTTTCAATGTAGTCATTACTTTCCATTCGCAGATTGTCCTTGAATGGCTTGTTTATTGCAATATCAAGAGTCTGGAGATAGGCTGACATTCCTGCGGGAGTCATTACTTGATCTATTTTTCTTTCATGAAGAAATGACTTCATATCTTTAGCACGGTGAGTGCTGGCTGCATCCCAGACTAGTAGACCTCTTTGGCTCCCTCACATAACAAGTGGCAGCATTAAATCAACCCACTTTCTTATAACTGCTTGTGTGGCCCAGGCTTTTTCAGTTTCAAGAACAAAAATTCCCGAAACACGTTAAATCTTTTTATTCCTACCCTTAGAAATGATTAGAGGTGTGATTTTAGTGCCATCCAGACGAATTTCCAAAATACAGGTAACACGTGCACTTTCGTAAGCAGTGGAGGGAACGTACACTGAGGAGGCACCCCGGTGTTCAATTGTTGTTCGAGATGATTGGCCCATAAACACTGCAGTTTCATCCATAGCGATCATGTTAGAAAGATTGTATTTAGAGAAATCAATATCATCAATAAAGGACTTAAATGCAAGTGCTCGCTTAATAACTTGAGCATCTTCCAACCTAAACAATGTTGTGGATCTTCTTAAAGACAGTTCATTTCGCTGAAGGAAATTATCCAACCAGTGTTGTGATGCTTTGAAGTTTTCGGCTATGTCAAACTGTGGTGCTATTGCAAGGGCAAATTCTTGAATCTGAGCCCTAGTCACAACCAAAGCCTTTGCTATCCTGTCAACAAACCATTCACAGATCAGATCTTCCAGCTCAGGAAATGTTGCTTGCCGACCTGATCCACTCTTGCGTTTTTTAGCATTTCCATTTTCCACTTGTTCAATGAGTTTACCATACTCTGCTCGCCACTTGCAGACCATTCAAATATTCAACATCTTTTCTTTGCAGAAAGCAGGAAGAGTTTGGCTCCAGGATTCTTCCACGATTCTCATCTTGTACTCCATCGTGTAGCTTTTCCTTTTTGAGCTCATGCCTAACCTAAGGGTAAAAAAAAGAAATGGCTTTGGGGTATCCGGGTGGGGGGAGGGCAGTCACTTAAAATGACACAGAAGGGATCAGAGGGGGGAATCAAAATGGCACAAGAGAATCGGGGGGGTTACCATTTTAGTAACGCCTTCTGATCCTCATGTGCCATTCATTGTCCCCTTCTGATCGCTCATGTGCCATTGATTGTCCCCTTCTGATCACTCATGTGCCATTGATTGTCCCCTTCTGATCAACTATGTGCCATTCATTGTCCCCTTCTGTTCACTGACTTACTTTTTTTTTGGCTTCTACGGCTGGGTAACAGACTCCGTTAGGGCAGGGATCAGCAGCTTGCTTGTCCTTCCTGGTGCGGAGTCGCGGGGGCACGTGTGCGGGCCTTTGAATTTACTTTTAGTTTCGCTCTGCACTGCAGCCAGCATCGAGGAGTCACACAGAGGCACACAGTGGCAGGTATCGGAGGATGTCTTATTAGCTGGGGGGGAAGATGTCTTATCACATTTTTGTGTCCCTCACTTTTTCAGTGGTGTTAATGGCACGCATCCTTACAGTACCCTGGTCAGACAACAATCCTATTGACATTACTTGCAGGTCATTGGTGGCTGAACACCAGGTTTTGTTGTGAATGCTCAATGATTCCTTATTGTCGAGAGTATGACCGTTCGAATGATTGTTCGAATTCAGGTCAACCGGACCCAAATTTTGTTGGATTCAAAGCCCCGAATTCGACCCTCCCACAATGCCTAGGGACCTTCCCCATAATGCCTAGGGCCCTCCAATAACAGCAGGGATGCTCCCCTCCATGTTTGCGTGCCTGCATTTACCACTCCTGACAGAGATTTGCTAGCATCACAACCTTTCTGTGTTTCTTGGCATGCTTTGTCAAAGTAAAAAAAAGTGCTTTACTTAGACTGTGTCACACTGACAGTATTAGTCAGATAGATTGTTGGATTGTACTGTATTGGTGCAGTCCTGAAATCTACTGTACTCGGATAGTTAGAGTAGATAGATAGATAGATAGTTAGATAGTGTAAGGAACTTACCTTTCAGCGAGCCCGCGGCGTCCCTGGGGATCACAGCCGCAGAAGGAGACGCTGCTGCAGCAGGCAGCATGGCCGAGGCTGCTGCCCTGCTCGCAGCCTGTCTCTCCCTGCAGGCAGAGGGATCCGTTCTAGCCGAACTACTGTTCGGCCAGGCAGCATCCCTATGGACATGAACAGAGAAAGTCTTGTTCTCAGCACTCCTGCGGATGTGCAAAGTAGGGCACGTCCCAGGGGTGCTGTGGGAAGAGGTGCACGGGGACATAGTTATTTTGAATTCCAGGGGATTCAATTATCCTCCAATCAAATGGTGCCAGGTGGCGCAAGGTCATTGGGAACTGTGGCCATTTAAGGAGAACCTGTCCTGAACACCATTGCCCGCTATAAGCCTCTGTGAGTACAGTGTGCTTGGGTGCGTTCTCTGTGTTGGTTCATATTAACCTGTTGTCATTACCAATAGCAACCCGGTCTGATACCTGATTCTGCCTGAACTCCTCCTGCCCTGACCTTGGATTGTTTGTGACTACTCTTGCCTGTTGCCTGCCCTGACCTCGGATTGTTCCTGATCTGCCTTTGCCTTACCCTTCTGTACCACACTTATCGGACTGATCATCTGTGATTAACCCTTGCTTTGTTTTATGACTACAAATAAAGCTTGACAAAAGGATTCCTGGAGTTGGCTGTGGTTTGTGGGCCCAGGCGCATTACAGTATAGCAGGCCACTCACACACCACCCAGCCCTATAGGAGGAAATCCAGCGGGGCCTACAGGAGCTTGCATTAGGGGCTCCCACCGGTCACCCCACGAAGGTTCATGAGTGCCTCCTGGAAATGGCAGGTGAATTACGGTCGCTCTCAGGGCAAGACTCATGTCAAAATCTATCCAGCCCAGCGGTGCCAGTGGAACCTCTGATTCTATTACCCGAAAAATTTTCAGGGAACAGACAGGACTTCCCCAACTTCCGGGACTCCTGTCTTCTGTGCTTCCAACTTCGCCCTATTGCCTAGGGGACAACACGCCAACGTATTGTAGTGGTCATCTCCCTCCTAAAAGGTGAGCCGCAGAGATGGGCATTCAAGTTGCCTCCAGATGATCCTGCTTTTAGTTCTGTCACTGACTTCTTTGTTGTTATGGGGGGTGTTATTTAGGTATATTTTATCTAATTATCTGCATAAATATGGAAATCATATCCCCTATCAATGCATATAGATATTCAATTAAAGAAGGTTCATGCACAAATAATAGCTAGTCATTCAAACAGTTTAATTAAGAAAACAAGGTAAGACAAAGTACACAGCAATATTGTGAGATATTTAAACACATAGGAACTTTAATCAATGTTACATATATATCACATGGACATAAAGTTATTAGTAGTAACCCCTGTAATCATCTAGTAACTACTTAATACACAATACATCAAATAACATAGAATGCAATTCAGGAATGTGTAATAACTACCTGTAAAGATGTTGATGGGTACTCCATGAGCCTGATTCCCTAAGAGCTCCCATCATTCCCCCTTTCTCCTTTGTTATATTCCAGCTCCCCTTTTTATATATTTAAGTCCCATTAGGTAACATTGGGACTCCTTGATTGGTTAGTGGGTGTGTTTGGTACGATGACCATCAGTTGGCACCCACCCCAATAGATTGGGATTGGTTACTGTGAATCTCTTGCTGGAATCTAAAGGTAAGGGTCAAACAGAGGTCCAGCTGGGTTATCAACCCAACCCATCTGTTTGATTATGCATCCATCTTCTGCCCACTCTGGCTTGATGGATTAATTGCCCCTTGAAGGACCTACTAGTGATCTGTTTGTTATGGGAAAATAGGTCTTGTCTTCTGGCAGCTGTTGTATCACCTGTGTGTTACGCTGTGAAGTCCTTGAATTAGAGACCCCTAGGCGGGCCAGAGGCCAGTGCAAAGATACAAAAGGTTTTCATGTTTACTTAGATACAGTCTCACTATTAGGATATCTCCAACAGGGTACTATATACATAAATCTCTGAACACATATACCTATTCATACATCTATGAATGCATCTATATATATATATATATATATATATATATACACCCCTTTATACATATACATATCTATTTACATATTCATAAACAATCTTAAGGTGCAACAGGGTGATTTATGATGACCCGGACCTGACCCAAACAGCGAAGATAAACTTGGAATACCTAACTCAGGTGAGATGTCCCGCGGAAAAATATGCAGCAGAATTTCGGTGCTGGGCCACTAGTACTCGTTGGGGGAATGCAGCTCCCCTCTATCGGTTCTGTCAGGGCCTCAGTGATCAAGTCAAAGACCTGCTGTTGGGTCTCCCTTCTCCGTCCACCCTGGATCTTGCGATACAGCAGTCCATCTGTGTCGACCGGAGGATCTGGGAACGCCGTCTGGAAAAAGTCTTCCGTAGAACCATGACTCATTCGCCTTCTCAGTTCAAACCTCTAACTCTGGTGAATACTTCCAGTGCCACACCACCTGCAAAGTTTCCATCTTCTATGCCTGACCTGGGGGAACCCATGGAGGTTGGTTCATCCAAACTAGCCCCCGCAGAGCGCAATCTGCGTTTGCAAGGTGGACTCTGTCTTTACTGTGGTGATCCCGGTCACAGGGCAAGGACCTGCCCTTGCAAAGGACCTGAAAGGTTCCAGTGTATCGGGGATGCAGAAGGGAGCCTCTCAGACCCGTTGGCCTGGTCTCCACGACGTATCCTGGTTCCGGCTACCATATCCTGGGATGGGAAGTCCCGCCAAGTCATGGCTTTTCTTGACTCTGGGGCAGATGGTAACCTACTGGACCAAGATGTTGCCTCTGAACTGGCAATACCTGTCGCCCCTCTTGGGCCTGAATTGTCCTTAGCCGCCATCGATGGCAGCCCCCTTCGACAGGGTCTTACACCCTCTATTACCCCAGAAGTGCACTTAACAGTGGGAGTCTCCCATAAGGAAGTGATCCGCCTTATTGTGCTCAGGATGGTAAAAACCCCCCTGATTTTAGGCCTCCCTTGGTTTAAATCCCATAACCCTATCATTTATTGGGAGTCAGGTCAGATCATTCCGTGGGGGACCAAATGTCAGGCTAGATGCCTTACTCCAGTAATGCCAGTACAGGCCCTTGAGGTGTTACAAAAACTGCCCGAGCCTTACCAGGTGTTTGCTGATGTCTTCTGCTCCCGGTTAGCTGACAAACTCCCACCTCATCGTTCCTATGATTGCCCCATTGAGTTACTCCCGGGGTACCATGCCCCAAGGGGGTAATTTGTTCAATCTCACCAGGCCAGAGATAAAGGCCCAGAAAGATTATATCCAAGAAAACTTAGAGAAGGGCTTCATCCGTCCATCCTCTTCCCCTGCGGGTGCTGGTTTCTTTTTTGTGGAGAAGGATGGCTGGTTAAGACCCTGTATTGATTACAGGGGCCTAAACAAGATTACTGTGAAGAATCGGTACCCTCTGCCCCTTATGGATGACCTTTTCTCTCAGGTCAATGGGGCCCGATTCTTCACCAAGCTAGATTTGAAGGGGGCTTACAACCTTATACACATTAGGAAGGGTGATGAATGGAAGACTGCCTTTTACACCAGGGATGGGCATTTTGAATACCTAGAGATTGGCGTGGGAGCAGTCCTCTCCCAGTGCTCTGGAGAACCGGGGAGATTGCACCCCTGTGCCTTCTTCTCCCGTAAGTTCTCCGCAGCTGAGAGCAATTATGACATGGGCAACCGGGAGCTTCTGGCAATAAAATGGGCTTTTGAGGAATGGAGGCATTGGCTGGAAGGGGCAGAACATCCCATAACGGTCTATACTGTCCATAGAAACCTGGAGTACATTAAAGGGGCTAAACATCTCAACGCCCAGCAAGCCCTTTGGGCCCTGTTTTTTAAGAGGTTCAATTTCCAAACTACCTACAAGCCAGGTTCAAAAAACTTGAAGGCTTATGCCTTGTCCCATTGTTTCCCAGAGGCAGCTTCCCTTCCGGATCCGTGCCCTAGCCCCATTTTGTCCCCCCAAAGTTTGGTGTCAGCCATACAGACCCCACTGGTATTAGAGAATCTGATGACCCTCTTAGCCCCCCACCAGACTGACTACCCCCCTGCAAAACCTGAAGGGAGGCTGTATGTTCCCCTCCATCTTCGCCTGAAGGTTATCCAACAGCTACATGATTCTAGGACTGCTGGCCAACCAGGAATTAAGAAATCCCTAGATTTAGTAAAAAGACACGTTTGATGTCGAATCCTATGTTTGTGCATGCCCAGTTTGTGCTCGGAGTAAGTCCTTCCGTGCCGCTCCCTCCGGCACTCTAGTTTCTCTGCCCATTCCTGCTGCTCCATGGACCCACATATCCATCGACTTCATCAAAGACCTGAACTCCTCCTGCCCTGATCTTGGATTGTTTGTGACTACTCTTGCCTGCTGCCTCCTCTGACCTCGGATTGTTCCTGACCTGCCTTTGCCTTACCCTTCTGTACCACGCTTATCGGACCAATCATCTGTGATTAACCCTTGCCTTGTTTTATGACTACAAATAAAGCTTGACAAAAAGATTCTTGGAGTTGGCTGTGGTTTGTGGGCCCAGGCGCATTACAGATAGATAGATAGATAGATAGAGTCAGTCAATGTGTTAAATAGTCAGTCAGTGTGTTAAATACACGCAGCCAGAGGCAGGGTACCCTACCTTACTACGTGCACACTATCACACTTGTACTGAGAGACAGACACACAGACGCAGTGTATACTGCACTATATATTTTGTATACTGTGCTGCACATTACAAGCGTCACCAGTGAAGGAAAGTGCTGCAGTACAACACACACAGTGCACTTGCATTTTTGGTGTCAAACCTCCCCCCTAATAAAAAAATCCACACAATTCTACTTTGTGAAGCATATTAGCTACAAAGTATTTTGAAGGGTGTCGAGCCACACAAAAAAATTCTACAATGTCTGGCCAAAGAGGAAAGGGCAGCTTCGGCAGGGGTGGCAAGCAAAGCAAGAACAAACCAAGAACAAGAAGTGCTGCTGTTGGTGGTGGCTGTCCATTATTACCACACCATGAACAAGTGGTGGTGGAGTACATGACCCAGTCTGGGTCAAGTGATGGTATCCCCCCTTCATCCCAGACACAGGCCTTACAGGTGTCCCAAACAGGCAATGATAAACCTGTTCCTCCTAGTTTTTCATCAGCGGCTGGAAAGTCTCGTGTACTGCAGTATGTAGAGGAGTCCCACCGAGGGGTTGGAGAGGCGGAATTACAAGCATTCCTTCAAGATGCTCAGTTGTTTCAGTCATCTGACGAAGAGAGTCAGTTCACGGGCTTTCCCCCCACTTACTTTTCACCAGAACACTCTGAGCCAGACGAGCCAATTCAAACTGGCTCCAAAAGGCCGCTGCTTTCTATTGGCACATACAGGGAAACTGTCTCTTCTGATGATGATGATGATGTCCTTGATCTGACATGGGGCAAACAAGGAGATCATCATAGGCAGGAAGAAGAGTAGGAGGTTGCAGAGCGCCCTCAAAGGGGGAGAGGGAGGAAGAGGGAAAAAGCTGCCCACACTCTGCATTATTCAGGTACCAGTGAGGCAAGTCATAGTCATCCATCGTCGGAAGCTGTCACCACAGCTATGCCTCAATAACCGCGGGCCGCCACCACGAGCACCAGCTCCAGAGCACCTTTCAGCCCAGTTAGATGTTCGCCCATGTGGGCATTTTTTAATGTCCAAAGTGATGACAACACTATGGTCATCTGTAAACTGTGTGCTCAACACTAAAAACGAGGCAAAAACCCAAACAAACTTGGAACAAGTTGCATGAGCACACATTTAAAAAGCCACCACCCGGTAACCTGGCGGGAACACCGGGTCAAAGCACAGATTTCTGTGCAACCACCTCCGCCCAAGAAGCAAGCTCAAACTGCTTGATCTTCCTCCGCTGCCTTTCCTCCTTTTGCCGCCAAAGTTACCTGTGCTGCTGCCAGCAATTTGAGTGGGGCATGTAGCCGAGCATTACCTTTTTCAGGCTCCACCAGCAGTGAGCAGGAGCTCCACCGCAGATCGACTGCTGTTTGTCGCATTGCTAGCAGTCAAGACCAGGCATTATTGCCATCCCCCACAACTTCTACCCCATTGTCCAATCTTTCTGTGGTTAGCATTAGCAGCATCCGGCCTTCCATGCCCTAGATGCTGGAGCGCAAGAAGAAATTTGGCCCAAATGACCCCAAAACAGAGCTAATCAATGCGGCAATTGCACAACTGATTGCGTTAGAGCTCCTCCCTTACCGGCTGGTGGACTCCAATGCATTCCGTTACGCATTCCTCTGCGCGAACCCACAGTACATTATGCCTAAGCGACAGTATTTTGCAGAAAAATGTGTTCCTGCTTTGCATGAACACGTGCAGAGCAATGTGTCCATGGCCCTGCACCAACCGACAGTTGGTCAAGCAAGCATGGAGTGGGAAGATATACAGCTCACTGGGTAACTTTGGTGTCAGCAGGGGAAGATGCAGCTGCAGCAACAACCTGCAGTTTGCTATTTCAGTGCACAATTCAGACATTGCCAGGCAGTCCTGAGGTTGCAAAGCCTGGGTTCCCACAGCCACATGGGCGCAGCCATTCTAAGTGCCTTGTGGGAGCAGGAGGACATATGGCTAACTCCCAACAGACTTCAGCCAGGCAAAGTCGTGTGTGACAACGGGGCCAATCTGCTGGCGGCCCTGCATTGTAGGAAACCCACACACGTACCTTGCCTGGCTCACGTTATGAACCTGATAGTACAGCACTTCCTTAGAAATTACCTAGGCCTCTAGCCGCTGTTGCTGAAGGCCAGAAAGTTGTCAGCGCATTTCCGCCGGTGGTACACAACCTGTGCCAGATTGGTGGATTTACAGCAAAATCTCAACCTGCCAGTGCACCAGGTAATTTGTGATGTTGTCACACGTTGGACTTCCTCCTTTTACATGCTGCAGCAGCTGCCTGAACAACAGAAAACGGTGGTGGATTATGTGGCAGAGTCTGTTCATTTCAGACATATACCTACACTACCTTTCTTCAGCCCTGCAGAGTGGCTGCAAATTGAGGACTTGTGCACTGTATTGTCAGCTTTTGAAGAGGCTACCAGGATGATCAGCAGATCAGCCTGTGTCAGTGACACCATCCCCATCATATGACTGCTGGAACAGATGATGGTGAATCTGGGACATGACACAGAGTGGACGCTACAGCAGGAGATGACGTTTCAAACATCATCTTGGAAATGCGTGCCTACTAGGCATAGTGCACCACAAATCCAGGAAGAGGAGGTGGAAGAGGATGAGGAGGACATTGCAGGCATGGGAGAAGGGGAGGAGGGGGCAGAGGAGGATATTGAGGGTACATGGCATCCATCCACCCAAACACAAGGCAGCATGTTCCGTGGATGGCAAGACTAGGCGGAGAAGGAGGAAGAGGACGACACTGTGATGCTGTTCGACCCACAGGAGTGTGGGTCCAGGATTACCTCAGCTGTGGGGAGTTTGAGCCACATGACAGCCTTCATGCAGGAGTGCATAGCCAAAGATCCGCGCATACAACACATAAAAACGACTGAGGACAATTGGATTGCTACAATACTGGATACACGTTACAAGCCTGAGATACAACAACTCATCTTGCCCCAATACAGGGGACCTAAAATGCAGCCCTGCCAAGAAGTGCTTGTAAGGGACTTGTGCTCGGCCTTTCTGACTGCCAGCAGCAGCTGGGATCCCTATGGCAGTCCCACCAGCCATGGGAGCAAACAATTGCCTCAAGCAGCATGTATGGCAGCAGCAGTAGAGGTCGTCTAAGCCAAACAATGCAGGCTCTTTTTCAGCGGAAGCAAGCCGCCAGTCGTGCAGCAATTGCCAATGACACTCAGCAGCGCTACTTAGTCATGGTGCAGGAATACCTGAGCTCTACATGGGACACCTGCAACCTGCAAAGCCAGGACCCACTGGGCTACTGGGTATCCAAGCTTGAGCAGTGGCCGGAGCTGGCAGAACAAGCCATTCAGATCCTTGCCTGCCTGGCTGCAAGTGTGTTATCTGAAAGAGCGTTCAGTGCAGCTGGGGGCGTAGTGAGTGACAAGCAGATTCAGCTCTCTGCAGAAAATGTAGACTGAATCACTTTTATTAAAATGAATAAGGCTTCGATCGGCAAAGACTTCAACACCCCCTCTGCAGAGTGTACTGATTAGTCGTCAACTGCTGCATGGCCTGCTGACACCTTGATGGGAAGACACAGACACGGTTCACAGCCGTCGGCATCTCCTTCTACTCCTCCCCCTCGTGGCCCTCTACCTCTACTCTGTGTCTGAGGCCTATAACTTGCATTGAAGCTGTGTAACTGGCTAATTTTTTTTACGGAGCACCTCCCTCAGTGCCCTCTGCCTCTGTCCACTTTGAGGCCTATATCACTTGTAATGGAGCCCTGATTCATGATTAAATATTTGTATTTTTAGTAGAGAAATACATCTGTCCTACACTTGTGTACATTTCTGTACTTTTGGATAGATAGCAAAGTGGTATCAAAAATAAATATCTGTATTTTTTTTACAGAAATACAGAAGTTTTTATGGCTTTTTTTGATAGATAGCAAGTGGTATGAAAATTAAATATCTGTATTTTTTTATAAAGAAATACAGAATATTTTCTATTTTGATAGATTGCAAGTGGTACCAGAATTAAATATCTTTTTTTTTTTTTTAAGAAATACAGACATTTTCATTGCTTTTTGATAGATAGCAAGTGATATCAAAATTAAATATCTGTTTTTTTTGTTTTTTTTTACAGAAATACAGATTTTTTTATGGCTTTCTTGATAGTAAGTGGTATCAGAGTTAAATATCTGTATTTTTTTTAAAGAAATACAGAATTTTTATGGCTTTTTTGATAGATAGCAAGTGGTATCAGAATTAAATATCTGTATTTTTTTTACAGAAATACAAAATTTTTTATGGCTTTTTTTAAAGATAGCAAGTCGTATCAGAATTACATATCTGTATTTTTTTTACAAAAATACAGAATTTTTTATAGATTTTTTGATAGCAAGTGGTATCAGAATTAAATATCTGTATTTTTTTTACAGAAATACAGATTTTTTTAATGGATTTTTTGATAGCAAGTCGTATCAGAATTAAATATATGTACTTTGTTACAGAAATACAGAAATTTTTCTGTTTATTTTGATAGATAGCAAGTGGTATCAGAATTAAATATCTGTATTTTTTTTTACAGAAATACTATCTGATTATTAAAGGATGATGGCCTCAACCTCTCAGGCTGTCCTTGCTCTGTCTCAGGGCCCACTGCCTCCTCCACTATCTGTCAATAAAGGATGATGGCCTCAACCTCTCATGCCGTCCTTGCTCTGTCTCAGGGCCCACTGCCTCCTCCTCCTGCTGTTGCTGCTGCCGCCGCCTGCCCGATGACCAGCTTTGGATGGCAGTTAACAATGGTGTCCAAACTCTGTCTCAGGGCCTGCCGCCTCCTCCTCATGCTGTTACTGCTGCCACCTACTCACAGCCCAGTACCCAGCTCTAGATGCCAGACTAGACTCAAGCTCAAAAGGGTTTTCTTTCCCCACTGATTCCGCCAAGCCTGTTCCCTTTCATTTGGTTTCACTGCATAGTAGGTAGGGACAGATTGGAATCTTGTTCATTCATTCATATCTCCAATAGCTACAGCTGTCCATATAGGTGATGACCTCAACTTCTAATGCCGTCCTTACTCCATCTCAGGGCCCACTGCCTCCTCCTCATACTGTTACTGCTGCCTGCCCAGTACCCAGCTCTAGATGCCAGTTACCAATGCTGTCCACGATCCGTCTCTGCCACCTGTCAGTACTCCATTCCTAAATATGGTATTACAGCCATCTAGGTGACATTGATGATGCACTACACCCAGCTCTAGATGCCAGTTACCAATGCGTTCCCCGCTCCGTCTCCGTGCCCACCGCCTCTTCCTCCTGCTGCTGCCACCTGTCAGTTGTAACTTATAACAGCTGTGTAGCTGGCTAATTTTTTGACTGAAAGACCCCCTCAAGGACCTCTGCCTGTACTCTGAAGCCTGTGTATGACTTGTAATGGAGCTGTGAAACCTGGTGGCTAATTTTTGGACCAGAGGAACCTCCCCGTTGCCCTCTCTGCCTCTACTCGGAGACCGGTATAAAATCCAGCATTTGTTCCCTTGACCGTCCCATAAAATGGCCCTGCCAGCAACATAAAAAAGCCTTCCTTATTTTTTTTTACGTGTACAGTGTTGTGCAGAGCTGGGGGAGTCTTGACATGTCTTTTTAAATGTATTTATAGGCTGTAGAAGCTCTACACAGTCCCGAAAAACAACCCAAATTTTTTCCCCATTGACAATAATGGAGTTCGAATTCGACGTTCGGTCACCCAAATAATTTTGCAGTATTCGACCGAAAAGTGAGCTATTCGACCAACACTACTGGTAACCCAAATAACATTTTGGAGGAGGTTGAGCATCAGCTTGCAAAACTACTCTCAATCTACTCCATTTTTCGCTTCTGCTTCGGATAGTTTTCCTTACCTTTTTCTGCCCCAGGTTCCCTAGTAAAACACCTAGAATCAGGTATTACCAGTGCTGAGGTGCTTTCAGCCATCAAAAAACTCAAAATAGGTAAGAGGCAAAGAACCTGATAGGTTGGCCTTTTGACTCCACATTTGGTAGAACTTTTTAATAAAGTAAAGTACATCAAGACCAGGTGGGTTTATCCGACGCTGTCAGGCTGGTGATAATATCAGAAAAGTGGTCTTCATTATTACATACTGCCACTCTTTGCACACTGTTGTTTCTGTTGACTCATAGAGACATGGAAAAGGCTTTTGACTCCCTCTCATTGGAGTACATGTTTTATGTATTCTCCAAATAGGGCTTCCGCCAATCCTTTCTCCCCTGGCTGCATATGATCTACTCTGATCCCAGTTCTATGGTCTGATACTCTGGGTTTCAATCACACCAATTCCCTATTTGCAGAGGCACATGCCAGGGCTGCCTATTATGTCCTATGCTGTTTGTACTGGCATTGGAACACCTAGCCCAGTATATTGGACAATACCAAGATAAGTGGATGGCATGCACCATAAGCTTTGTTTGCAGATGAAATTTTTCTCCATTCTCACATCTACCCTCCTCTTTGCTCTGCAAGTTCTGCAATGGTTCGGTCAACTGCCTGGGTTGAAAGTTAACAAGTCCAAATCCTTGTCACCTAAAGTCCTGCAATATGTACAAAGAAATTTAAAGTTTACCTGGACTAATAGGCTTCCGTAACTGGGAGTTCACCTGGCTCCCTCTTATTAGGAGTTGTACCAAGCCAACTATCTGCCTCTCTTTAGGCATCTACAGTCAACATTGGATGCCTGGAAACACCTCCTATCTCTTGGTTTGGGGGTATAAACACAGTGAAAATTACCTATCTTCCTCGTATTTTTTTACTTCTTTAGGGTCCTCCCGGTTGCAGTGCAGTCTCATATCCTTTGCTCTCATCAATCTAAAATGGGGGCATTCGTTCGGGGCTCTACTTATCCCCGCATACGGCACGCTGTTCTATACTGTACCAAACTACAGGGTCGGGGGTCTAGGAATTCTGGTAATGGCTACTATGCAGCAGCTCACATTGCCTCCCTAACCCAGTTATATAGCACTGTGGACCCGCACTTTTGGGTGCTCTTGGACTTGGTCTGTGATCCAGTTGCTCCTACCTCTTATGTAGGTGCCTCCAGTATACTGGCTGCCCCATTTTAGTCCACCTTTACAGCACTTACTAAGGGTCTTGGATGGAGTCAAGTTCTCTGGAGGTGTCATATGTCCTCTTTCCCCCCGAAGTTGGAGTCTCCACTTTCAGGAGGTGGCTGTATATAAGGTTTGGAAATGTATACTCCTTCCTAACATTTGGTGAAGTTCCTCTTCCAATTTCGTCCCATGAGGCTCCAGAGCACAAACACTATCGATATTCCTGGTGTAAAAGGGAAGGGTCTGGGTTCTTAGAGCACTGGGCTGACTTTTCACTGGTGTACAACCTATATTCCAGAGATGGTTTGCACCTAAATGAAAGGGTCTGCTGAGCGAGGGGAAAGATTTAGGGTATGGTGGAGGGATATTTTAACTAGGACAGAGGGGGGTGGGACAGGTAAATAAGGTGGCAGAAAGGTCAGCCACTAGTGGAGGGTTGATTGGGGATAGTTGGGGTAGGATTATGGATAAATATAGGGAGCTTCCCATGTTACACACAAACAATGGATTGCCCAGTACTATTTGTACTGAAAAACAAAATGATTTGGCAAACAGTGCTGGTAAATGCAGCAATGGTTTAAAGAGCATGTTCACCAAAGTCTGGCAAACAAAATAGGGGAGGTAGAAGTATTATTGAAAAAAGAGCATTATGACTTAGTTGGTATTGCTGAATCCTGGCTTTGTTCTTCACTTAACTAGGCTATCAATATTCCTGCTTATTCCTACTTTCTTTCGTAAAGACAGAGACAAACCAAAAGGTGGTAGTGTCTATATGTGAGACATGATCTGAAAGTAAAAGTGTAAGAAGAAATTGTTGATAGAGCATGTGATGAGGTTGAGACATATGCATAATACACAATAATTATTGGTGTCTGCTATAGGCCCCCCCAGTGCTAAGGAAGAAATAGAGAATCAACTAGTAGCAGATAGAAAAGCAAGAAAAACTGGAAATGTTTTAATCATTGACTGGAGTAATGGCACTACATGAACAGCAAGGGAGGAAATTTATGAATTTAATACAATATAATTTTATGGTACAGTTTATACTAGAAATGATACTCTGCTGGACCTAGTTCTTTCTAACGATGCAGAGCTTATAACAAATGTGCAAATAAAAGAGAATCTGGGTAGCAGTGACCATAATATGATTTCATTTAATGTAAGCTGTAAACAGGAAGCAAAAAAAGGAAAGAAAAACATTTAATTTTAAGACAGCCAATATTTCATTATTAAGGACGACTTTTTGTGACTTGGACTGGGAGACAATTTTGTCCTCAAAGAACACAGAACAGAAATGGGAATATTTCAAGTCTGTTTTACACAAGCATACTGAAAAATATATTCCAATTAGTAATATGTTTAGGAGGCTTAAATTAAAACCTATGTGGCTCACAGCTGATGGTAAAAAGAAAAAACAAAGAACAAGTAAAGGGCATTCCAAAAATATAAAAATGAAGGATCACTTTCATCATTTGAAAACTATAAAGAATATACCAAAAGATGTAAAAGGTAGACAAAATGTGCAAACCTTAAAATGAAAGACAGATTGCAAGGAAAAGTAAGGCAAACATCCCAATTTATTTAAAAATATATTAATAGCAAAAAGATCAGATCTGAGCATGTAGGATCTATCTGGGTTGGTAGCTGGGGATAAAGAATAGGGGAATTAACTAAACACTTTTTTAGCTCTGTGTACACAAAGGAAAATAGCAGAGCTCAAGTCCAAATTCATATTAGCAAGTCACAGCCTTAAATGAGTCAGAATGGTTAAAAACTGATATGACTGGGAAAGAGTTGGGCAAAATTAGGGTTGACAAAGCACCAGGACCCAATAGATTACATCCACTTGTCCTCAAAGAGCTGAGCTCAGTTATTTCAAAGCCATTATTTCGAATTTTTAGAGACTCTTCAATCACTGGCATGGTACCAATGGATTGGCGTAAGGGAAGGTCATTACCAGGTAACTATTCAGGTTAGTTTAACGTCCATAGTTGGAAAGGTCCTAGAGAATTTGATAAAGAACCACACAGAGGACATTCCCCTAGAAAATATTATTATAAGTGATAGTCAGCATGGCTCCAAGAAAGACTAAAGTTGTCAAACAAATTTACTCTCTTTTTATGAGAAACTAAGTAAACAGGTAGACAATGGAATAGCAGCTGATATAATGTACTTGGACTTGCTAAAGCATTTGACACAGTACCCCACAGACCGTTATTGGGCAAGTTAGGGTCAATAGATTTAGAAAAGTCAATCTGTAAATGGAGAGAACTGGCTTAAAGATGAACATCTTTATAAATGATATTGTCACGGTCCCTTCTGTGACTGAAGTCAGAAGATCTGTGAGACAAGCTGCATGTGAGGTTGTCTGACTCTCTCTTTGTTTTTACTTGTTTCTGTGTTGTTGTTTGTAATGACCACACCCCTTGTATCAGCTGCAACTGATGGTCATTACTGCTCCTCCATTTAGTCTGGCCTCACACTTCATGCTATGCGGTTGATATTCACTTCTGGGATGTGAAGAGCTGGTGTGTTGTCCTCTCCAGAGTTCCTGATCTCTATTTGCTATTAAGTGAAGTTGAACTACTTTTGGTGTTTTGTTGTTCTTTGGTTGTTACTAGGCCTCAGGGAGACACTGGTTCTTTCATCAGGGAAGGAACCAGTAGTCTCAAGCCCAGTCACTACTCCTAGGGCTATGCAGGGCTACTAGGGCCTAGGTTCCAGTGTATGAGTATTCCCACCATCAGGGGATATTTATACTGTCAGGAGTTAAGACTAGGTTAGGGTGTCTGTAAGGGGTGACCATTCCCTTTTCCCTAGCCATTGGAGGCCTAGTCCCTTGTATTTACCTTTCTGTTCCCACCTCTCCCTGTTATCCGTGACAGATTTAGATTTTGGGATTAAAAGTACCATTTCTGTGTTTGCAGATGACATCAAACTATGTGATGGAATTACATAGGATGTCTATAAACTACAAGAAGACCTGGAAGTAGATAAATGTCTGCACTTGGGGGACTAACAACATGCATGCTTCATACTGTCTAGGGGTAATACATTTGACGGAGTCAGGAATGGAAAAGGATCTGGGGGTTCTGGTAGATCATAGACTTAATAACAACATGCAATGCCAAGCTTCAATAACAAAAGTCAGCAAAGTACTTTCTTGTATAAAAAGAGGAATAGACTGCAGAGATGGAGACATAATTCTGCCCTTGTACAAAGCAGTGGTCAGACCACATCTGGTATATGCAGTCCATTTTTCGGCACCAGTTCACAAAAAGGACATTGTGGAATTGGAGAGAGTGCAGGGAAAGGCAAATAAACTAATATGATGTATGGAGGAGCTCAGCTATAAGAAGAGATTAGCTGAACGGAATCTATTTTGCATTGAAAAGAGATATTTAAGGGGGTATATGATCAGCCTGTATAAATATATAATTGGTCTCCTCCCAAAAGGGCACTCCTTGCGTCTGGAGGAAAAAAAGTTTAAGCTCCTGGTAAGTAAGGGATTCTTCACTGTAAGGTCTGTGAAAATCTGGAATAGGCTCCCCCAGGAAGTAGTTTCAGAAACTACTATAGAATGCTTTAAGAAAAAGGGCCCTACCACACTGAACACTGTCATGAAGCTGGATGCTTGCAGCCCACACATGAGAGAGTACTATCATATTCCCAGAAATAAACCTTTTTTGGAAACCTACTATCAGGATCCATTATTTCTTTTACGGGAACAGACACCAATGGTTCTTAAATAAAAACCTCTTCATCATCATTGGGTACTTATACTATTTAAACCACATGCCAGTGTTACACCAGAGGTACAGTACAACACATATACAGAAATAACAATTTTCTGGGACCTAATCAACCTACTCCTCTCCAATATTTTCAACCTTTGCTCTCCCATTATTATCTCTTCAGGATTAAGTGAAATCCAAAACCATATTACTATAAATGCTTGTGTAAAATTTTGTTGATGTACTGCTACCTACCTGTGCTCCACCTAACTTGTCGGGTAATATGGCAAGTCCGTTATATGGTTATTTATGTGCACAATATGACAGATGACTACTGTATAGTGCCCTATAGGGTCTGGACTGGTATTATTATAATCACAAGCTATACAGTGAGGGAAAGAAGTATTTGATCCCCTGCTGATTTTGTATGTTTGGCCCTCTGACAAAGAAATGACTAGTCTATAATTGTAATGGTAGGTTTATTGTAGGTGTGAGAGATAGAATAACAACAAAAGAACCCTCAAAAACCCAGTGCTCAAAAGTCAGAGCATTGTAATGAGTGAAATAAGTAGTTGATCCCTTCGCAAAAGATGACTTAGTTCTTGGTGGCAAAACCCTTGTTGGCAAACACAGGTCAGACGTTTCTTGTAGTTTGCACACATCTCAGGAAGGATTTTGTCCCACTCCTCTTTGCAGATCCTCTCCAAGTCAGTAACGTTAAAAATATTGTTATATTTAATTTTATAATAAATGTATTGATTTATGAATAATTAGGGGGTGAATTTTGTTTGCTACAGTGTGAAGTTAGAATGCTAAAGTGTGAAGTTTGAATGCAAAATATTTTTTTGACAAGGGTGAAATTTTTTTTTGTGAAGTTTGGTTGCAAAAGTGTGAAGTCTGAATGCAAAAGTGTGAAGATAAAATAAGAAACCCTGTAATATGCTAATGTATTTTCCACATTGATTAAAGGAAGGCAACATACACACCATTTAACCACAGAACTACTGACTAGGAAGCTGACGCTCTACTGTATTGGCCAGTTTAAACAAAAGACAAAAAAATGAAAACAATGATAACAATTTATTTATTGTTATCAAGTCGCTATAAAATAGTAGCATAGCATGCATAAAAAACAGGAACAGGAACTTTACCAGTTTAAAAATATGAACCACATTCTTTGGTAGTTTTAAAACAAAAACAGCTTAACTACAAGAACAAAAACAAAAGCTGGAAAACCTAAAACAGTGTATATAATAAACTTGGAATATAGTTGTAAAGTAGAAAAGCTATTAAATGCTATCCAAAACTAACTCAATGTAGTGTTGTTCTAAGAAACAGAAATGCTTATGCCAGATGCTCTTTCATAGCGCTTAAATCTGTATTGATTATTTTTGGAGTTGAAAATAGTATTTCAACACCGACTTGGGTGGGTAGCATTGCTGTTACGGTTCTAACCACATCACTAATAATCTTTGTATAAACAAGAATGGCTTCTTCCACAGTCAGTTTCGATGAGCGATCATACTTTTCTACTTTTAATTCTTTAAAAAAACTCCTGCTGGAATCCCTTTATTTGGACATTTTCTGGTTATCTTTCACGCATATGCAACCTTGCTTTACTGTTGAAAGTTCCATTTTGCCCAAATAGGAATCTAAAGAAAATAGAAGTCTAATTCTTCATTTGAAGAGGATGACCCTGAGTTATGAATGTTTATGGCTTCATCCAGTGGTGGTGTTTCAGGTAGTAATCACTTCATGCGAAATGCTACATCAGGGGTCAGCAAACTCCGGCCTTTAGGCTATATACGACCTAGACAGTAGTTGGTTCCGGCCTAACGCCCCCTGGCCGATCTGGCCTAATGTCGGCCGGCAACCCGCGGCAAAACAAACTGCTGGAGCCGCATGCAGCTCCTGAGCCTCTGTGTGGTGACTCCCTTCCATATATGGTGGCCGGCGCTAACACTTCTGCCACCGGGGTAAATAGGTAACATTCCCTCTGCTTCGTATGCATTGCGAGGAAGGGATTTCCCTTTAGGAGGCGTCCCTGCTGGGGGGAGGAGCCATTAGGGCAGAACTCGAGAGAGAGTCCGGCCTAGTGTGCACCTGCTTAGTGGCCAAAAAAAGTTTGCTGACCTCTGTGCTTCATAGAGGGCCTTTTTTGCAGTATCAGTCTGGTCATCAATCAACAAAATTCGGCTCATTGGATCAACATAAATAGCAGCTAACAAGATTTGATTATCCAGTAATATATCCTCTTTTTTCTTTATTGAAGATACAATGCCATCAGCTATTAACCCACCACTTTTGTTCAGGCAATATATTAAGCTCTTCCATTTCAAGAAGAATTCACCAGGTGTTAAATCTTCAGATTGCAAATTCTTGGTGACAGTAAAGGGGTTAGAAAGTAGATTTTCTAGTGCTTTTACTTGTGTCCACTGGCTTTCAGTTATTAAAACATTTTCATTGTCCACTTCAAGAGTCTTTTAGTTCAAGCAAATGCTTTACCATCAAAAAAGTGCTTCCCCAGCACATTTGATCCACAGTGGCTCCTTTTCCTGCAGGTCTTTTCAAAATGGCATCTGTTTTAGGGGCCCTGGCTGCAACAGGTATTTGCCTCACTTTGCCAATTGGAGTAGCTGCATGACGATCTTTCAATACATTTCTTATTGAAAGTTGCAGAGTATGAACAGCACAAAGCATGTATTGAACAGTAGTACTCTTTGATGCTTTTTTAACAATGTTATCCAAAATGTCACTAATCTCTACACTTTCAATTTCTACAATACTTGCAGAACTGTCTTCCTTTATTATCTGTCTGTCACTTTCTTCATCTACTCATTTTCTCAACTGTGCTCAACATATTAGAAACAATATCTGTCACAATACATAAAATCTGTTCCTTTTTAATTTCAAAATCTTCTAGAACATCCTCCACTAACTTCTGAAGATAGTCACTGGTGTGATGTGCCTGGGTGTCCTTTGCTCCCGAGGTTTCCGTTACTGTATTATATTCATCAACAAATCCAACATTGTTAACAAAATAATTGACTCAGACGTGTGCATGCATCCATTTTCTGAAGATAAAAGGTCTCTTCAGACCTTTTCGTAGTTTATCCTTTTTACATTTAGCCTCTTCAATTATAATTTTTCTTATACTTTCTCTTTCCAGAGAAACACCAAGTTTTTTAGCCATTTCTCTTTTTAGGCCTAAAAAGGCTGGCTGTGAAAAGGATAGTGGTACACTATTCTTTACTACCATTTCAATATTGTCGTTTTTGAATTTTTCTGGTGTCATTGTAATAACTTTGTCAGATAAAAAGAATCTTCTTGGTTGCGTTTGGAATAATATATTTGAAACAAAATTAAAACACTCTGTAATGTACATGATCCCGATTACAATAATGTTAATGTCATGTTATATTTTAGCTCAGCTGATCTTCACACTAGTAGAAATACAACTATGTGCTGGGCTTTAGTCTTACATGAGAGAAGTACTTAATTATGACTATTGTTTGAGTAAGTTCAACTTGCTGTATTTTTTTTTTTATTATATTTTAAATTTATCAGGAGTCAGAACATTTTTCTGACTTCAGGTACCCAAAATTATCACAGACTCCTCGATTCCAACTCCACAGCCCTGGCCAAATTTGTCTGTGTTATTCCCCACTAGGTTTTAAAAATTGCAAAGACAAAAGTACAATAACCCATATTTAGTGGTCCTGCTCAAGAGCTGTGAAATTGTGGATCAAAGTCTATATACCCTTGTTCGCACTGTGCTACAAAGTCAATATCAGACAGAATACCCTGGAAGCATTAATAAATAAGCCTATTCCTAGTTTATCCAAAGAACAACAAAAGTTGATATGTTTAATCTTTTGTGCCACTAGATTGACTATTGCACTGTAACGAGCTGAGGCCAGATACCTGTCTCTTCAACGCTGTCCTTCCCCTGGGAACTATTTTTTCCCTTCTTCCTCTTTTATCTCACCCTCTTTCTTCTCCATTCCTACGCTTGGTTTTTCTCTCAAAACCTTCGGGAAAGCGGTTTTGCACATGCAATTGGTTGAAGTTCCTTAAAAAATGCTTGATGTAATGATCCCTGGGAGTTTTTGCATAGCTTTTGATAATAGAATGTTATTATTTGTAATCCTTTTAAATGTATCTAACACCCTTCCTTGTTCTTTGCTATCATTTACTGTACTGATATGTTTCATACCTATTAAAAACTATTTTAGCAAAGTAATAAAATTGTCTCCAAGAAGGAAAAAAATGATTAGGTAACTCTGCCCCAAGACAACACAACACAACACAGCAGACCCGGTAGGACACTGAGGAGTCAATATGACACAGGCGCAGGATGGCTCTGCAGTGAATATCCAAGCCTAGATGTCCAGCAGAAACATGTGATTGCTGCAGTGGTAAACAAATATTATCTAGTGGTACATTATAACATTGTGTTTATTGATTTGATGGATAAAAATCCTGGTCCTAAAGTTTAGTGTGGACTGTTGCAGCTGTTGAAAGAATCTTTAGCGTTAATCTGATCCAGCAGAACTTGAGAGAGACCACCTACTTTGAAGCTACAAAGCTTAATTGTGCCTACTCAGAACATACAGGAGTAAAACCATTAGGTGAGGTTGTGTCTGTGATTTTGTCAAGTAACCTTTAACCTCTGAGTACATACTCCTACTTTTAGGAGGAACAGTTTGTCCAGTGAACCCCTTGGAGAAGTGAATTTTTTTGCAAGTTAGACAAAAACTCCCCAGTATTCAAATCATTTGCCAAGTTGACAAGTTTTCAAACTTGCGTACATGAATGTGCACACGGATGCCATGTTTTGAGCCAACACCACAAATCAGCCAGAGAAATGTAACTTAAATAAACCTTATTTACAAAGATGTAATCTATAATGCATATTTTATTTTTTTCTAAGAATTTAGGAAAACAACAAAAACTAGATAGAAAGCAAGTGAAAAGGAATACAAAAAAATACACAAGTGAAGAACTGAAAAGTACACTTTACTAATCATAGGATGGTGTGCATGTTCAACAGCAAAGTATTGAACGTTCCAATGGGACTTGCAGCAACTTCTGTGATGTGGTTTGGTAAGGGTATAAAGAAAAGCTGTAAGCTCAGTTAACAGCTAAAAAAGTAATTAACACCATTAGCTATATATGACCATATGGGAAAACGCTATTAATTTACAGAAAAAATAGAAGTACAAATTTAATTGCTATTTTCCCCATACTTCACAGTAATCATTCACACAGATGCTGTACACATGCATGTTACTTGAGCTATGTTAACAAAGGGAGCTCTCATGCAGCATGTTCATGCTTTGACATATTAAAGGCTGTAAAATCGAAGACTGCGATCCATTCCAGTTGAAGCCAGGAACTTTGCATTCTGACCAAATGCCAAGCCTGTGGTAAGTGCACTATGATCTGTGGAAGAACATTTAAACATGTTTAGTCGCTTTAAATACAAATACACAATTGCAAAGTAGAATAATTGTCTAATAGCAAAAATATCAATTTAAGGAAGCTTAAAAAGATAATGTATATGGTACGTCTCCCATTGTAGATGAATTTATTGCACCAACTTTAAACTCCTCATAGATTTATCTGTTCACTATCCCTTAAGCTGCGTACACACTTGCAATTGGGGCTGCAAGATGCATGAACGATGCTGTACATACAGCACCGTTCATGCTCTATGGAGAGGGGAGGGGGAGAGCGACGGAGCGGCACCCTGCTGCGCGCTCTCCCCTTCCCTTTCATTAGGATCGGCTGTCGTCCATCGCCCGTGGATCCGGCAGGTCGGTCGTCCGGACGATGGACGACACCGACTGTACACACGGAAGATTTTCGCCCGATAATTGGCCGATGCCGATTATCGGGCGATAAAAATCTGCCGTGTGTACGTAGCTTTAGTTCCAGCTGAGTGCACATTGATATTTATTGCCCTGCCAACCCCTCCCCAGGTTCAACTGATATCCCAAATTCCTTATACTCTGATCAGTCCATCCATAATCAGGGCCCAAAGCACTTCTATTTAATCAACAGGCAAGGTCATGTTGGGACCCTGGTCAAGTGCCCAAATATAAGTGCAATGGGAATAGGAACAGATTTAGATTCACAGGAATTGGAACAGATTTAGACATAAAATTACACTCTGCAACTCCTGCCTTTGGACTAATTTATCCATCTGGACTCCCAACACAACCTCTGCTGCTGCCTTTTTGAACTGGTATTTCATGAAACCATCTCTTTTGACTGAAACATCATCCCCCACTCCTGGAACTCAGCAAGTTTACAAGCTTCACTTGAACCCATATTACTGGACTGCTTCTCTTGGACTTCAGTTTACCACATTGTTTAATGCACGCATATGGTTCACAATTATCTGTAAAAATGTATTATTCACCCTGCTCTCTCTTTGTTGGCACTTCTCCCTGTCCTCCCCAGTATGATAACTCATTGTCTCTCTGCTCCTTCACTCTCCTTATTTCTCTGTCTCCTGCACCTTTTTTCGCTACTGATACTCTCTGGTGACAACTCACCCAACCCTGGTCCCCCACACAGCCTCCACTTTCCATATACTCTCAGCAACACACTCCCATCTTCTAACCTCATCCCCATTCCCCGTACCCATAAGTCCCTACCCCCTCTCTGGCAGTCTATGGAATGCCCGATCTGTTGGCAATATATTAACCTCTATACACAACCTTCTCCTTTCTTAATCTCTGAACTTTCTGGCTCTCACTGAAACTTGGCTTTCCTTCTCTGACTCTGCTGCTGCTCTCTCCTATGAAGGCCTGCATTTTACACATACCCCTAGACCTGGCAACAAAGTAGGGAGTGGTGTGGGTCTCCTTCTCTCACCTAACTGTACAAAGTCAGGAGTCCTTCCTATCCCAGCCGCTCTCATTTTCACCTGTTTTGAAGTCCACTCTGTCCATCTCTTTAGCCCCTTACTCCTCATTGTTGCTGTTGTCTACCGCCCCCCTGGCCCAGTATCACAATTTTTGGATAACTTTGAATCCTGGCTCCCACACATTCTTTCCCATGACCTGCCCACCCTCATCCTTGGTGACTTTAATGTTGCAATGGATGAGCCCAACCTCCCCCCCCCCAGCCTAACTGCTTCCTATTACCTCCTCATTTGGACTCACACAGAACATCAATGACCCCACACACATAGCCGGACACACTTTAGACCTGGTATTTTCTAAACTCTGCAACCTCACCCTCCTTGACAACTCACCATTTCCCCTTTTTGACCACAACCTTATTACCTTCAACCTATCGAACTCTTGCCCTCCCTTGCCACATCCCAGACCTGGTCAATGGCAGAGAGATATCCGTAACCTTGACCACAACCTTTTCTCAAACTGCCTTGCATCCCTAACCCCCGCTCTCCCCAAAATCAACTCCCCAGATGATGCTGCCACTCTCTTTCCTTGGCTTTGGATAAAGTAGCCCCTGCCACCTTCCACTACCCCTGCCAACCCCAGACCCTGGCACAACAATCAGACCAAACAGCTACAAAAGACTGTTTGTGCAGCTGAGCGTAAGTGGAGAAAATCTGGCCTCAGCGCTGACTTCATGGACTACAAAGCCAAGCTACAAAGCTTTAACACAGAGCTCACTGTCACCAAGCAAAATTATTTATCCGCAGTCGTTACTTCCTCTCAAGCTTCCAACCCAGGCAACCTCTTCTCAACAATTGACTCCCTCCTAAACCCCACACCGGCTCCCCCCACAACATCCTTCTCTGCCCAAGACAATGCCACCTACTTTAGAGATAAAAGACAAAAGCAGACAGACATACTCCAACCATACCCACCCCTTCCACCTGTAAATCATCATTGACCTCCCTCAGCCCTGTTACTATGGACAAAGTCTCTTCTCTTCTCTCATCATCTCCATCTACTACCTGTCTGCTTGACCCAATTCCCTCTGATCTACTCCGTGCCCATTCCTCCACCCAGGCCTGACAAAACTATTCAATCTCTCCCTTTCTATTGGTAAATACCCCTCACCTTTCAAACATGTCATAATTCTGCCCATCCTAAAGAAACCCTCACTGGACCCCTCCCTACCCTCTAATTACCGTCCTATCTCCCATATGTCTCTAAACTTCTTGAACGCCTTGTCTACAAAAGAAAGACTCACCGATTACCTGAGCACCAACTCTCTCCTTGATCCTCTCCAGTCTGGTTTTAGAGCTGCCCATTCCACTGAAACAGCCCTTACTAAAGTGGCCAATGACCTCAGAGCGAAGTCTCAAGGCAACTTTTCCCTGCTCTCTCTCCTTGATCTTTCCTCTGCTTTTGACACTGTTGATCACCCCCTCCTAATACAAACCATGCGCTCCATTGGTATCAGTGACACTGCTCTTTTGGTTTGCTTCCTATC
The DNA here is from genome assembly GCF_032062135.1 of Pyxicephalus adspersus. Lineage (NCBI taxonomy): Eukaryota > Metazoa > Chordata > Amphibia > Anura > Pyxicephalidae > Pyxicephalus > Pyxicephalus adspersus. Next base: position 49,965,584 of record NC_092867.1, read on the forward strand.
TGTCTGACGGCTCTTTTCAAGTTTCTTTCAATGGTAACTCCTCCTCGCCCACCCTCCTCCCTATTGGTGTCCCCCAGGGGGCAGTCCTTGGACCAGTTTTCTTTTCTCTGTATACCTCCTCTCTCGGTAGTCTCTTATGCTCCTTTGGCTTACAAAGCCAAATCTATCTGTCCATCCGACCTGTCTCCCTCAGTCCTGGGTAAGGTCTCACGCTGCCTGTCAGCACTCTCATCATGGATGTCTGACCAATTTTTAAAGCTCAGCCTGGATAAAACAGAATTCATCATCATCCCCCACTCAAATTCCAAATCCCCCCATGATGTATATCTAACTGTTAACAACACTGTTATTTGGCCCTCCCCTCAGACACGTTGTCTTGGTGTCAACTTTGACTCTGCCCTCTCATTTACCCACCATATTTAGAACATTTCCAGGTCCTGTCACTTTAACCTATGCAACATCTCCTACCTGTCCCGAGACCACCAAACTCCTTGTACATGCTTTTATCATCGCTCGTCTGGACTACTGTAACCTCCTCCTCTCTGGTATTCCACTAACCCGACTCTCTCCTCTACAATCTATTATGAATGCTACAGCCAGACTCATCCATCCTTCCCACCACTCCTCTCCTGCTGCATCTCTTTGCAGATCTCTACACTGGCTTCCATTTCACCTTAGAATCAAATTCAAGCTCCTGTGCTTTGCCTTCAAATCCCTCCACAGTTATTGTCCCACTTACATTTCTGACCTGGTAAAGTAATCCCCCAGCTGCTCTCTCCGCTCCTCAAATGACCTACTACTGACTTCCTCACTCATAACCACATCACACACATGGATACAAGACTTCTCTAGAGCTGCTCCAACTCTCTGGAATGGTCTTCCTTGTCCTATTCGGCTTGCTCCTACTTTCTGCTCATTTAAAAGAGCACTCAAAACCTATTTTTTCAAACTTGCCTACCTATCTTCTTTTGAAACCATCACTACTTCCCACCACTACATATCTCCCATCCTATTGTGTGTAAAGTCCCCCACCTACTAGATTGTAAGCTCTTCGGGGCAGGGTCCTCTCCTCCTGTATCACGGTCTGTATTAGTCTATTATTTTCAACCCCTATTTAATGTACAGCGCTGCTTAATATGTTGGTGCTGTATAAATCCTGTTTAATAAAATAATAATACTACTACTACATTATATTAGGGTGCCATTCCAACAGGCATTACAGATCAACTATTAACTAAACTATAATCATGCCATCACATTGTTTTTTCTCACTTTCACTTTTGAAACAGTGTTGCACTGTGTAACAAGTATTTGCAGTACTATATTTGCATGGGCTGCAGCAAACAAACTAGTGTATGACCTGTGGTTATAGCAGTAGGTGAGGCGATCATTCCCAAACCTGTCTAACCAACTTTTAAACTATGCGGCCTTCTCTTTCACCACTGTGCAATGATATGGCAACAACATTATTGTCCCATGTCACAAAACAATTGTTGCATTGCTGCACTTGCTTCGGCTACAGTAACCTGGAACTAAAACTAAGCAGTCTCCTTGGCATGCCTTTGCTACATTTGGAGCTTGCTCAGTAGGTATACACACGGTGAGGATTCACAACTTCACATGTCCGCCTAAAGGAATGGCAGGATCTAGAAGGTGGAGTTACACAGGAACTCTTACTAGTCATAAATTAGCCACCCACAGCAGAACAGTGATGGGATTTGCAATTAAAACAGTCTTTAGGTAGCTTTTATATTTTAATACTTCAGAGGCTGGTAAACTTTAATAATGTATTATTTACCCACTGCATTTTAGGAACCCCCCAAGCCTGGTCATATATCAAAACAGAAGCTGTGCTTACAAATTCACAACGATCCAGGGAAACTGGTTGGATACCCTGAAGTATGTTCATTAAACCAGCCTGCCAAAAGACTACGAGCTTCAGGGATTTGGAGAACCACTTTTTTTGACCCTTTGGAAATCACCTTTCCAAGACCCCCATATCTTTCGATATAGTATTATGACTACTGTATACATTGTTCTCCCCAGAAATTGTTTTCAGCCGGGTGGTAAAAAAAAGGGGTGTGGCAAAACACAGCAAATTTAGTGCTCCCAGTTGTTTGTGTCATGGGTATCCATTAACCTCTTATTGTTTCAGTGTTCTACCTTCTCCCAATTATTTGTTACAATTTTGTAATGCCTGCCCCATTAGTATATACAATTTTTCTATTCTATGTATTTTGCCACAACTGTCCTATGCCATGTATTGTGACCCAACTTACTAGTATTCGAAGTTTTAAGAGTGTAATCCTTTGTAGTAGTGTAATAGTATAATGAATGTGGTGTAACAAGTTAGGCTTAGCTCATATTAGCAGCAAAAAACATTTACCCCTTCTGAGTGACCTCTAGCAACTGCTAGGCACCTAGGATTGGTAACAGGTCATAAGTGCTAGGCCCCTAGGATTGATAACAGGCGGTAAGTTCTAGGCACCTAGGATTGGTAACAGGTGGTAAGTGCTAGGCTTTTTTCAGAGCTAGAAGTTTTTTTAAACAGCAGTGGTTCCTGGCATGAGGAATGGACAAATGTAACCTTACTGCCGGTGTGAATTCAGCCTAACTTCCGATGTGCTCCTGTGTCTATATTTAGTTAAAGTGAACTCTTGTGAAAACATTTTTTTCACTTGATTCTTTTACAAAATTAGCCCAGCAGGCCCATGCTGGCTCAGCTTCCACCTTTTCTCTGATGCTCACTTGTACGTCCAATGCTGCCTTGCGCTGCGCATGTATGAGATTGAACATTTTTTTTTTTTTACATTAAAAGAAAGCTTTTGAAGGTGCATGCACACAAGGAGCAATGCAGAGCCTCTTGGGATATGTGACACAAATATCCCAGGAGGCTGCAGATTTCCCCTTCGGTCTTTACCGAAATGGAAGTGAAGACTGAAGGGGAGAGGTCCTCTCAACAAAAGTGTAAAAAAAAAAAAAAACCCACATTTTTCCATTACATAACAGAGAAAGTCACTCTTTAAAATAATGTTAAAAATGCATGTGATATCAGATGGGGACAAGACAGACAGTAACCCCCTTTCATCACTGCCCATATTCTATATAAACACTGTCGTTGAAGTTTATCCGCAGTGCGTAATGTCATCGGCAGCGCAGTGTGATAGCTGTGTGTGTAAAAGCTGCATGTGATATTCTGCAGCCCACTGTGTTCAAACCTTCATATCTCCTAAACCGTTGGTTGTATTGACTTGAAATTTTTAAGGTACACGTGGAGGCATAGGAAACTGTAGGTGCAAGTGGGGGCATTATGAGAACATAAATCTCTACCCAGCAAAAACTGTCCATCAAAATGCACTTCCTTGTTACACATGACTGTAACCTTCCAGTACCTCAACCTCAATAAAATTTAGTGGGCAGAGTTAATTTTCCAATGATGCCATAGTGATGAAGTTTTAGGGAATGTTAGTCAAATGTTCCCCACTTGTACCTATATTTTTGGTTTCTTACATCTCCCCATTCCCCAACTGAAGTTCAGAATGTTAGAGTGGACAGGAATGTGTAACAGGGCAGGGAGGCCCATTTTGATGGGCAGAGTGTTTTATGTTCTAATGCTGCTGTAGTAATGAGATTGTAAAGGGAGAGTGTGCCCACCACTTGCACCTATATTTTCAGTTTTGTACCCCCACCCTCAGAGAAATTGGTGTACAAAGAAGAGAAGCAGACAGTAGTTTCATAGGTATAGATTTGTGACAGGTAGGTATATATTTAGGGGCCCCACCCCAATGCTCCTTGCTACGTTAGTGGCTCCAGGGTCCCCAATTTGCATTTTCAATTTAGGACTCCTAGTTGCACTTTCCTCTCAAACAGCAACCCCAAAGTTCAATTTTAATCATTTTTTACATTTGTGGCCTCCATATCTTGAAATTCTTTAAAGCTAGTAACTAGTATCTATGAGGGTCCCCTGTGCACCCTGAAAATTACAAGTCATTGTGACATACAGTTTAGGAGATATGGAGGTTTGTACACACAGAGCTGTGAGGATGCAGAACATGCAGACTTTACACAGCTCTAGCAGTGGATACAGATTTTTTTTAAACAGAAATTCGAGCTTGTGCTATGAGATGGGGTCGGGGCTGCCTGTGTCTCCTTCACATGAAGGCTGAACTGTGTGTGCTCACCTCTCATCGGCAGCAGCACAATCCTCTGAACGGATGACACAGAGCAAACCTCACTGAGATCCGTGCACAGGATGAGAGCTGCCGAGGATGGGAGCTGGGCAGGGGTATTCAAAGCAGCCAGGCGGAGCAACCGGCTAAAACCCTCTGGGGAGAACTATGTGTATATCATATCTGAATATCTGTTAAGGGAAATACAAAATCTGGACCTTGCATAACACTAAGATTTAAGTTTTTCATTTTTTTTTTTACACAATAACCCCTTCAAAGAATCAAAATACTTTTAAAACCATTACATTAGACGGTATTTATAGGCTAAAACAGTTGATGCTTCTAGTAATGGGGAATATGTGACCTTTCAATAGATACACTGCAACTATGTCCAACGGCAGGGAGGAGGACATCAGTCTTTCCTCTAAATCTGAAAAGTGTCAGTTTTAGTCCCATCTTCTTACAGATTCAAAGTTTCATCTAAATGCCTTTGCACTACCTCTTCCTACAGTTTTTTTTTCTGGTTGCTGGTAACCAGATCTCCTGGAAATGTATATAGGATTGCAATTACACAAAAAAAAACCTGATCTAAAGACATGTAAGCTAATGTTGTCGAAATAATGGTGTGTGTATATATATATATATATATATATATTTTTTTTTGTCTATAATTTTATAGACAAACATGATTAGCAAATGAAACTGACCTGTGAAATGCAAAACCTCTGCCCACTGCTTGCAAATATAAACCTGTATGTCAGTGCCTCCGACAGCAAGGTAAGTACCACTCTGATCAAACACCAAAGACCGAACCTGTACAGAGAAAAAGGAAATGTATGAGTAATATGCATATAGAAAAAAATGTCACATACTAAATGCTCTATAGGAAAACTGTACGAGAAACAGATTTTAAAAAAAGGTTCCTAACAAATTACCTGCATACATACGTTCTGACTGCTGCCCATGGTTTTCTCTGCAGTAACTGCTATTTATGGTCTCACCTTACTACAGTATTTCTGCATTCTGTAATAATTCAGTAACCCCACTGTTTCTGGCATAATTTTCCCTTTCCTCCTTCAGCGCTACCTCAAAAAAAAAAAAAAATAGAGCTCAAGTCCTCTTGCCTTTGATTCAAGAAAGATACATTCCAAAGCCATCTGTCCTTGGTTATGAGACAGTATTTTAGGAGGACCCCTTCAAGGCTTTCTGTGTTTGCTGAGAGACCTAACTATTTTTTAGAAAGACCTCTCCAAAGGTCGAACTTTTTTGCTTGAAGACTGAACTTTTTACAAAACCTCTTAAAGGCCTTCTGCCTCTGAAGCCTGCCTAGTTTTCAAGGGTCTTTAAATAAACTTTTAAGGTTTCGCTGCTGTCCAACTTTGGTACCACTGGTTAATTGAAAAGTTATATTTATGTACTATACATACAACATTTTTTCAAGAAAGTTGTGCATACACAGGGTGACACAAGTTATTTTTAACTGGTAAACACAAAGGGCTAAAAATCCTATATTTGGTTAAACACTATATATGTCAATTTATGGGATTTCAATTAAAAAAAAAAAAAAAGCTGCTTCTAAAATGACGTCATCAGCAGCAACTCTGATAGAAATCACTGTGTACAAACTTTCATATCTCCTAAATTGTATGTTGTAATGACTTGACAGTTTCGGGGTACACGGGACTCCCATAGCCACTAAAAACCAAAAATAGCAGCCCCCAAGCTATAATCTTATGAAAATAAAACATTGGGGTTGCTGCTTCAAAAGAAAATGCACATAGGATTCCTAAATTGAAATTGCAAATTAGGGACCCCAGGGGCCACTTACATAGCAAGGAGCATTGGGGTAGGACCCCTAAATGTATACCTGTCACAAACTTATAACTGTCAAACTATGCTACCCTGTCTGCTTCTCTTCTTTTAACCTCAATTTCTCTACAGTGGCAGGGTGTATGAAACAGAAAATATAGGTGCAAGTGGCAGATACCTTTTGGCTAACTTCCCTTATAATTCCAATACTATAGCATCATTAGAACATAAACTCTGCCCATCAAAATGCGCTATCCTGTTACACATTACTTCCCACTTCTAACATTTGAACTCCAATTTCCCTGGAATGGGGGGTGTAAGAAACCAAAAATGTGTGGGAACATCTGTGGCTATCATGCCCCACAATTTCATCACTATGGCATCATTAGAACAAACTCTGCCCACTAAAACAAAATGGGGTTCAGGTACTGGAAGAATACAGTCATGTGTACCAGGGAGGGGCATTTGATAGACAGAATTTTTTTATGTTGTAAATAATGCCATGGTGATGAAGGTTTGGGGGGTGTTAGCCACAAGTGTCCCCATTTGCACCTTTTTTTTTTTTTTGTTTCCCTGCTCCTCTGTTCTACAGAGTAGCATAGTATGACAATTATAGTTCTGTGAAAGATAGGTATAAACTTAGGAGCCCCACCTTAATGCTTCTTACTATGTAAGTGGTCATGGGGGTCCACAATTTGCATTTTCAAATTTGGGCTCTTAGACATACTCTCTTTTAAAACAGCAACCCCAATGTTCAATTTTCAGAAGTTTTAAACTTGCAACCCCTATTACTTAAAATTCTTTAAAGAATTTGGTTACTAGTAACTATGAGGGTAATTTCAAGTCATTACGATCAACGATTTAGGAGTTCTGAAGGTTTAAACATAGCGAGTTGTTAGGCTGCAAAATTTGACAAGCAGCTTTTACACACACACACACACACACGCACACACGCACACACACTTTTTTTTTAATAGAATATGGGCAGTGCTGAGAGGGGGGACACTGGCTGTCCTGCCCTCATCTGCTATCACATGCATGATGGTATTAAAGCAGTGGTCGCCAACCTTTTCGGTCCACTAAAATTACCGGCTCCAAACCTCCCCCATGGTGATGTCAAGATGCTAGAACCCCGCCCATTCTCCTGTCACAGATCTGAGCCTGCGATGGGAGAGTGGGAGGGTTGTGTTCAGGGCCCACTCACCTGAGCCTGGGATTTGTATGGGGGACATGATCCTCGGCTCTGGCTGGTGTGTCCTTCTCCTGACATTGCTCGGGAGCGCACCAGCCAGAGCTGCGGACCACCAAAATTTTCTAGCAGAACACCAGTTGGCAACCGCTGTATTGGAGCATCATTACTTTGTTAACATATAAAAGGGGGACTTTCTCCCCTTCGGTCTTTACTGCCATGGTGGTAAAAGCGGAGGGGGAAATCCGCAGCCTCCTGGGATATTTGTGTCACATATACCAAGAGACTGTGGGCTCTCAATGTGGGCAAAAAAAAAAAAAGGGCTCAATCTCATGCATTGTAACTGGACGTTACAGTTGACATCAGAAAAAAAAAAAAAAAAAAAAAAAAACACAAGAGGGAAACTGAGCCAGCATGGGACACATCTGAAATTAGGGTGAATTTACACTGGTAGTAAGATTGCATTCGCTGCATTTGCCCTTCCTCACACCAGGAACCACTGCTGCTTAAAATACTGCTAGCTCTGAAAAAGCCCAGCACTTACCACCTGTTACCAATCCCAGGTGCCTAGCAGTTACCAGTAGTCACTGGGAACAGTAAATGGCCCAGTTTTTTGGCTGCTAAAGTGAACTAAGCCAAGGCACTACTTCAAGGCATTACACTCAAATACGTAGAACACTAAGCAGTTGGATGAAAATACACAGCACTGGACAGTTGGAGAGAAGCAGCAAGAGGCACACAGTATCAAAAAAAAAAAGTAAAGTTAAAAAAACAAAAAACAAATCTTTAAATCCTATTATATTAAATAAGGACAACATTAAAAAACTACCCAATATGCATATATTACAATTGCAAATATTTCTAATTATGTATGTAATACCTGGTAGCCCTCTTCCAGCTGAAGAGTTTTAAAATTCTTCAGTTTTCGCAAGTCCCAAAGTTTAACGCTGGAATCATCAGCAGCAGTCGCCAAATAATAGCCATTTTCTGAGAAAGCCACACATGATATCGGACCAGAATGTCCAGGGAAATTTGCAACATTAGAACGTTCCTGCAAACAAACAATACTGTTTATGGTCTATAGAAAGTTCCATTTTTATTACAAAGCTACATCACAATACTTCACCTACACTAATGCAATACTACACCTGTTCCAGTATTAGAAGGGTCATATCCAAGGCATTTGGCCAATGCCAACCATGAATAATTATTCCTACAACTAGTATGCCTCTGTTTTTCAGCAAGCAGTACCAGGAGCAAGAGTATTAAAAACACAGAAAGAAGGTCCCCTTTGTTCTTCAATGGACTGCAATAAAAAAAGATTTATATATCTAACTCAAGAATATGCTGCGGGACATCCAAAAGCAGCTGCAAAATTGCCTAACATAAAACTGTCAGCTCAAAAGGCTGCCTGAAAGACCTTACATTCAAAGCAGTACACAATCAGCTGAAGTTTTAACAAGTCACCAGGAAAAACTTGGAAGACCAGGTGGCAGACTGGGAAACAGATGCTTTCCAAATCTACAGGAAAAAAAGGCCCAAGTGTCACTAAAAGATCTGGCAGTATGAGCCTTCACAGGAAAGGGAGGAATCTATTCTTCAGACAATAGGTCTAAAAAAATTGTTAGATCAGGGGAGAATATAAAACTGTGAAGCAACACAAGAACCCCAGTGCTTTTTAAGATCTGTCTTACAAATGTTTAGGGCACCCCCCCTATTAACAAGAATAGCCAGCAAGCTCTGTTCTCTCTGCAGGGTACTTGGGTACTTAAAAGGGGAATAATCATGTAGCTCTGCATGCTGGGGGGGGGGGGAATACAGAGTGTAACCATAGTGCACTGGAAAGGTTTTAAGTGTGCATGACCAGGTAAGTCATTATTGCAAGGGACAGGCAATTTCCTCCTGCAATAGTGCATCTTACCTGCCTGCTTTAGGTTTCTATGTGACACAGCCATCTGCCAACAGATTAGATATTTACACTACGTACTCCTGACCACTAAAGTCTGAGGTCAGCCGTATGTCCCATACCTAATTTCCTATGTTGTATGTTACATACTCCTTCCCATTTTATGCTATGTTGTGGGTTCTATGCTACTGGCTGGTCTATATGTTTTATTTTTGTTATTTTATTGTTTTATTTGTTAGTCTCCAAACCTCCTAAGGGTGACAGGATAAACCAGCTCAGGGTACAGTGTGCAAAAAAAACAATGAAAACTAAAAACAACCTTTATGTTCAACATCAAAACCCCGCTTGGTGAACTGGGGTTGTGGCTACAACAATGGAAAGCAACACCCAGACTCAAAAAAAGGAGGCATGATATTAATCACTCATGGACCCTGAGCAGACATACAGATAGTAGCACAGCTTAAATTAAGTGGTTTGAGCAAGCTGATGCAAACCAAGTATGACTGCAGGCAGGAAGCAGAAAGATTATGTTCAATGTGGGATATGTGTTTATTATGGCTCTGTGACAAAAGCGACAAAAGGGAGAATATTTCTCAAAGCAGCCTGGTGAGTAAATAGCCGATTTTGCATCTGTGACACACCACTTAATGAATTAGTGTTGTTGTCCACAGCATTAACCCCTTTCACAACATATCAGATTGGAACAAGAGAAAAGAGATGGATGCCTAAGTGTGTAACAAATTGAAGGGAGTCAATAGATTGAACAAGCATATGATATTGGCAGTGCTCTGGGAAGAGACTGAAAAGAGGAGTCCTGTGCCTGTAGGTCACATCCAGGCTTACCTTACAAAAGTCCAAACAAGCATGGTTAGGTCACAACAGCTAAAGCTTGAAAAACCTTCAAGATATAGCTGCAGGGCAGGTGATAAAACTTCCTGCAGCTGTAGAGTATATAATTTGGAATAAAATGAAAAATTACAAGAACAATGTAGAGATTACGCTTTCAATAAAAAGCAAAAATAGATTTCCTTTTAAGACACATTTCAGTGAAAAAAATAAAACAGTACTGTAATTTCTATTTATCACAAAGTCCTCAGTATTATTGGTTTTAGGACAGACAACAATATTTAATCCATTTTCTCCACCACAGTGCACTGTGGATTGGATGAGAAAATCTGAGGGTTAGCCAGAAGGTACTGAAGTAAATTGCAATTAAAATAACTTAAGGTTACATTGCCTAACAATGCTTTCAAATGATAAGGCATAACCTTTGCTATTACATCTATCTACAACACAATTGCAGAGATATTTACAACTCTGCTTTAAGGAAATGTCTTGCTTCAAAATAATCCAACAACTTGCCTTAAGATCCCATATCTTAATCTGAGAATCCATTGTTCCAGTGCCAAAAATAAGCCCATCGGGATGAAACTGAGCACAGGTCAGAGCTGCAAATAGAAAGTTGGAACACAGGTTTGGAGACAGGCAAAACATAATTTATTATTAAAAAAAAAAAAAAAAATTTTTACCACAGCCTGAAGATTCATCGGTTACTTTGGTAAGTACACGTCCTGCATTGATATCGGAGAAAGCCCAATACTGGAAAAAATATGTATTCGCATGAAAAAAAAAATAAACACAAGAAAAAACAAAACTAGATTTTCTGAATTTTTTTGGGCAGTTTACCTGGTCATCTGAGCAGCTCAATAAATAATCTCCAGTTGCATGAAGACTTAGCCCAGTTACAGCTCCCTCATGAGCTCTCAAAACCTGAATGCAGGAAGCCTCTGGCACTGACCAAACACGTATTGTTGAATCAGGAGAAGCAGAAAACACAAGATCCTTAAAAAAAAAAAAAAAAAAAATTAATGTTGACTGCTCACCCTCACAGAATACAACACTTTAAATGCATCACTGCAACAATCCCACTCTACCCCAAGCACAGATACGGAATCCTCAAAGCAGCCAACTTTTGCTTTGATGACAGCGTTGCACACTACAGACATCCTTTAACGCCTCTAGTGGTAATCCCGAGTGTGACTCGGGGTGGATTCCACTTACAAAAAGCAGTAATACCAAGTCACACTCGGGGTGAGTTTAGAAGCCCCCCTTACCTGCACCCAAGCAGCGATCTGATAATCCCGTCCCGATGCCGGGACGTTTCTGAATTAGGGGGCATGGCCGAGCGGGAAATTTAAACGCAGATTACTGAGTAATCTGCTTTTAAATAGCAGCCGGGGTCCCTGCCACGCCACTGCTCGCAACAGCAGTTAGATGCGAAGCACAATGCAGGACTTCTGCATTGTGCATCATATCTAACTGCAGATGCGAGCAGCAATAGTAAATTCCGGGGGGGTGGTGCCAGCGGAGTGGAGATGCGAGCAGCAGCAGCCATTGGTGGATGCAGGGGGTGCATCTCCACTTGCATCCCCCGGAAGATCAGATTACTATATAATCTGCTTTTAAATAGTTTTTACAGTAAAAAAACACTACACATATAATAAAAATAAAAGTACATATTTTAGTGCACCAAACATCATTGCCCAGTGCCCTGATTTACATTTTGCCCACTATTAAGCCCGATCTTTTGACATTTTTTGATACATTAGTTTTTTCTTACAAAATACATGATCGATTTCATTTTTTTTAATAATTATTGTATTTATAATATAAATATAATATAATATTCATACCAGGGAGTTAATCCTAAGAACTACAGGCCCACAATATAAACAAAAATTTCTATGTAAAAAAAAAAAAAAAAAAAATAGGATCAGTTTCATGAGGTAGTCATCTGGAATAGTTCCAACTTTTATAAGTTTTTAACTTATTGCAAACAAAAATTGGGTTTAGGTCAGGTGATTGTGGAGGCACCTAATGCAGCAGTCTATCACTCTCCTTCTTGATTATACTGCAGTTACATAGCATAGAGGGGGTGTTTGCGGTCACTGCCCTATTGAAAAACAAATTATGGTCGCACTAAGCACAAACCAGATAGGATATCACATTGCTGCAAAATGCTGTGGTAGCCATGCTGGTTAGGTGTGCCTTCAATTTTGAATAAATCTCCAACAGTGTCACCAGAAAAGCACCCCCATGCTAGTCACATGTGGACACCATCTGCTCACCTTTTCTGCCTCTCATATGAAATTGCGGGTGGAAACAAAAAACAAATTTGGATTCATCAGAGCAAAGTACAGATTTACACTAGTCTAATGTTTGTTTCTGGTGTTTCATGGCTCACACAATTATCTTTTGTCCCTAGTAGTAGCAGCTTTGTAGCACAATTGAATAGAGCTATACCAACCCTGCCTTTGCACAACACAACCAATGGTCTCAAACACATTAGGAAGAATTTTCAGAAATCCACTCTTGACAAGACTCTCAACAGAAAACCTTTCCACTACAGCTCATGAATCTGATTGAGAGTATGTCAGGAGTGTGCAAAGCATCATGAAAGCAAAAGGTGGCTGAAGAATCAAATATAAAACATTTTCTTGTTTAACACTTTTTTGTTTAAAACCATAATTCCTTCATAGTGTTCCTTCAAAGTTTGCATGTCTTCAATAATAATTGACAATGTTGAAAATAAAAAGAAAAACAATTGAATGAGGCGGTGCATCCAAACGTAACTGGTACTAAGTAAGCCCCCCCCCCCCTTTTTTTTTTTTTTTTTTTTTTACTGAGAAAGCTTGATAAAGACAATGACATATCTAGCTCATTCCATCTAGAAATTTTGAGGCCAAATAATAAAGGCTTCTAGTGAACCATTGCAGCTACAATGTAATGCAACATGCTCTACATGTTAAATAAGAAGTGGTCAACAGCAATGGTGAATATTAGATCCTTCAAAGGGATTTTGAGCAGGTACACTTGGTTTGACAAAGTAAAATCAGTGCCTGAGTGAAAGCAAACAAACACTTAGGCAGTGCAAACAACCTATCAAGCATTTCCAATCCACATGCCGAAAATATGTAGAAATGTGCCTTAAAACAGTACTGAAAGAAACAGACTTCTCACCAGCGAAGGTAATGCAAACCATATAAGGGCTTCTTTCTTTAGGATCAGACAATAGACTAAGAACAAGCTTAGGTCGTAGTCAAGTCAATTACAAAATCTGCTTCAAAGTATGTCGGAGAACCAGCCCAATCTAAATAAGCTGGGGGAACCCAGGACCATCCTTGCTACCCAGCATGATTTGGCAATGTGGAGCCTCATGGAAAGAGGCAAGGACTCAGGTGCCTATTTAACTCAGATGTTAACAACAGGAAAAGATCAAAGAAGTCTTTTGCATTTCTGAGCTGATTAGGAGCAACTGACCCATCATAACCAAACTATCTTTAGTGCATTGCTGTTGGCCACCAGTCGATCGTGTTGTGTTCTCTATACAAAATGTGTTAGACAGCTTGTCTTTTACAGCTCTCATCTGTCAAACCAGAAGCAAATGCAGTTCTAGGACATGCCTCTAGGTGTCATCCAAGAATAAACCGAGATTTCTTCGCTAATGGCATATTGGTGTCAAAAAAAAAAAATCTCAGTTTATACAATTGTGTACACCAAGAAAAGTTTTTACTAAAAAAAAAAAAAAAAACACCGTTTTGCAAATATTGTGCAACAAATATTTTTGTAATGGCACTGGGCTTTAGGAAAATACATAATCCTTTGTGATTTTAAATAAGGTTCTATCCTAAAATGACCATTTTAACAGGCAAGCTGAAAAAGTGTATGTCTCTTTGGAGAAATGTAAGGCCGATAATTTTTAGTTCTCACCCTTCTTGCTTTTAATGTCACTGACAGATTAAAAATAAGAACAACAGAAACAAACCTGTGAGGGATGGAACACAACACTTGTGACTTTCTTGGTGTGCCCTTTCATAGTTGCAAGGATCTGCTGTGACTGGGAATCAAATACCACCACACTCTTGTCTGCACCACCTGTTTTGAAATAAAGAAAAAAAGTAACCCACAAAACTACAATAGTTTTGTTTGTAATGCCAATTATACTTTCCCTACCACTGCACAAATTATTTTTTTTCTATGTGTAGAATTTAATTTGCAACCACCCATGCGCTTGAGCATTGAGGAGTTAATAATATGTGCTGGCTGTTGAAGGATTAAAATAGAAGAATGTTACAGAAAGTTAAAACATGTACATAGCTTACTGGGTGTTGGGGGCTTGCTGTTCATGCCTGGGAATGAAGCATTGGGGAGAAGAGAGACTGAGAACTGGGCGTTCAGGGGTTATCATGTCTGAGACGAGGAATGGATGCAGAGGCATAACAAACATGAGCTAGGGACTGGATACCAAGGTGCACAGGTCAACGAGGGGTAACTCACACACACACTGCATACACTAGGGGGGTGTATGGACAAGCTTTTGAACAAAGAATACCTAGGTAAAAAATAGCAATGCAATCAGGTCACTAAGGGGTTACCACCTAAAAGCTGTATTGTAACAGCTAGCCTGGTGGGGTAGTTAAGTTCACAGCAAAACCTTCTATATACAAGCACCCCTCCCCCTTCAAATCAACTTCAGGCCTTTTATCTGCTTAATTGATAATGACATAACGAAGGAATTGCCCACACCAGCCCATAAAATACCCTTTGAGTCAATTGTTCAATTACTTTTGAGCCCTTAAAATCGAGTGTGTAAAAAAAAAAAAAAAAAAAAAAAAAAAAAAAAAAGCTTCAGTTCCTCACATTTTTATACAATCTGTTTGTTCAACCCACTAAATTAAAGCCGAAAGTCTGCAGTTTAACTGCATCAGAGTTGTTTCATTTAAAATTAATTGTGGTAATGTACAGAACCAAAATTAGAAAAAATGTTGGCATAAACAAATTCCTCACCAGTAAGAGTTTTATTAGTGTCTGTTGGACATAAATCCAAAGCCAAAATTCCAGGTACGCTGGCACTGTGGAGTCCCTAGGTAAAAAAGTAGAGAGAACAGTTATAAGCCATGTTAACATTTTTCTGCATGTCTTTTTAAGCATCCTTTTTAATAACTAAATAACAAACAGATATTGCACACACTTCATATTCTCCTGACCCAAACATTAAAACAGCTAAGTAAGGATGATGATATAAAGTGATAGGTAGGATCTGTGCCAAAAAACATTTTTTTTAAATTTAAACTAGTGTCAGAGGGGAGAGGTGAAAACTAAGCCAATAAGCATACCAAAGTATCTTGGATTATCAAATTACACAGCTGCCCGAGGACCTTCAATGCAAAAGTTCAATGCAATCTGATCTTTGAGATTATGTACACTTTTGTTGCAATCACTTTAAATATTTTAGCTATACATAGGTCATTCCCATTTCGCCAATTCTGCATCCTTGCAATATATTTGGCTACACCAGTGATAATTTAGTCATAATAAAAGGTGGGTATACTTAACACAAAATAAGTGTTTGCATAATTCATATTGAGGACCTCTAATTTCATAATGGGGCTAGGGGAAATTAGTTTTTTTTATATACACAATGTCAAATCTTTCATATGCCTGGATTATCAAAAATTAAAAAAATGATGTTCAGAGACATGTACTTTATTACCAAATACATGTAAAAATGTACACCTAAGACACGACATAAGATATGGGTAAAATTATGAAGCGTGTGGGTATTTATTTACTCCAACCCACGTTTATTAAGCACCTGGCCGTTAAGCCCGAGCATGTTCGGGGTAAAAACTTTTGCAAAAAGTGTTAACCCCGAGTTTTTCTCACCAGGTGGGTAAATGTAAACAAATGTTATATTGCAATACGATTGTCATACATTTTATGACAATCGGATTACAACTGAAAGGAAATACTTACCCAGTGTCCGCAGCTCCTCTTGCAGCAATAAAAGATTTGCTATTGCTGCTGGCATCTGCAGTGAGATGTATAGCACAATGCAGAAATCCTGCATTGTTCTGTGCATCTCACCGGAGATGCCAGCAGCAGCTTCCAGCATCCAGGGTCCCTCTTTGTCTCTGTCTGTGTGAGCTGGGCAGGGAAATCCCCCCCCCCTTCACATCACTCCGGAGGATGAGTCATCTTCCGGGTGATGTGATTGGTGATGTATGGGGGTGTGTCAGGGAGGGAAATTTAAAAGCAGATTACAATGTAATCTGCTTTTAAATGGTTTTTACAGTACAAAAACACCACACAACATGAAATGAAAATAAAAGTACATTTTTAATTTTATTTTTAGATTACATTGTTGTCTATTATTTCATTATTGTTTATATATTATAATTTATGATTTTAATATAATAAATAAATATAAATTATCATACCCGGGAGATAATCCTAAGAATTACAAGCCCACAATATAAACAAAAATTTCTATGCAAAAAAAAAATAGGATAGGATTTTATTAAAAGTACATTTTTTTTTTTTACTGGATGGGTTTTTCAAACTTTTTTTTATATTCATGATATCTACTAGACCCTTGTTCGGACATATTTCTGTAACTTACAGGTCTAAAATGTAAAAAAAAACAGTGTAACGCTTTTGGTACAGAAATCTAGACATCAGTGTAACGCCCAGGTGGTTAAATCTACCAGACTTTGCAATGTAAAACATTTACAAAAAAACCTAAAATATCATAAATCCTTACCACATGAGAGGAAACTTGGTGATACTTGCTGAGCTCTTCTGGTTTTACAAGATCTTCTGGAACAGTTTTGCCACGCTAAGGAGACGGAATTACATAAGTTTTAAACAAAGACGTTTGTGTTTTTTTTTTTTTTTTAGAAGCAACTAACAATAAGATACAATACAGAAAACCCTGAAACCCAGAAAAGGGCAGTGGGCAACCTAAAAAACATTATGGCACCAATCAGATGATGCAAGCAGCCATCTATAATCAGCTGAGCTCTTGAAATCACCCCAGTAAAACCAGGAGTGTGCTGGTCTCTGTGATGGCTGCTCCCTTGGTTTTGTTAGTTCTTCCATATATTGTATATCGTTCACCCTGGTAATCCATTGTTTATTGTAGGAGGGAAAGTATGTTTCCATAATGGCAGAATACATGCTTTAGCAGCGTTCACCAAATGGCGCAGGAGAGAACGCTTCTATCATTTTTTTTTGAGATTGCGGACACATGTAGTAATGCTAACTCAGGCCTATTTTCAATAGATGTCCCTGTCAAGTCTTTAATAATTCTAGCAATCCCCTCCCAGAAAGGTGTCAGTGAAGGACAGGTCCAGAAAATATGCATTAGAGTGCCGGTGTGTTTCCCACATAAACAACACAAAGGGCTCACCTCATCTACCGGGTAGATTCTATGCAAGAGCTCCGGTGTCCTATACCATCTTGTAAGCAACCTATAATTCGTCTCTTGATAGCGGTTAGTAATAGAGGCCTTGTGACCAGAGTATAAAACACGCTCTGCCTGTTCGTCAGTAAATTTAATACCAAGATCCGTCTCCCAAGATCTGTTGATACATCGCCTGATGTCAAAAGCATTTTATAGACATAGGATTGGACTCCTTTTAGAGGGTCCCCGGGCATACACAATTCTCCAGAGGGGTGAGGGGTCTATGGAAAACTTGGGCAGCAAGGTGAGAAAATACTGAAATTGTATCCTTCTCAAGTTGTCTAGGGGAGGGAGTAGTCCTGCTGAAGCTGTCCAATCGGGGTCCAGTTAGGGGGCTGCAAGAAAGGTATTGCTCTAAAAATATTCTGTTCAATCCACTGCTTAAAGACCGGGTCTGTCCTACTAGTGGGGAAGTCAGGGTGGCCAATTATAGGGGACATCGGGGAAGGGAATGTCTTAGTTCCCTCACTGTGAAAGTATTTAAAACACTACTTTCAGCGTTACTCCAATCAATGGGTGGCTACGGAGGAAACTGCAGGCTTCTGGGGGAGACCAGGCTGCAGTGTTTAGTAGAATGGGGGACACAGAATCCAATCTCACCCATCCCTTTAACAGCAGCGTGTCTGCACCAATCCACCAGACAGGTCAAGTGGACCGATCTGTGGTACAAAATCGGGTCAGGGAAAGCCATTTCACCTTTGTCTTTTGGGAGTCGCAGGAGAAACTTGTTAAGTCCAGGAGTGTTGCTGTACCAAACAAATTTGAGAAATTCAGATCTAAATTTGTGCAGTATGTGTGGGGGTATATGGACAGGTAGGGTCTGCCATAAATGAAGATGAGGCATAATATTCATTTTAAGAATATTGCAACGGCCAAACCATGAAAAAGCCTGCTGACACCAATGTTGGAGATCACTTCGAATAGTGTTCAGCAGGGGCAGAAAATTAAGTTCTAACACCCTGGTAATATCCGCCGGGATATTAGTACCTAGATATCGGATATAATCTCTGGACCATTTAAATGGAAAAGAAGGGGATAGTGTATTTCTGAGCGCTGGGGGTAAATTCACATCTAACACCTCCGATTTTTGGAGGTTGACTTTATAGTCTGAAAATTGGGCGTACCTGTTTAACTCCTTAAGAAGGTTCGGGATAGTAATGCAAGGGGAGGTTATATAGAAAAGGAGGTCATCTGCAAATGCAGAAACTTTATGTTCTGTTTTGTTCACTCGTATGCCCTTAATATCTGGGTTATTATGGATATGCATCAGGAGGGATTCAAGGAGCAAAATAAATAACAATGGGGACAGTGGACAGTCCTGTCTCATTCCATCAATATTCGAAAAGGGACGCGATAAAGAGTCCATTGACTCCAATAGAGGCAGTGGGGCATTGATATGGAGCTTGAATACAGTCAAAAAGCCGGCTCGGAATACCTATATAGGTGAGGACCTGTCTCATATATTCCCACTTTACCCGATTCAAAGGCCTTCTTGGCATCTGCCGAAAAGATCATGGAAGGAATTTTGTTTAATGTGACGCGATTGATTGGGGTTGTGTGTAGTAGTATTATCTCTTGCCTCACGAAGGCAAAAATCCACTTTGATCTGAATAAATAAGACCTTGGAGAAGGGGCGTTAGCCTGCGCGCTAATATACTGGAGAATAGCTTAACATCACAGTTAAGAAGGAATATTGGTCTATAGCTCGCACAAGACTTGGAAGCCTTTTCCGGCTTCAGTATAACAGTGATATGGGCTCTGGCGGCATCTGCTGGAAGGGGGTAATCTGAGGAAAGGCCATTAAAGGCATCCAGAAACGTATGCGTGAGTTAGGGCAGTGAGGTATTGTTGCATAGCTGTCGTCAACACAGCAGATGGGAGGGGCACCCGTGTTAGCTCTCAGAATATATAATTTTGGATAGAAATCCCTGAAAGAGTCCGCAATATACTGTGAACTGTGTAACGGGTCACCCGAGTTAGAATTTATACAGGGAATAAAGGCCCAGGCTCTTCTAGCCCTCACCACCCTAGCCAGAGCCCTCCCACATTGTTTTCATAGAAAAATGCCCTACTCCTGTCAAGTTAAAATTTCGCCTCGGAGCAGCAGTGCATGTTAATTTTCTCACGCAAAACCGTCAGTTGGGCGTCTATGTTCTGCGAGTGATTCTAAAATATGTAAAGCATGAAATATATGCTCTAACTGAGCCTTACATTCCATCTTAAGTCTGTGACCCTTCTGGATCACTAGTCCTCGGATATAACATTTATGAGCCTCACATACAGTCAGTGGATTAGAGACTGAGGTTGCATTGCAGGAGAAAAAAGCCTGAGGCTCAGTTTCCAACGGAGATCCAAAGCCCTCAGAAGTCATCAGAGACTCTTTAAGACACCAGGAAGAATTTTTTAAGGAAGAGGAAGCTGTCTGAATAGTGATAGATAGGGGCATGGTCTGAAAAGGTTTTATTACCAATCTCAGAGGCCTGGACAAGGGAAATAGCATCATGTCGTATTAGAAAAAGGTCAATGCAGGAATACGTTTTTTGGACCGGCGAAAAGAAAGTAAAATCGCGGCCAGTGGGGTGTTGTATCCTCCATACGTCAATAAGTTGATGTAGGAGATTTTTAAGCGGTCAGAGTGGAGTAGGGAAGGTGGGTGGCACCCCAAAATACATCTTGAACAGGATCTAATGCAAAATTAAATTCCCCACCTACTATCACACACACCCTCACATCAACACATGTAAATGTTTCCGCAATATCAAGGAACTCTTCCAAATAGGGCAGCGGATTGGTATTAGGAAGATATAGATTGACCAGAGTGAACATGTGGGATTGAATTTCCTCTTTGACTACTAGATACCTCCATTTAGGGTCAGATTACACAGCAACCAACAACCAAGGCAGGGATTTGTTGATCAAGATACTTACACCTTTTGATTTTGAATCGGGAGGAGCCAGAATAGGCCATCTGAAAACGGCTGTTTTTATGTGCAGACACTTTATCGTGGTGAAAGTGGGTCTCCTGAAGAAATGCCACCTGGCACTTTATGTGATTGAGGGCATAAAGCACCACTGATTGCTGGGTTGGTGAGTTGAGACCATTGACATTCATTGATGAAAATTTTAGCGGCATGGGGGACATTAAACAAGGGCCAGACACTATGTTTGGGTCTACTACAACAGAGCCAATGAGCCTAGGAAAGGAAGGGACTGCCCAGGGGAAAAAAAAAAGGGGGGGGGGGGCTGGGAGGAAGAGACTCAATTAGAAGTAGTAAAAAGAAAAAAGGGTTGAAGGAAAGGCAGAGAAAGAATAGAGAACAGGAGAAGGAAACAAAGAAATGTCCTCAACTTATTGTCGGGGTCAAAACAGGAATGGGAGCAAACTAGTGGGGGAATATGATGCCCAAGGCGAGCATCTGCTCACTGCCTCTGCATCTGGTTAGTAAAATAGTAAAATGTGTAAAATAACTATAAAAATAGAGTAACATATATTGTTTCCCCAATGTAACCACAGACGGCATTAAAATAGTTTGGGGAGCATGGGGATATGTTATACACTAAAGGACATGGGGAAAAACTGCCCATCACTTTGCATATAAAAACATTTTAAATTACCAAATTCAAGAATACGAGGAACAAAGCACGGCAATATACTGAGAAGCGTCAAAGACCGGCGGGCCATCTAAGAAACATTATGCCCGTCAAAAAAAAACATTTATTACTGAATACATCACCGCTCCTCAGATATCGCCTCTTAATTGAAACTAAAACTCAGTGCAATCATCATTTGTAAACCTGAGAGCAAATAAGCGCAAATATGTATAGAGGGCCACAAAGCACCAATCCTATCTTCCCAGTCAGAGCCGAAACTGACTAGCAAATCTGGTAAGATAGTATATGTGCCAGTAATCGGTCCTCTAATCATGTATAACCCGGTATTCCAGAGAGTTACACTGAAAACAACAGTAGTGTCACCCAGGTCATGCCACCTAGGACAGAAAAGATCAATTTGTCATATATCAAATCTAGACAATCAGTATCAGAAAAAGCCGTAACAGGGTAAATACATATATATATTGCGATATGACTGTGCAACCTTGAGTTATCATAAAAAAAAAAAAAAGCAGCATGTAACAATGCTGGAGGTAGATGACCAGGTTCCTAGGGGAGAATTAAAAATCAAGTTTCATTGGATAGCGGCGCCAGGGTAACCCACACATTAGAAATAGTGTTGCGTCGAGGACTTTGTGGCATACCCAGCCGAGGTCTCATCTGCAGGGGGGCGCTGTATCCATGGGAAAAGCGAGCCAATTCAGAATGTTAATAGGGTCCACGCCAAGCATGGTAAACAGGGAAGGAAGTTGTGCATGGCGATGGAGGGCAAAAGTCCCACCACCTTTTGATATAAGCACATGGAATGGATGTCCCCATCTGTAATAGCCTCCAGAGGAACGAATCAGTTCCAGCAGAGGGCGCAGTATGCGGTTAATGGGACCATGGAATCATACCTTCCTCATAATTTCCTCTTTCAGAGTGTAGTAATGAACACTGCATAACACATCATTAAGCAGATTAGAGCTTCTATCGCGGATGCTGCGAACCCTGTGTACCTGGTCAAGTTCTGGCCATATCTGGTGGGCGGTCAAGAAGCATATTAAAAATGACAACAACTGAGGCACGCAGGTTAGCGTTAGCTGTAGCTGAAGGGATACCCTGCAAACGGACATTATTCCTATGGCTGCGGTTTTCCAAGTCATCAGTTCGAAGATACAGGGAAGTGACGTTGTGAACGCATTTCTCCCATAGAATTATCCAGGGAAGTGACAGATGACTGGATTGTACATGTAGAGGTTTCTAGGGTTGTGACCCTACCAGCCACAGCAGTTACATTGGTTTGCACTGCTTCCAAATCTGTGCGCAGGGAGCGCTTCATACTTGCAAGCATGGCTTCCATGTCACTTTTAGTAGGCAGGATAGAAAAAATTTCTTGGAGCAAGGCATGTGATACATATGGCCGCACAGGGGAGGCAGCTGTGTCCAATGCAGGAAAAACTGAGCTGTGGGACTCCTCTGGGAAAAGAGAAGGGCTCCTGGGGGTGGCTAGTACTGAGGCTGTGGGGCTGTCAGAACCTGTGCCCCAGGTTCCTGTGCTAGTGCCTGGAGGTGAGGAGCGTGAGGACGCTATCTTGGAATCGGGAGTCTTATCGCGCGGCATGCGGTTTATTAAGGGGAAACACCCGATGCGAGGCTGCAAGGACTGAAGATGCCTCATGCCGCCTTTGAGCTAATATTATTTTGCCGATTGTGGTTCTACAGATCCTCCAGCTGAAGCTTAATCTGGGAAAGGTGAGCTGAGGTGACAGAGGCAGAATATTCCAGAGTATGATTTTTATCTTCCAGGAAAAACCATCACTAAGCAAACAAGTACATATCTGCGGTTCAGGTAGAAAAAGATCCTTGAACGCCCTTGATGTCACAAAGTCAGACCGCAAAGCAATGTATTTCAAAGCTGAGCTGAGACTGTCTAATAGAGCAACAGGTACAGCAAGTCCTTCTGTGGATGAGCTGAGGGGTCCAAGTCAGTGGAGGATGGCAAAGATAAGCAGGTAGGCTGTCTTATTAGGTTTCTAGAGAAGTGGGCACCATCTTAGGTACCCAGGGGCTCAGAATAGAAAACATCAGCAAGGTAAAATTATGAAGATCTGCATCAGCGGCAGCTGATCAAAAACCACGATCATCCTACATTTGGTCGTGACAGCAATAATACAGTCACAGCCAGGGGTTTCTAATGTAACAGAGAGGTTCAGTAGGACACCAGGATCCCAAAGAATAACTCCTTAATCTACTGCTAGTGTCCATCGGGGGGGAGGTTTGTTCTATGCTACAAAAGGCCTGACTGAGGATAAGCACCAGGACAAAACCTTACAGACAACACACCTTTATGCCAATAAAAAAGGAGCATCCATTTATGGGAAATCATTATGCATTCTATTTTACTAGCCGTAAACAGACAGGATCAGTAAATCAAGAGTAGGGTGTCTTACTGAAGTTTAGCTAACAATAGGACACCCAAGGATGAGTACAGAGTAAAGTCTTTGCTCTAACTTTACACCTTGGGTTCAAAAACAATAGCAGACTTTAACTGATGGCTATATTTGTAGCTAATAAATGAACTCACAAATAGAGTTTTTTAGGATCCCAGAATAACAACACCTCTGTAAAAACTTCAGATGTTACAAGGCAGAATATTAGGATCAAATATTTGCAGTCTGAGCTGGTGACTTGTAGGCTTGGCAAACTTGTTAATGTCTTGGGAGTACAAAAAGCAGCAAACAAGTATACAGATGTGCTCTTCAGTCAGTAGCGTACACTAGAAAGGACAAAAAACATTATGGGGAACAATCTCAGGACAACTAAAGAGTGTCCAATCTAGCTAGCACTGGTCATATTAGAATAAACAAACTGCTCCCAAAACAAACATGAATGAAGGAAAAGGAAAATAACATTTAAATGTGAGAGAAAAGGCCCAATACTCCCACATGGTCACCCAACATGACGTTGAAGATCTTAACAGGTCTAAGTACAGCCCCCTCTACATTGGTAGTTTGAAAACTTTGGTTTCAAAAAGGTCTGTCTGTAAATTCAGTATGTTGTATCTGCTATGCTCTTCTGGATCCTATGACTGTAGCAGATGCAAAAGAGTAGTGGTAGTGCATGAAACAGAAGAATACCTCATGTTAAGGAAATAAGATAGCGTGTGGAAGTGGGGGACTGGGGAATCCATCAGGACAAAAAAAAAAAAAAAAATATTCTGAGACAACATTATTAGATCGAAAACAGTACATTTGTTTCTTAAGAACAGTAAAGTGGGAAGGGGGGTCATTTTTACAGAGGTGCACTATTGTCCCAGAGAGGAAACCTGCTGCAAAGTGAGAAACCAAGGGCAGAGAAAAAGGGATGACACATACAGCTCCCCTCTCCAAGTAGAGCAGTAACTGCAAAAGGTTCTACATATACACATTTATGGCAGAGGAAGAAGCCTCTGCAATTAGATAGTTAGCTGCAGGAACAACAGATGGTCCAGGAGTAGGGGGCAACCAAAATAAGCACCTTGGATTAAACACACACTTGTAATCAAACAACAAATATATAAATATTGACCAGTGCCAAATATTGTGCATTCATTTCCCCAACAATAGGAGATATTTTTAACAAAACTATTTATCTATGACTAGCAAAAACGAAAAGATCAACCTTTGAGTGCCACATGGTATCAGTGACCAAAAAAAGAACAAGAAGAAGCCTAAACAGCATCTAAAATTTGTACCATCGAATTCATAAACCTGAAACAAGCATGCAGCTGTGTGGAAACAAGCTAAACACCCGAGCTGCATAACTTATTTTAGGTCCATGATTGAGAAAGCAGAAAACAGTTTAATTATATGAAACACTATATCCCTCATAAGATAAGAAAATTAAACTGTTTTTAAAAATTACATACATACACCTATAAAAGACATGAGACCTATTTCTATCTTTTAAATTATTAAATTAAAAAACAATATTGGAAAAAAAGTATGCATAATGTTTAGACATTAAGATAAGTTTCTGAAAACCTCTTAAAAATCTATACATTTTGCCTTTACATTTTTTTTTGAGGCGGGAACTATACCTTTTTACGTTCAGTGGTAAGTACAGTTGCTTTGTCTTGAAGCTGCAAAACAGGAATTAGAAGAAAAAGGTGTGGGTAAAAAAAATAACTGATCCAATATTTAACCACCTAGAAAAGGTAACTGATACGGTGACATGTAAAAAATTTATGAATAGTACACAACCTTGCCTGTAAGGTTTTTTTTTTCTTTAAATTTTGCATGTGTGAAAGTTTCATCTATATGCACATAAAATATAAAACCGCTGACACAGACACTGCATGAATGGCATTATTCTAATGTTTAAGCATAATAAAAAGTAAAATACATTTGCGACGCTGATTGCTAGTTGCCCTTGCTAAAGATTTAGTACAGTATACCTAAACAGGCTATGATGATTCAGCAATTGTGATAGTTATTCACCAAAGGCCAACGTGCCCAAGCTTGTAGCTGTTGCTATCTGCCATTAGGTTTTGGCTGTTTATACATCTTAGATAATTGTCGCCCACAACAAACTTTCTCACCCAGTGTCAATCAGCGATCCACCACAGCAGATGAATCAAGATTGGGAATGACCTCTATGAACGTCAATGGTGGAGAGCACCATCTCTTTTAAATAAAGTTTCATCTTATTATACATAGGAAAGGAATTCAACAGGTGACCACTGACCTGCACAATAGCCAGAGGGTTACAGTACAATGCTAGAGCATTTTGTATCAAATTCCCATAGAAAGGGGTCTCTTTCATATAATAATACCAAGCCACTGCTCTTTGGCATCGGTAGGGGAAAAGCATTCTTTTTGGTGTTTGACACATTGATAATATTGTCTAGTGCCTTGCATGCAGGAAAAAAAAGCCTACAAAGCAATTAGTCAGGATAGTAAAATTGGTCTGTAAATTCTCAAAATGTTTTTTGGGTTCTTTGGGTACTATAGTAAATGTGGGCCTTCTAGAAGGTTTTTAAAATAGTTCTAAATGTGGTCAAAATTAGTTAAAGTGAACCTATACTAAAATTGTTAATTTACATAGAAAGGTGGACAATACTTTTATACAAAGTATTTTTTTCTTATAGGTAACACTGAAGGCAAAAAAAAGTGAATGAGAGTACAGATCTTCCCAGGATATATACATCACACAAGAGGAAAGAGATGCCGATCTCATTCATGCGCATTAATTTCAATGACAAAAAACAAAGCTGAATGAACAAGCACTATACATACAGTGCCATCCTGTTCAATGGAGAGGGGAGAACAGATGAGAGAGAGTGTGAGTGTGTGTGAGTGTAAAAACCCATAGAAAGTCATAGGCACCAACACACACAGACGAGCACGTGCCCACACACACACGCGGTTGGCCAGGGCAATATAGCAAAGATTCATGGGCTGAGATAAAAGTTTTTTTGTGTGGGCTTCGTTGTGACAGGGTGTAGGTGATGTTCTTAGGATACACCTGCTGACAGATGATCAGATGAGAACAAAACTGGCAGCAGACTTGCTCATGTATACCTGTACTTGGACTAATGGACCACTACACTAGGAATTAGGTTGTTCTTTTCTTTTTACACAGCTTCTGCTGTGTAAACACCCCCTAAGCTATGTTGCCTGAAATGTAACTGTAGCCTGCCATTCTTACCTTCTGAATAATCTCTGCAGACATTCCTACAAGTTCTCCCAGATCCATTGCTTCAACAGAACCCTGGAAGGACATGTGAAATACACAATAAATAGGAGTGTAAAAAAGACAAAAGCATACAACACAACACTTGTACAATACAATACAAGCTAAGTGTACTTACAGCTGCTCCTGTTTGTGGCGCAGGATTGGCCTGGAGAACAGAAATACCTGCCTGAGGTTTAAGAGTAGCAAGAGCTAGAAGATAAAAAGAACAACATTGTTAATTCAGGTAGTAGAATCCTGGTAAACAATAGGCTGCAGGTTTTGCCACTTCCTGGTGCTTGCCTGTTCCTTCGCACACGTTTGTATAGGCTAGTAAAGATGCCCACAAGCGATGGGTAAGTGAGATTGGGCAAAAGTACCCCAAGATTTGAAGCATTTGTCGGGATAAAGAATGCACATGAAGATACATTGTTTTATTTCTGGAACCTGTTCAGTAAACTTACAACAGTTTTTTTTTTAACAAATATTACATACAAATGGCTAAATATTTAAATCACTCATGTTATATCTGCAATAATGAGGTTTTCGTAAGGACACACCATAAAATCCCTTTTTGAAGACACAGGAATTTGGTACCTTTAAAGTTATGATGCCATCTTCAGGAAGGCTAGACACTGGCAAATAACCTGTAAGCCTGACCAACATAACTCACCTGCATGTGGCATACTTCAGTTTTGCAGTAAACCAGTTCTAAGAGCATCACCATTAACAAAGGGATAGAACCTGTGTCTCTAAATGGACTTCACTAAACAGAGTTTTATTACCAGAGTTTACACAACTCTTCTCTTTCATCAAGGGACGCAAGAATCTGATTATCACAATTCAAAATACAAATAATTCTGAGGAATAGACAACATAAAACAAAAAATGACAATCCGATTGTGAAAATAGGAATAGGTCACCTGCAGAGGCAGATAGAACTTAGAGAATGTTTGATGTCAAAAGGCATAGGAGAAACAGATCTGGTAGTTACTCTACCTTCACAGAGAAAGGAAGAGCTCTATTCATGGTATAACATGCTTGAGTATGGTTTTGTTCAAACACCCATTATACTTGCCATATAGATTCAAAAAGGAAATGCATTTATCCAAAAGACGCAGTGGCTAAAAAGGGAACTGAGGCCAGACACACAAAAGGAAAATGTCCTGGTTGAAGTTAAAAAGTCACCAGTTTAAACACTCCCTTCACAGAGTTGACAGCCACCAGGTGACAAAAAAAAAAGCACACCATCTAGTGAGTAGGAAGAGACTGAAAGATGTCACCAATGTGTTTCAAAAGCAGTTCCTAGAGTACAGAGAGAACCAGGATCAGGACCCCAGATCCCTGGACAGTGCCAAATCCTCCTGAGAAATACTGGAAAAATGAATTTCACAGAAAAAACACAGTTTAAAACCCACAGTTGATAAGAGCATCAAAATTCAAGCCATGGAACAAGCCAGAGAACATCGCTAAGCAACTCACATCACTAGAATTAAGCTTTCCAGGTACAAATGGGAGACCGATTTACAAGTAAAAAAAAAACGTACCTTCACGGGCAGCCGTTACCTCTTTAGTAAGACGTGCTATAACACGACAAGCAGCATCATGTTGGTATAGGGCATGCGAAAGTTCTTGACGAGTGGTCTGTAGCTGCTGTCGCAAAGTGAAGCTATGAAGCATAACTGCATCCTACAAGAAAGTTATAGAATTACATAATTTCATGAAAAAGCGGAAAACTGACAAAGTTATACATAGAAGTTCCAGGATCTTTAAAAACAAATCTATGGACATAAATCCAGCAACAAACCACTCATATCTGGATCTTATGCAATAGTAGCAGAAATTTGACATTTCTAGCAATCCACAATGCTGCTGTACTCATTGCAACAGTAGCATCTAGGTTTTCAATTTCCGCCCAGTTAGTTGGCTATCATCAGACAGCCACTCAATCCAGACTTCGATCACAGACACCTGTCAGTCAGTCTGGGCAGGCTGCTACCTCTACTTGAGGATCTGGAAGACATTCTTAACACCCATTAATGGCAGAATTATTTAGGTTAATCAAAATGTAGGATTTTAAACAAAAAGGTAGCTTACACATGTAAAGATGAACGAACAAGTCCTGTACACACAGCACCAGTTCTGTTCTATGGGTAGGATTTATACATGATGTTGGGCAACCACTGTACATGTCAGATTCTCACCCGCGATAAGCACGACATGTCCACAAAGCTTAAACAAATTAATGCAACTTTTTTCAAAACATAGTTAAATAACACTTTTATGTTGAAGGGCCATACCATTATGACACAATACCTTGAGTAACAGACAACATTTAAAACCTTAGGGATGAAACAAGATAACCTATAGATTTTGAAAACTTCTGCTTATTATTTCTTTGCTATATACACACACACAATATTAAAATTTAGTTTAGGAGCTCACAGCTGTAATTTAGAAGTAACATTAAGTCAGCAATAAGGGAAAGAATAAACACACTGGGTCTTTTTTTTCTTCTTAACTAAGTACTCTGTGAGGCAATGCTGCTTTTATGCACTTTGTTACATGATCTGTGACCCGATTATGCTTAACCTTTACATAACAGCTCTGTACTTGTATGCATATTTACAGGAGTGCTCTTTGTTTGTCTGCTATAGTGTCACATTAAAGACTATTTTGCATCATATTTCTGCTGGTTTACGGACTCTATACAGTAATACCCCAAAATTTGTGGGGGTTACGTTCCTAGACAACCCCGGAAATTTTGAAAATGCGCGAATTTTGGATGCCAATGTCTTCTCTTAGACACTGAACTCGTTAGAAATAAAAATACATACTTTCAGTAATCATCAGTTTTCTTTTAAAATCTTAAAAAAATGTTTTCCTTCAGTCTTTGTTTATGCTTTTATGGATCAGCCGATTTGGATACTGTTTAGTCGTGAATTTTAAGTGTTAAGGTTCCAAGCAAAAAATATGGGAACTTGTGATTCAAAAGCACAAATTTTCAGGGTATTACTGTATCACTGAAGACAGATGATAATGTTGATTGTGGAGACATCTGGGAAGAAATGGCAGCATCAGCCTTAAGGATTATCCTGACCTTGAAAACTCTCTTTGGCTGCCAAGTCTGCCAAAATGTGCAAATATGGCATGCATACTTTAACATTTTGGCAAATCCCTTGGTGCTGGTAGCTGCCTTAAATTTATTTTTATATATTTAATATCACTGGACATGTGGGCAATTCCTACTGACACTCTAGCAGCGGGATTCTCTGGGACCAGCCAAGCAGGGGAATATCTGCAGCACTGCAGGGCTAGAAAATAATTTCTGTGCTCCCTGGAAGGACATGAGATACCTGGACAGGGAGAGTACACTTTGCTTTACATGGTAATATGAACAGAAAAAAAAAGCCTTGGGTAAAAACAAAGACAACACAATGAAACTTGATCCTAATTAAAAACAAGAAAAGGGCTGCAGCCTCAAAGGAATTTATAATTCTTTGTTTTGTTTTTTAATTTCCAAATGGAAGGAGCTTTACATGCTGCTTTACTGGACAACAGCTAACAAAAATCAACAAAGAATAATATGTATACATGCAAATATAGTCTAAGCTGATACTTACCCATTCATCTTGCAAAGACTTCAATATTGCTGGAATACTTGTCGCTGAGGGTGGCTTTGGACGAACTGGGTGAGCAACTAAATCACATCAACCAAAAAAAATCAATTTAAACATTTATAACAATGCAGTCAGAAAGTAAATCCACAAAAAGCTTTAAAAATAAATCCATTACCCAATTAAATATATACATATAATGATGCTATCTAGAGCAGGGGTGTCAAACTCTGTCCCGTGGGCCAAATCTGGCCCTTGAGGTCCTTTTGTTTGGCCCCCAAAGAGTTCCTAAAATGAAGTGCATCTGGCCCACCCGGCCACCACTACGTATTGCAACGACTGACGCCGCTACTACAATTCCCCGCATCACTTGTGTCTATAGAGCAACAGCCTGTTCCATTCTATAGATGCAAGTAATGCTGGGAATTGTAGTCTCGGCATCACTCGGGTCTATGGAACAGCTTTCTGCCTATGCATAGCTGCACATTCGGCTGTTCCTGTCTTCTTCTGTTTAATAATAATAGTCACTTTCAGCACCGGAGAGGTTTATCTACAAATGTGGGAAAAAGAAGGTAAGGCTGGAGTTAAACTCTAATTATAATTTCTGACCCCCAAAACTTTGAAGGTCAGCCATGGTAGAAAGAAGAATAATTTGAATGGTAAAGTTGCAGCTGCTGAAGAATGCAGTGTGGAATGTGGGGGCAGAGGTGCTAGAGAAGACTTAAAAGACTTGAGGGGGGCTGTTAGAAAACATGGTGCAAAAAAAAGGAAAGGGATGGAAGAACCAAAAGAGAATGAAGTGTGGGTGGTATGGGTACATTATGCAGGGTATGTGGTGTGCATGATAGGAAATGGTTAAATGAAGAGCTGTGACATAATAAAGTGCGAAATTGTGGCAAAAAAGTTCCTGCAAATATTATATAGAGAGCTGGTGAAAGCAATAGCAAACATTGGAGACAGGTTAGCATTGACATTTTACTGAGAAAGCTACACACAGAAAAAGGCAAAATATATATATTTTTTTAAATAAAATGTAAAACAATTCTTAGGCCTATATTAAGCAATACCTGTTTCCACATGAAAATGTTTTATATTTAATGAGAAGGAAAAACAAGTTTAATAAATTTCAAGATTGGCCCTCGACTTGGTCTAAGTTTTTAATTTCGGCCCTCTGTGTATTTGAGTTTGACACCCCTGATCTATAGTACAATGAAATACAGGGACATACAGTAATATAAAAAAAAAAAGATTGTCCTTTTATTTAAAAGTACCACTGTATATTGTTGGTCAACTTACAAAAAACATATTTCTCAGAATGGCCACAATGATTCTGAATATTTTTTGCATGAATTGTAAAATTCAAGTTATCAATTATGTCAGATCAATATGATTATGAATATGCAAACTGAACCTTTAACCCAGGGGTGTAAAACTCAAATGGGCCAAAATAAAAAACTCGATTGGCCAAACTTGAAACTGAAATAGCACCTATACTACAATTCCCTTTGTCAAGAAAACAGTCCAATGCGGGGCCACGCATAGGCAGAGTAGTAGCGGCGCTATTTCAATGCAGTGGTGGGCCAGCTGCAATTCATATTTAGTATTTAGGATTCCTTTGGGTGCCGAAAATAGGGACATTGCGGGCCAGAGTTTGACACCCCTGCTTTAACCCAAAACTATAGTATATTAAAATTTATATTGTGTCATTCCTCTAGATACAAACTTTCACTGCAAGATAGTGTATTTAACTTCACAGATAGCAGCAATAACAACTCTATATACTGCACGTGGACTTTGACAAATGGACAGCAACTTGACTTTCCAAAATCAACATGGACATACATTCACATCTGTTGTTGTCATATGCACGAACACATAATTTGCATTCACATACATATGCTGTTAACTTCTATTGTTTATACAGACTCCTGCTGCTCTGTGGATCATTTTTGAACATTACAAGACATAGGTGTATTTATTAGTATTGAAATTTAGAGTTATACACATATCACTAAAGTTCTGTATCCACAAAATGACAAATGCTATTTAAAATGCTGCAAAATCACTTTACATATCAACAATCATAACAATATTTAAAAATACAAACTATCTTGTTAGGAATAATATATATCATACAAAGCAACTGGTAATATCAAAAAGGGCAATCTCATGAAACTGAGTTTATACATTGATCAACAAAGGCCCTAGTAGGTAATAATAATTTTAATACAAACAAAAAGTTGTTAAAGTGTTGTCCATTAAAAATAATATTAAAAACTATTTAATTTATACAGAGAGAGAGAATACTGAAAATGTATGAAGGGTCATGTGTCTGTAGCATTTTTAGGTTTCAATTTTTGTTTCTTTTGGATTTTTATTAGCAAAGGTTTAATTATGTCATGTGATTTTTCAAATGGATTTCTAGTGTTTTAGGGTGAGCAATTATGTATTCATGTTAGGTTCAGTAGTAGCAATTGCTACACACAAAACAAGTTACTTCCCATTGAGTGAGGTTCATATATAGCATGCAGCATCTAAAGCAGGGGTTGGCAAACTCCGGTCTTTGAGCCAGATATGGCCTAGCCGTTCAAGCCTAACGCCCCCTGGCCGATCCGGCCTAATGCCAGCTGGCAACCCGCGGCTACCGGGTGTTAGGGACTACTGGAGCCGCCAGAGCTCTGGCTCCCACAGCAACGTGGCTGCCGCTGCGGTAAATAGGCAACGCTCTCTGAAGGGAAATCACTCTCCTCCGCAATGCATATGGAAAAGAGGGATTTCACTTCAGGGGGCATTCCCTGGTGGTGGCCGGAGCCATTAGCCTACTGAGTCTGGCCATCCCTGAAATGGTCTAGTGGCCATAAAAGTTTGCTGACACCTGATCTAAAGGTTTTCAATCTTTAGGTAGACTATAAAGACTAAAAGATAAATATAGGATGTCACAGCATTTAAAATAAAACTTTACTGACCTTTGATATCAATCAACTGATCTTCACTCAAAGGCTGGTTTGTTACTGGATCTGTGCCATTTTCAGCCAAATACTTCTCAATGAGCCGCCTATCAAATACATGACCGGAAACAGGGGAAACACAAGGACGATCTGTGACCTCATTACTTACTGTAGAAAAAGCACAAACCATATACAGACATTACAGAAATGCTAATGAAGCATTAGCTTATAACAGTACTGGCCAATTTTTTTCGGCCTGCATATTTCAGTTTGAACAAGGTTATGTAGCCAAATGTGAATGGTCAGTGCAAAGTATGAAAAATGTACCAGCATTGCAGAGCTTAGAAGATAACGAAATAAGGAAGCCAAACAAAATTTTAGTAAAGTGGGAAAAGAAATTAAAATGCCCACTACCTAATGCAAAATTACTAAAAGAAATACCACTAGAAGAAAAGGAATCAAAAGTACTTTATATAATAATGTAATTATTAGCCAAAAGACAGGTAATTATAAAGCAGTTTTCTTTACAGGGTATGCACTGATGTCAGTCAAGTGCACTAGTCCCAGTGAAAGAACTAGTGCAGGTCCATGCTTCAGGGAGCTCCAAACTGCAGTCTGCAAAATGACTGGACTGCTGTGTGCCTGCAAAACTACTGCCAACAGAGCACCAGCATTTTAAGGGAGCCCTGACTTGTCTCTGAGTCTAGAGAGTGCACTGAAAACGGGAGGATAGTGGTGAACTGTGGACAGACTACTGTAGACAATGAGGCGCTGTGTGAGGTTTGCGAGTTTGACTATTGGGAGCTCAGGTTGCTCAGCTGCAGGCTCACAGTTGACAGAGATTACTTTTTGAAATTTCTTAAATTATCTACATAGATACTACTGTAGATGTCTTGCATGCGAATGTGTTAGGGGGCACACCTGGGCATCCTGCTTAGAGAACCAAAATAGCTTGAAAAGGCCCTGCCAGAAGGGTTAAGTTTAGTGATAAGCTTGGGCACCAGGCAGGCACATTTGAAGTTAGGCAGTAGGGAAATAATTGTGGCTTAGCACCAGGGTAAGGGTTAAGTATACACATCAGGCAGAAAGGTTAAAGCAGAACATTCAATAAAGGGAATAAAAAAAAATAAAATAAAAAACACCTATTAAAGGTGGAAAGCCGTTGATCTAACTTTTTTACTGGGACAGACTAGACAATGGACGTCACAATCATCTTTTTACTTCACCTGATCTTGCACTGTGCAGGCCCAAGATCAAGTGAAAATGTAAAATAAATAAATAAATGTGACAGTTTTACTGCAAGATCAACACTATTTTAACAATCCAGGAAATATCAGACATGTACATAAGCAGCAGCCAACAGCCTCCTGGGATACATTACTTATGTATTAAAGAAGGCTACAGGTTTTCTCTTCAGCCACAACAGTAAAGATGTTAGGTGAGTGATCCTTCCCAAACAAATTTAAAAATGTACCTAACTGACTGTGCATGTGCGAGATCAGCACTTTTTTTTTTACATTGCAGAAAAAGCTCCTTCTGACCACATTAAAAATGTGATAGCTCTGCATTGGATAAATATAAGTATTGTCATCACACGAGCAGAATAACTTAAGACAGCTGAAAGAAGGAAGTTAAGGGTTAGGCACCTAAAAAGGGGGTTTGGGGCCCATAAACAGACAGCTCTATTAAGTGCAGTGCCTGCAGTGCAAGTAGCAAAGATAACTAAAGCAAACACCACCTGGCAGAGCATGGCAGCATTAGACTCATTTTTTACAAAGCCACTTGAATGTACAGCTCTGATAGCCACTGTAAAAGGAATATTCCATTATTATTAAACAAGATTTATATAACCACAAAATAGACAGGGGCAGACAGATACAGACAGTAGTACAGGAGGACCTTGCCCAGAACAGCATACATTCTAGGAGGGGGGAAGACCCACCAATTACCAATGCAAGGAGCAATTTTCCCACTGGCCTTAACAAAAATGGTTTTAGCAGGAGTACCTTAAAAGACCCACAGGTAAAGGTCAACAGTGGTCATTCTAACATTTCCTTATCCTGGTCGAAAAAAAAGTACAAAAGTTTTGCTTGGTCAAACTATGTTTGAGGGAGCCAAGTAAGTGTCACTTCCTTTCTTCACACCGCTTCACACCTTTCGATGGTCAAGCATATATGGGTACACAGGCACCTCCTTACAGCAGTCTGACGTTTCTCTGCAAATACCCAATTTATTTACAGGTCTGCTAGAAGAAAACATATCTGCTAATGTGTGAAGTCCAAGCGGCAATAGAGAAACTAGACCGGGGGAAGAAGTCAGATACGGTTACACAGCTTCTCTTTATATGTGCGTACAATGATTTCAGATATTACAAAGCTAAATAAATCACCACTTACTGAAGCAAGTCAAAGACATTGTGACACAGTCCTTGTTTACAAATTAGACGCGAGACTCACTCTTCGTTTATTCTCACTCTCTGTTTGCTCGGTTCCACAGGCTGACCCCGTGGTAGACAATATAAAGAGCGATACAACGTGCCGCCAACTCACATGCACAAACGTCCGCCTTGTTGAGTTTCCGCTTCCGGGAGGGACAAGTGACGTCGCTCCTAGTAGATTAGCCTCTAAAATGGAGTTGTTTCTTCGAGGAGGTTCTCTCTCCAGAGTCTCTAATATAGCCAGCTCTATTGGAGATTAAATAATTTAGCCAATTGGAATTTATATATCCAAATCATATTCATATACCAAATCAGTGCAGATAAGGCTAGAATCCAGCTGACAGGGAGAATTGTAGAATTAAAAAAATATTTTACAGAATGTTTTTTTTTAAATAAAATAAAATTAGTATGGACTTAGAAATATATTTCTTTGCCCATTTGTAACTGTATTCCAATTTTTTTTATCATATATTGAAATAACATGTATTTAAAAAAACAAAACAATCACACCTTTAATTCAGCAGAACTCTGATTGTGCTGTACCTTTCCTCCATCGATTCCGCTTTCTTGGAATTCTCCTTTGTTCCAGCAGGAGACCTGCTTCTTCTGCGTGAGATGCGTGATGTAGTTATCTGGGGGGCTCTATGCACACCTTCTGCGGCAATCAAGACTGAAAGTGAAGGTGCTTCATCCTTTTTTTTTTTAAAAGTGTTGCATAAAAAATATATATATATATATATATATATATATATATGTATATATATTGTCTACCCTTTTTTGTAAAGGTAAAACTTTGAATTAAGCTCCCCTTTAGGCTAAATTTCTCCTTTAAACCACTCCATTCTACCCTATTCTGTACAGAGCAGGCTAGAATTGAGCTGTTTAGAGGAGGTCTTCCCCTAGAGAGCATAATCTAGCAAGCTCTATAGTGAGAATGTTAGAATGGAGTTGGTTAGAGGAGGATATCATTGCAAATAACATATTCTCGCCAAATCACTGCAGACAAGGGCGCATTGTACAATTTAAAATAGTTTTTTAATTAAAATAAAATTAGTATAGACTTGAGTAGTATAGACAACAAATTGCTTTAGCCAGTAGTAACCTTCACAATTGTTTTATTATATATAGAAATTACATGTATATAGACTAAATTCCTTCTTTAAACCACTCCATTCTATCCCCTTATGTACAGAGCAGGCTAGAATAATGGGTGAGAAAAGAACAGCACTGTGCTTTCTATAACTCACCATATTTCACACAGCCTCCCTCCAACCATTCATATTCTGTACAGAGGAGGCTAGAATGGAGTGGACAAGAGGAGGGCAGCACTTTGTCTGTTGTCCTTATCGCTTTTAACCCAGCCTCTCTCCAATCACTCCATTCTATCCCATTCTGTACAGAGTGAGCTAGAATGTGTGCAACATATAAACCTACATTCTATTCCTCCTTCATCACTGTTTGTGTCTGTCATTTGCAACCCCTATTTAATTTATGGCACTGTGTAATATGTTGAGGCTACATAAATCTTGTTAATTATTAATATTAATGTTACCTAATAAAGTGGCAGCTAGAATGGAGTGGGCAAGAAGAGGACAGCACCTTGCCTTTTTTTCCTTACTAAATTTTACCTCCCTCTAACCACTCCATTCTATCCTATTCTGTACAGAACAGGGTAGATTAGAGTGGGAGAGAGAAGGACAGCACTCTGGGCCTGATTTATTAAAGCTCTCCAAGGCTGGAGAGGATACACTTTCATCAGTGAAGCTAGGTGATTCAGCAAACCTAGAATGGATTTCTTCAAAGTCATTTTGCTTTTTGATAGCAAATGTTTTGAATCCTGGTTCTCTGTACAGAATGAGGTAGACTGGAGTGGTTGGAGGGAAGCCTTATAAAATGAAACAAGATTTACAGAGCAGATTAGAATGCTAACATGGAGTTGGTGCAAGGATGAGAGTAATTAGTATAATTGAACTCAACACACTGTAACCATGCTAGAGTGTAGTGTGTCTAAAATGATCTATAATTTTACTTCTAATACCAGGCGTTATCAATTAATGAGTTGTATTTAAATGAAGTGCCTTGTGTATAGTTAATGCCAAACACAGTTGATTTTTTTTTCTGTATCCATTTTTTTTGCTTATTGTTTACCCCTGGCAGTATTCTCGAGTGTGGCTCAGGGTTATTTTTAAGTACCAGAATCGGTAACCCCTGAGCCACACTCGGGGTGGCATTGTAAAGATCTTACCTGTCTCCACGATCCAGTGGCGTCCTCGAGCGACGCCCGCCTGGCTTCTGTGTCCCCTGGCCTTGCATCCCCGGCGTGATCGATGGGATGCGTAAAGTGTCAGTACGCTGGGGGGGGCGAGGCCTGGTGAGAAATTTAAAGGCAGATTACCTTGTAAATCTGCTTTGATCACATTAGTGCATCCAACAGTTTGTATATTAGATAATCCAGCAGTTTATCTATTAGTGTATCCAACAGCTTTGTCCAGTGCCCTGCCTTACTGTTTGTCCACTACCAGCTCTAAACTTTATCTGACCTTTGTCTGACCTTTGCCTGACCTTTTCCTCACCTCAGAACACGTCTCTGACCTTGAACACGTCCCTGACTTTTGACTAGAAACTTGACCATATCCATGGCTTCCAATAGGCGTCTTTCTAGTGCAAAAGCTGTTTTCGAACAGCTAGAAAACAGTGATAGTGATTTAGAATCACTCGAAGAATCGAGCGATAGTGATTTACCAGTTGGGATGAGTGGGAAGGCCTCTGACAGTCTCGCTAAAATTTCCTCGAACATCTGATGAGTCCACGAAATTTCAGCGATCCGATTTTGTGACTTTAATTAAAGTCAATGGACTGAATTTAAACATTAATAGCAAAGCGTCTATACATGTTAGAACCACCAAATTTGCTAGGTATGTGTAGGAGAACAGTGACAACAAGGGGAAAATACAAAAGTTCCAAAAGACCTCGTGGTTTTCCTGAAAATGGCAGGTAAAGTGACAGCAGGAAAATAGGATTTTTGCATGATGGACAGCGTACAGAAGGCAGCATAAACTTTAGGACATTGAGAAAGGGTGGCGCTATGTGTGAACTGAACCCACTAGCACCAGTCTCTGCCATCAAAACAGCAGGAGACCGCATTGCTAGCTGGAATCATGACCTGGATGACATGTGTTAGAAATGCCGCCCATAAAGTTGTAGACAAGTAGTGTGGTGACATTAGGCAAAAGGATGGAGGACCAGAGACGGAGCGTGGGTCAGTGAGAGCAGTAGCAGTGTGTGGCCTCTGGTCAGCTATCACCAGGGAGACCGCATTGGTAAGTGTCATAGAGAGCTGGGTGTAGTGCATTGTCAATGCCACCCAGAAGTTTGTAATACAATTTTAATAGATGGAGTACTGACAGGCAGCAGCAAAAGCAGGAGGAGAGGGCAGTGGGCCCTTAGAAGAAGCGGGGACCACATTGGTAACTGGCATCTAGTCCATGTAGGTGTAGTCCATTGTCAGAAATTTAACTGTACCAAACGGTCTTCCTTGGTAATTAGGAACAGGTATCAAACATTAAAATATCTGTATTTATTTTATACTAGGACAGAAATTTCACTATACCAAACGGTCTTCTATGGTAAATAGGAACAGGTATCAAACATTAAAATATCTGTATTTATTTTATAGTTGGACAGAAATTTCACTATACCAAACGGTCTCAAAGGAACAGGTATCAAACACTAAAATATCTGTATTGGGGCTCCCTGATATTTGCAATCCCACCTAACTCACACAGCAGAAGCTGCAAAAGGCTGACATTTATTTGTATAATTTCATTACCATTTCTATATGGCATCCACTTCTGTTGAACGTTTTCTGAGCTGTATTTGTAAGGAACTTACCCGTCCTGCCAGCCCGCGGCGTCCCTGGGGATTCCAGCCGCAGAGGGAGACGCCGCTGTAGCAGGCAGCATGGCTGAGGCTGCTGCTCTGCTCGCAGCGTGTCTCTCTCTGCAGGCGGAGGGATCCGTCCTGGCCAAACTACTGTTCGGCCAGGCGGCATCCCTTGCATCTCTATGGACGTGGTTACAGAAACTCCTGTTCTCAGCACTCCTTTGGATGTGCAAAGTAGTGCACGTCCTAGAGGTGCTCTGGGAAGAGGTGCGCGCGCTACCATGCATGCCTCTTGTACCCCCCGAGGGCGTGGCACTCGGCTGCATCGCCACGGGGCGGGACATAGTTTAAATTCTCTGCGGCCAATCGGCGGCAGGGGATTCAGTTACTGTCCAAACAAATGGCGCCAGGTGGCGCAAGGTTATTGGTCACTCTGGCTATTTAAGGAGACCTGTCCTGTACACCATTGCCCGCTATAAGCCTCTGTGAACACAGTGTGCTTGGGTGCATCCTTGTATTGGTTTATGCTTATCCCATTTGTCATTTCCATAGCGACCTGGTCTGAACCTGACTCTTGCCTGAACTCTGCCTGCCCTGACCTCGGATTGTTAATGACCATTCTTGTCTGCTGCCTGCCCTGACCTCGAATTGTTCGTGACCTGCCTTTGCCTAACCCTCCTGTACTTTGCTTATTTGGACTTAACCCTTGTCGTGTTTTATGACATTAAAAAAAAGTGATAGAAGGATATCTGGAGTTGGTTTTGGTTTGTGTGCCCAGGCGCATTACAGTATTATTGGGAAGACTATCAAAATTACAACCATTAATGGAAGATTTCAAGAAGTTTTACTTCTTGAAATGTTCATGCAGACCACACTGTTCTCCTGATTAAAGTCAAGGATTTGAAGACTGGTGAAGCTGTGTGAGGAGCAAGGCTGTTTTTTTGGACAAAATGCTTGAAATGTGGAACCAGTAAAAGACTCAAGAGGCCAAGAGGTTGAAAGAGAGACAATAGAAGAAAGATTCTGTATCTCTAGCACCAAAAGAAGGGAGCTTCTGGCCTGAGCATATGTCGCTATGGGAAACTGTTGGCTGCAAGTAGGCACGGAGACTGGTGGTTTTCTTCCTCATCGAACATCTCCTGTGAAGGAATGTTTGACTCGATATCTAAATATGCACAACCTCGTTTCTTAAATATCAAACATTGATGGAGCAAAATCCTAATATGTGTTCTGACTGTCCATTGTCTGCTACTTTGCTGAAAGTGTTGGCTCTGGAAGCACCTCCTAGATTTGCGTCAAGCTATGTTGGATGGCATGCTAGCTGGCTTTACATGGTTACTTGACAGCTATCCTAATGCTCCTCGCCTAGCAAAAGCAGATGCTTAAGCTGTGACTGAGAACCTGAGCTTCCCAAAGAACTTCAGCAGTTTTGTGTCCTACAGCAAAAGAGAAAAGGCTTTAAAAGAATATGATGTTACCAGCCATGGATTCCTTGTGGGATAAAAGAAAAGAAAGCCATGATCTCTAAATGGGTCATTCATAAAATAAGACTGGTGCTAGGAGAGCCTTAGCACATACACACTTTCTCCTCTGTTTTGAGAACCACAGAACAATATAACATTTGGTTCTCTCGTATCAGCTTACTGGTAGCATTCATAACAAATAATTGACATTTGGAAGAAGAACTATTCTAATAATGATACAGTTGCATGTCTGCTTAAATACTTGTTGTTGTTGTTTTTTTTATTAGTACATTTATATGTGGGGAAAATTAACCACAGAACAACTCAATTTGCCTCTACTCTATTTTGAGGTTTCAGCATGTTAAAATGTATCATTGTAAAACTTATAGCTACTTTGGTTTGTTTAATACAACTGTTTCAAATATTGGGCATTTTATACAATACTGTACATTTGTTGATTTCCAAATAAATTGACAATATAGTTTAAAAAAAAAGTAAACAATTTGTATTTATTTTAAAGTAGGCCAGAAATTTCACTGTACCAAACCGTCTTCTTTGGTAAATAGGAACAGCTATCAAATACTAAAATATCTGTATTTATTTTACAGTAGCACAGAAATTTCACTGTACCAAACGGTCTTCCTTAGTAAATAGGAACAGCTATCAAACACTGAAATATGTGTATTTATTTCACAGTAGGCCAGAAATTTAACTGTACCAAACATTCTTCTTTGGTAAATAGGAAGAGGTATCAAACACTGAAATGTCTGTATTTTTTTTTACAGTAGGCCAGAAATTTACCTGTACCAAACGGTCTTCTTTGGTAAATAGGAACTGCAATTGATTTTATTTAGCTTTAGTGAACAGTGTCTTCGCTAATACACAATATAGATTACACTAAATGTGCTGGCTGCTGACAACTTAACAAAACTGAGTGTGTAATACACACAATATCCAATTGACAATTTAACAAAACTGACTAGCTAGTAGCTCATATAAAAGAAAATGCCCTATAAAACACTGAAAAATACAGCTAACAATGAACTAAGAAGGCTCCCACACTTTCCCTGTCACACTACAAGACTCTCCCTGTGTCTATCCTATACACAACTGGCATCTAGAGCTGGGTGTAATGTGAAGTGTGTAATACAATTTTTTGAATAGAGAACTGACAGGCGGCAACAGCAACAGCAGGAAGAGGAGCGGGGACAGCATTGGTAACTGGCATTTAGAGCTGGGTGTAGTGCAGCATTACTGCCATCCAGAAGTGTACAATTTTAGTGAATGGAGTGCTGACATGCAGCACCAGCAGCAGGAGGAGGTGGTGAGCTCTGAGATGAAGCGTGGAGCGCATTGGTAACTGGCATCTAAAGCTGGGTGTAGTGCATCATCAATGCCACCCAGAAGTGTACAGTTTTACTGAATGGAATACTGACAGGCAGCAGTAGAAGCTGGAGGAGGCGGTGGGCCCTGAGACAGAGCGTGGACCGCATTGGTAACTGGCATCTAAAGCTGGGTGTAGTGCATCATCAATGCCACCCAGAAGTGTACAATTTTACTGACTGGAGTACTGACATGCAGCAGCAGCAGGAGGAGGTGGTGGGCCCTGGGATGGAGCCTGGACCGCATTGGTAACTGGCATCTAAAGCTGGGTGTAGTGCATGGTCAATGCCACCATGAAGTGTACAATTTTAGTGACTGGAGTATCGACAGGCAGCAGCAGCAACAGCAGAAGGAGGAGGCAATGGGCCCTGAGACAGAGCGGGGACTGCATTGGTAACTGGCATCTAGAGCTGAGTGTAGTGCATCATCAATGCCACCTAAAAGTGTACAATTTTACTTAATAGGTTACTGACAGGCGGCAGCAGCAGCAGGAGGAGGCGGTGGGCCCTGATAGAGAGCGTGGACCGCATTGGTAACTGGCATCTAGTGCTGGGTGTAGTGCATCGTCAATGCCACCCATAAGTGTAAAATTTTACTGAATAGAGTACTGACAGGCGGCAGCACCAGGAGGAGGAATTGGGTCCTGAGACGGAGCAGGGACCGCATTGGTATTTGAAATTTGTGATTAAACGTAGATGGGCCAGACCAAGATGTTTTGTGCGCCAGCACTTTTGCTGAGGTCTGTGATGCCGGAAGTGGTAGGAAGGTAGACGACATTGCTAGTTTGCATCATGAAGTGGATGACATGAATGCCAACACTCAATCTTACAATACTTAGCTGAAAAATTAGGCAAAGGCAATGGTACCTATCAGTGTGGCAGTACTGGGGGTTTTCATCTGCAGTTTGTTGACCTCCCGGAAGCAGCAGAAATGTAAAGTATATTGCTAGCTGGCACAATGGCAAGCATGACATTAGGGATCAATGCCACCCCTGAACGTTGGGATAACTAGCGTAAAAACTCAACCGAGGCGGGCTCAGCTGATAGGGTGTTTGTGATAGGCAGCCACAGACTCAGCACAGGAGAAGTGTGGGTTCACAGAGGCATCTTGGTTGGCCAGTGAGTCCTTGTGTCAGTCAATCAGTGACATCTGCAGTGGGAGTATGATAGTTGTTAGTAACACAACTTTTGTTCATTTTTGGAAAAAGGTCAGGTGATTGACATTTTCCGGCGAGAGTTGTGATTGGTTGTCTTTGACCACTCCGCCAGTGGCACTGAAGGTTCTTTCGTACAGAATACTGGATGCCGGGCATGAAGGAAGCTTGATGGCATGCTGTGCCAACTGCGGGCAGATTTCAAGCCTGTTGGCCCAAAAATGAATGGCTACATGCCCCACTCAAATTGCTGGCAGCAGCACGGGTAACTTTGGTGGCAGAAAGAGGAAAGGCAGTGGAGGAAGATCGAGCA
Source organism: Pyxicephalus adspersus (assembly GCF_032062135.1). Lineage (NCBI taxonomy): Eukaryota > Metazoa > Chordata > Amphibia > Anura > Pyxicephalidae > Pyxicephalus > Pyxicephalus adspersus. The sequence goes on from NC_092867.1 coordinate 50,009,464, forward strand.
GTTTGAGCTTGCTTCTTGGGCGGAGGTTGTCGCACAGAGCTCTCTGCTTTCACCAGTTGTTCCCGCCAGGTTACCGGGTGGTGGCTTTTTAAATGAGTGCTCATGCAACTTGTTCCAAGTTTGTTTGTGTTTTTGCCTCGTTTTTGCCAAGTGTTGAGCACACAGTTTGCAGATGACCATAGTGTTGTCATCACTTGAAAAACCAAGAAGCAAGCTCAAACTGGTCGATGTTCCTCTGCTGCCTTTCCTCCTTCTCCCACCAAAGTTACTCGTGCTGCTGCCGGCAATTTGAGTGGCGCATGTAGCCAAGCATTACCTTTTTTTTTACCTTGTAGCTAATATGCTTAACACAGTGTAAATATGTATAGTAAGTGGATTTTTTTATTGGGGGGGTTGACACCAAAAATGCAAGTGCGCTGTGTGTGTTGTATGCAGCACTTTCCTTTAGTGGTGACGCTTGTAATATGCAGCACAGTATACAAACTATATACTGCAGTATACACTGCGTCTGGGTGTCTTTCTCTCATTACAAGTGTTATACTGTGCATGCATTCAGGGAGGGTACCCTGACTTTGGCTGCCTGTATGTAACACACCGACTATCTATCTATCTATCTATCTATCTATCTATCTATCTATCAATCTATCTATCTAACAGTGAAACACTGAGTACAGTAGATTTCAGGACTGCACCAATACAGTACAAGGAAGCAGCGGCCTTTTGGAGCCAGTTTGAAAAACCAACCTGGACCACCTGTTTATTCGGCTCACCGAGGTGCTGAGCCCCAGATCTCTGGAGATATGCAACATGTTCATGTCTGTTGGATTCAAAGCTGGTGAAGTGCTAGAGTACCCCATTCCTAATGTGTGCTGGGACATCATAGAAGGGAATTTCTACAGGGCCACACTGACAGATTTTCACCAATTGGATGTGATTGACATGCACTTCGACTTACGCTTCGAGCTGCGTTTCAGGGTTAAAATAGCCACCCACTCGAATCAGCTGGCTTATCTGGAAATATACCTGCATCCTTATGCCTCATATTGGTCAAGCCAGGGTCATGCAGCAGGAAGAGCAGGAAGAGGCTCTGAGACAGAGCGTGGACAACATTGGTAACTGGCATCTAGAGCTGGGTACTGGGCAGGGGGCAGCAATAACAGCATGAGGAGGAGGCGGTGGGCCCTGAGACGGGGCAAGGACGGCATTAGAGGTTGAGGCTATCACCTATATGGACAGTGTAGAAGCTGTAGCTATTGGGGATATGAATGAATGAATGAGATTCCAATCTGTCCCCACCTACTATGTAGCAAAACCACATGAAAGGGAATGGATTTGGCGGAATCAATGGGGCAAAAAGACCCTGTTGAGCTTGAGTCTAGTCTAGCATCTAGAGCTGGGTACTGGGAGGAGGAAAAGGTGGTGGGCCCTGACACGCAGCAAGGAGGGCATTAAAATTGAAGGCCCTCACCTATGTGGGCAGTGTGGTACTGGGCAGTGGGCAGGTGGCAAGAGCAGGAGGAGTAACACAGCCATCCACACTACCTCTCAGGGCCTGTCTTCTCCTCCTCATGCTATTACTGCTGCTGCCTGCCCACTGCCCAGTACCCAGCTCTAGATGCCAGACCAGACTCAGGCTCAACAGGGTCTTCTTTCCCCGCCTATTCCGCCAAGCCTGTTCCGTTTCATGTGGGTGGTTTCGCTACATAGAAGGTACGGATTGGAATCTCGTTGATCCATTCATGTCTCTAATAGCTACAGCTTCGACACTGTCCATATGGGTGATGGCCTCAACCTCTAATCCCGTCCTTGCTCCTTCTCAGGGCCCAACACCTCCTCCTCATGCTGTAACTGATGCCGCCTGCCCAGTACCCAGCTCTAGATGCCAATTACCAATGCGGTCCCTGCTCCGTCTCAGTGCCCACCGCCTCCTCCTACTGCTGCTCCTGCTGCCACCTGTCACTTGTAAGGTATAACAGAGCTGTGTAGCTTGCTAATTTTTGGACTGAAAGCCCCCCTTAGAGACCTCTGCCTGTACTCTGAAGCCTGTGTATGGCTTGTAACGGAGCGGTGAAACCTGGTGGCTAATTTTTGGACCAGAGGAACCCCTCCATGTCCCTCTCTGGCTGTACTCGGAGACGGTGTAAAATCCAGCATGTTCCCTTGGCTGACCCATAAAATGGCATGAGCTATTCGACCAAAACTACTTGCCAGCAACAGAAAAAAGACTTCCTTATTTTATTTTTACTTGTACAGTGTTGTGCAGAGCTGGGAGAGTCTTGACATGTCTTTTTAAATGTATCTTCCTTATTTTATTTTTACTTGTACAGTGTTGTGCAGAGCTGGGAGAGTCTTGACATGTCTTTTTAAATGTATTTATAGGCTGTAGAAGCTCTCCACTGACCCGAATAACAACCCAAATTTTTCCCCCATTGACTTTAATGGAGTTCGAATTCGATGTTCAATCACCTGAATAATTATGCATTATTCAACCGAATAGCGGTCGAATCGAATAGTGACCTATTCGACCAACACCACCAACTAGTCAAGAGCCCGGTCATCATGATGACCAGCGGTATCTTTATAGAATAATCTGGCTGTGAATTGAGCGGCTAAAGTTTGTAAATTATAATTTATTAGGGATTCCATATACGCTCTATACATATAAAGGTTGTCACTTTGTGAAATCAATGTGTCACCCAGTATTATGTCCAGCTGAATAAAAAGGCTGGCTATAGGGTAATTAATAAGACCAGCATGGGACCCGCCAGGTATAGGGGTGTTATCAGGGTTAACGATTCGGCAAACGACGTATAACAGCGTGTTATTTAGGTCGTAATAATACTCCCCGCTCCCAGGGATGAAGAACTCCAACGACGCATTGTTCACTAGTGCCGCAATTAGCTGTACCTCTTTATAAAGCGATTTTTTAATACTTGTCTGTGTGGGTGGTATTTGAAAGATATCCAACTCTGATTTGGCGTACTCTGCAGAGGCATCATGTATGAAAGCCATAGCTGGCAAATAGAAGATGTCACCTGGCAAACAGTTTCTTGCTTTCTTTCACCGACGTTGCTATTTGATTCATAAAGGGGAGGAGGATGACGCCGTCAAGACCACATTTTCTTTTGTGCTGTTTTTTTCTAATTTGTACAACTACCTAGCCTTCCTGCTCATGCTTAGGTCTATTTATTCTATCCATAGCGGCTGACGATGCTGTGGCGACAACGTTTTTGGCGATGTTCCTAGCCACTGTTTTTACATGCGGTTTTACAAGGGACATACCTTTCTTGAACAGAGGAACTACCCTACGGAACAGACCCCGAAATAGTCCAGCGATGCCGGCGCTGTGCATGAATTCAGCGCCATGGAAACTGTCCAAATGATGGCTGGCTGGCGTTATGTAATAATGGGTATATGCAACCGGGTCGCCGTACACTCTCTGGGACAGCATTTTTAATACGTCGTCACTCCACGAGGTCTAAAGTGTAATCGAATATTCGTTTTACCGTATTTGAATTTAACAGGTTTAACTTGATCCGATAGTATCGAAATTGTAATGGTGTCAAAGTGTTGTTTGCAGAGAGGTATATAGTTAGGTCTAGTATACTTTTGCGTAACGGCGTCACCATTTTTTCCATTAATCTCCACAGTTCTTAAAAGCTGAACATAACTATCAAGCTGATGTTGAATTATATCGGTATAAGCAAACATCGTATGAAAACCTAATATCCGGGTAAAAATGTTTCTGTATAGATAAAGCATCATTCTCTTTTGTTAAAACTGAATCATCATCCATCGAAACCTCCGTTATATGGTCGGTTGTTACAACAGGCACTCCAAACTTGTTGTAACGCAAAACTATATGTGTCGGATCGTCTAAATTCTTTTTCAAGCGTTCGTGCGCATGCCCCACCAGGCCCAGTATACGGCCCAACTTTTCCCCGGGCATAAACCTGTATACAGCCGACTTAGATACAAGAACAGTTATTTGATCCTTGTAGTATCTTAGTCTCAATTGTTCAGGTCGAATTTTTATAGAGTCGAGTTTGTTGTTAACGGCTTTGATCAGTACGATCGTATTAGCGTAATATCCTGATATAACAAAATATTCTTTGACCAGATCATCACGCAGGCCAATGTAAAAAAAAACATTCCCATGCTCAAAGGTATTACATGTATGAGGGTTTAACTTTTTTATTGGCCGCGTAATCACTGTAGAGTTCTCTTTTGTCACATCAACAAGGTGGCACCTTGTGGTTCTATGGTATGAATGATTATAACTATACACCAGATCTTGCAACTTGTCAATGTACCTGAATGTGTTTTGCTCTCTCAGATTTGAAAGTATATCCACAACCATTAATATATATTTTACACCCTCATTTTCTTTTGAAAAATCTATCATTGACACAAGATCGGCCTGCAATTGAGCGTCTATATCGGACACAACAACTTTGTTTCTTTTAATGCTTTTTTCACCAGTTTGAGCAGCGTATAGGTGTCTTAATTGTTCAACCATTTTTTCACGGAACCTTTACTTAAACCAAATTTCTGTACTTCCCTGAATAAGGCATCAACACCGCCGTAAGAACCGACAGCTTTTGGTGTTTAGTACTGTTTTCTCAATATTTCATTTTTTGCAGGCATTTTAGGGTCCGATTTTAAGACCGACTACCCTGATGCATCCACATGGGTAGTTTATATACTAAATGCAATTACGCCATTTCAAGATAGTAGAGTTATTATATTGAAAATAATAAAAAGACTTTAGTTTAATAAACTTTTTACATTTTACAGAACATTTTTATTTAATTTTGTGACACTTTATATAGATGATATAAAAAGATGACTACATTTTATTACATTTTTTTTTTATTGAGTAGTAACATTTTATTAAATGCTTTTATTCAAAGCAATAGTATATAAACATATATATAAGTATATACAGATATACATGTATATACAGAAACACGTGAAACAGATTAGCCTACATAATTTTTAAAACAACACAGCATGCCTGGGAAATTTTTATACACATTCAATGTAAAAATTATATTATTATAACATTAGTCATGCAGTATGTAACAAAGGAGACGCTCTTTTTTTTATGCAATAAAGTTCCCTGCAATACCCCTTGGTAAAGGTTTTGCGAACAATGGCTGTCTAAAATGACTGCTAAGCAAGCCAAAAGATTTGTCGCGCGAGCCCCTTTTTAAAATGTCAAGAAGTTCTCTTGTTCTTGTATTAGCAATTACCGTAGAGGGAACGTTCAACTCCGCTATGGTGTCCCTGAACAAATCCCAACCTTGAGGGGCTTTAGCTTTAAGTACATTATGACTCTGTGTGGGGGACATGCAGTGGGGATCAGGTCAATGATATTGGAACCGGGTATAGGCCAGCCTTTGTAAACGAATTCGCCTCTTGCATTCCAGGAGGCCTTGTCACCAGACTGATGCAATTTATTCAGCAAAAGTTCAGCATTTTTCTTATATCTTACATTAACATTATTAAGTATTTCCCTAACATCATCTCTGTTAGGGGATTTATTTGGCAGTTGTTGATCAGACGGCATTTGTGTAATCAAAGTTAAGGCCGAAATTTCTTTACCAGCCTGTTTGGTAAACATCAAATATCGCCATAGTACGTTTGTGTACATTTTAATTTTTTCATATGGTTTGTCGTATAGTTTTTCCGATAGGTCATTCCTGTGAAGTATGTCTCTAATTTTGGCTTCTAAACGCTGTGTAGTGGTTTCGCGTATGTCGGCTGTTTCTCAAGCTGTTTTTTTTTAGCTTGTCCAGTTCTTGCTTGGAAACCAAGAACATTTTCTCGGCAGATTCCATTTTGAGCCACCAGTTCTTTTAGCTGTCAGGCTAGTGATTAAAGGTATTGCAAACCCCAGCAGCGATCCTATAAACCCGCCACGGTGATTCACAATGCGCCTCTTGCCTTTCATGGGATATCTTTTATCGCCTAACTTCTTTATAGCCTTCCTCCACCTTTTCAGTATATTTTTTGGCACTCTCTAAGAGGGATCTTTCCTTTAAGGATATTGAGAGCGATTTCGCCAATAGCAGATATCAAATCATTATTGGTGTTGCGTAAAATTGATTTTCGGACAGCGTGTTTGGTTCTGACCAGCTCTTTTAAAAGATCCCAATTACGCCATATCCTGTTAGACATCTTAACAGAAGCCACTTCGCTACCAAGAATGACCGGACTGTTGAGAAAAGTCACATTTTTAGAGTTTTCTTTTTATACACATAAACGGCTGGGGGGTCTGGTGGGAACAAACCCGTTCTTAAACATAGTTCCTCAGGAGTGTCAGACCTTAAATCTACAAGTAAATAGCCGTAAGGAGCATGTGTAGCATCTTCAAAAGCCTCTAAAAAGAAACGTGTTTTTTCCAGGGTACATTTGTCACGCCAATGTAATATAACTTGTACTTTGTCACGAGGGTTCTTAAAAAGGACCATGTATTTAGTGTTTAAATTTATGGTCCTGCTTTTCTTACCCTGACAAAACACGTTTTGAACATGGTACATGATGCTCACATTTCTTTCATTTCATTTCTGTGGTGAACATATTTGGTAAATGCATTTTGCATTTCAAGATTATCACAAGCCGCCTCCATAAGATCATCAACAACTGCTAAATTTACCTTGTCGGGTGGGAATAAGGAATCGTCTGTAAAATTTTGAGGTAATCCCTCAATAAACCTGATATTTGTAAAAAAACGAGAGAGAGCATCATACAATTTTTGCCAACATGCGTAAAACCAAACTACATTGTCAGGTTTTGGCGACATTAGTGTATCTGCGTGCATAAAATACAAGAGAAAGGGTGTTGAAATCGCACATCCATGGCGCTCTTGTTTAATAACCAAAAGGCAAAGTGGTAAAGTCTGTTGTCAGCTGTCTCTTTGTGTAGACGCACTTTTGCATTTTACGTAGCTGTCTTGTCTCTATGTGCCAGCGCTTCCTATTTCTGTAAATACCCGGTTGTTCGATGCCTATCATTTTCTGCTTCTTGGGGTCAGAATCATGGTAGTAATCCAACACAAGGTCTTTTAACCTCCCTAGCGGTTCATTTCTTTCCGGTTTTATATGTCTAAAAGCGGTACATTGTTTTTCATGAAAATTTATTTTACAGTATAATATAATAGTATGAGTATAATAAA
>NC_092867.1:50016785-50027486 GCF_032062135.1 Pyxicephalus adspersus
TCTTGAAAACAATGTACTGCTTTTACATATAAAAATCCAATGTATTGCATTCAATACAGTTATTTTGTATTGAATGCAATACAAATGCATTTTGAATTTCCCGCCCTGGCAGGCCAGGACGTACACATGCACCGACGTCACCGGGAACTCCCCCGGTGACTCATTGGATGAAGAAGCAGGAAGAAGAAAGAAGACGGAGATTGCGGCGCTGGACCCCTGCGGATCAGCTAAGCGCTGTATTTACTAACCTTCCATAGGTGTTCCAACCTCAAGTGTTACCACTTTTAGCAACTTTTTTCTACCCCGAGTCACAATTAGGGTTACCGCTAGGAAGGTTAAACTGTCAAAATTAATAAGTCCTGTGTTACCTACATTAGGAGTTATACCCTTAACCTTCAATGCGGTTTTCCCGGTGTTGAGTTTGTAACCGTATGTCTTTGGACCCGCAGACACAAACTCTGTAATGTAAAAGTCGTCAGGTATTTCACTGGTCAGCTCACCAAGAAAAGCGCCCAAAGGTGGGTTCCAGTCACCCTCTTTACTTGACGGAATCTGTGTCGTGATAGAGACAATGGCCCTGATTTATTAAAGTTCTCCAAGGCTGGAGAGAATACACTTTCATCAGTGAAGCTGGGTGAAACAGAAAACCTGGAATGGATTTCTGTTAAGTCATTACCTATTTGTTAGCAAATGTTTTTAATAGTGGACCAGATCCATCCCAGGTTTGCTGGATCACCCAGCTTCACTGGTGAAAGAGTGTTCTCTCTAGCCATGGAGAACGTTAATAAATCAGTACCAATGTTCCTGCAACCTGTCTAGGAGCTTGTATAATTCAGTCTGGCATAGGCAGTTGTAAAACAGGCTATAAAAATGTTTGTGGTTTTGTTGACTGTGTAGCGCCCTTTGGCATATTTCCAATTGACTATGGCTGTCTCTTCATGGAGGAAATTAACCTCGGGGAGGTCATAGGACTGTACAAAGGCTAATTTGAAAAGCTCATCAGGATCCATGACTATGCTGGTGTGTGGCAAGTTAGACCGCTGACCAAACTTACCCCACAAAGGAAAAGTTTTGAAATTTGTCCTTTTGCACGGTTCACAGCTATTTTGTCAGAGCGTAAACGTACACTATCTTTTTTAAAAAAGGAGTCTATGTAATCCTTTTTCTCAGAATCATTTTTACACCAGGCTGGATAACGGGAAGCCTCCTGTTTATCTCTGAGGTGTAACTTGATGTACGGTGCAAACAGGTCGTCTGTTGTATTCCTGAAATGCCAGATCTTGTACACATGACTGATCCTATAGCCTTTTTCCACCGCTAAAACGGGTTCTACTGTACACCATGTACCTGTACCATGTGAGAGCGTTCTTCGTCGGTGTGGTTGCAGGTGTCTTTCTGGGAATTCAAAGCGCATGTATAACAAAGCAGAAACATTAGTTTTTTTATTTAGTTTTACAGACAGGACAGGAAAAAACTAATCTCTGAGCGGAGACACTTTAACTTTGGCAATGCCAAAGTATTTTTTGATGTCTGAAATGATCAAAAATTATTTCTGGGTGACCTACAGGATATGTTTTAGTTTTATTAACAAAAGGGTACAAACTCGTGAAACCGTAATAATGCACTGTTTCACCAGGCTGAAGTTTAATGGCGTGAGTTCAGCCACCGTAAAGCGCATCACGGGGGTCCAACGGTATTGGGAACTTCATTTTAAGGAGAAAGTCTTTTACCCTTTCATCGCTTATAGTCATTTGGCCCCACTCATGCTCCCAAATGACACGGATTGTAAATCAGTATTTCTGCAGGTAGCTTTTCTTAACTAAGAAAGCCTGGTACAGCTGTCCATATGTAGATTTAGTAACCTTGTTGCTGTCACGCTTGCTATAACATACAGGAAAGCCGTGGTAAAAACACACCAGAAATTCAAAGGCTGTGTGTGTGCCGTTAACCAATGCATAGCCGTCCAAAAAATACTTTCCTACCTTCTTTTCACCGCCCTTTAAGGCGTGTTGTAAATGAATGCCTTCCGCATGCTCGATGTAAGCTTTTAGCTCTTCCTAAAAAATAAAGGTGTCATTTTTATGTTTTTCATAAAACATCATGTAATCAACGCCATAATACCATGCATCGGGTATCGGTCCTATGTATTTTTGATTTTCTTCTTTATTGAGGAAATGGGGGAAATGACCCATAGCTTCAGGTAGCTTACTGAGTTTCATAGGTATAAAATTCAAAGAATCTACAATCTCATTTTAAAATTATTAAGGGACATGCACATTAACTGCCCGCCTTGGTTTAAAATTTCAATTTTCAGTTTTTCCTTGACCAACTCCTGTACAACAAAATCAGCGTCATACCTTCCTGTATTATGTGCTATGAATGTGTAACCTGAAAACTTAACGCTGGTAAAAAAACGGACAAAGTCTCGCGCTTAGGTTTTTCCGCTGAATTCCCAGGAAGTGTCACCGTATAATGTTGTTGGAAAAATGTAATTGGGTATGTGTGTACCTGTCTCTTGCATGCACTCAAAGTCATAGAAGATGTATTTTTCTGACATTTGTTTGGGTTTATAAGGCTCCATGTAAGAGATATGCTTGTCAAATTTGTCAAGACGAGCCCAGCATACGCTACAGGCCAGTCAGTTACACCTATGTGTGTCCCCGTTGTCTATATATCTGTAACAAGAGCTGCAAAATGTTTTTTCCTTACAAACTGCACCATTACTAGCTGCCAAATTTCTATGTATTTTAAATCATTCGTTTGAACGACAAAACACACGACAACGTAGGCACCTCGGTTGTTCACCCTGCTTTTCAACACAGTCTGCCTGATGACATGCTTTGCAAAACTGATGACAGTCATGGCCATGTTTATGGCCATAAACGGAGCAACATCTCTCACAAAGGAAATCGGGTCCGATAAAAGCTTTCACGTTTTTAATACCGTAATAATATTTTTCATAATGTAATATATAGACAGTCTTTTCTCTGGCAGGAGTGTCTGTATGATAATATCGCCACTGGCCTCTGTTGTGATACAAAACTTTAATTGTAATGTTTAAATAATTTTCAAACAGTACAATGTTGCTAACGGAAACCAAATGAGCTTTAGGTAATTGCAAATCTTTGTGCAACTGCTGGGCCTTATCTAGCAACACTGCATCACTTACATCTGCCCCCTCCAAAATAGCGTACACACTAGCGGCCAGGCAGACATTAATGTTGTAGTTGTTAAAATCATACACATTTTTTTTTATAACCAATTATCCAACTATACACAACTGCCCCCAGCCGCTTTCTGGTACCGCCGCAACGGTTCCTAATAACAATAACAACAAGTTTAAGAGAATTACCTGCAATGCATTCATTGCTCTGTAAAGCATTACCAATATTGTTCAAAAATGTTTCAGCGCTAAACCCCTCTCTAGACTGTCTCGATGAAAAAACAGAGTCAAACATCTCACCACCATCTAGTCTCAACTGGATAAAATCACCCGATTCTGTATCCCTAAAAACTCGATCTAACAATGATTGTACAGCAGCGTGTATTGCATCAACAGCACTAACAAAATAAAATGTTATATAAATTAAATACATTATCAGTAATGACAATCTGTTACACACAGTCTGTTTTGCAGCTCTCGTACAAAATAATTTATTTTTCCTTAATCACCATAATCATAAACATTGTAAAGTGTAATTGTGACACAATATTACACTGTAGGAATACAAACAGTCTGTTTTACAACTTTCAACACACTACCAATTTTAAATTTATAGCTATGTGAATCACCTGACAACCAGTGCTGCAATAATGTAGTTAATTAAAAACAAGCATTACAAATACATATATGTAAATTAAACACATTATCAGTAAATGCCAATCCATTACACCCACCATACACACACACACCCCCGCAAAATTTTATTGCTGATTAGTTTTGCTGTGGATCACCCGATAACATGGATGCTTAGAAGACATTATGTAGGTAAGAAATATGCATGCTCAGCACCAGTAAATGGCCATTTTAGTAATATAATACACATATAAAGATCCAATAGGATCAGTGAAAGATTGGAACGATAAAAATTGGAAGTGTGTACGCACCTTTAGTTTTCCAGCACTTGTGGGGTTAATTATCTCTTGTAAGCATGTTAGTTCTCCAGCACTTGTGGGGGTTAAGGATCTCTTGTAAACATGTTAGTTTTCCAGGACTTGTGGGGTTAATTTTCTCTTGTAGTTATGTTAGTTTTCCAGCACTTTGGGGGGTTAATTATGTCTTGTAAGCATGTTAGTTTTCCAGCACTTTGGGGGGTTATTAATCTCTTGTAAGCATGTTAGTTTTTCAGCACTTGTGGTGTTATTTTTCTTTTTATTTTAAATTGTATTTTTATTGAAAAAGTTTTTAACGGGGTACAGAAAAGAAAAAGGGAGAACACAAAATAAAACTAGGAAACAGTAATAAACATACACAGTTTTCAAGGGTTTTTTTTCACAGTTTTCACAGTTTTTAACATTAACCAATTCCCGAATATAACACATCACTTAAACAGCATAGGATGCGGGGTGGGGAAAACAGAGTTTGGCCAGTGTGACATTGTCCAGTGAGTAGGGAGCAAAGGGGTCAACCGGGTAGTCTGGCATAGTAATTATCCCAAGCCTCCCAAACCATCTCGAACTTTGCCACCGTATTGTATTCCTAAGGAGTGCTGTGAGGTACTCCATAAGGCGGATCTCTTGGATCCGTGCATAGAGATTCTCCAAGGAAGGGGGTGAAGCCGCCTTCCATCTGGTGGGAATCAACCTTCGAGCCACAACTAGAATATGAGATACTAGCTTACGAGACAAATTTGGTAATGCTAGGGAGGGTGGGCCTAGAAGATGGGTGAGAGGTTCCAAAGTCATAGGTTGCTGGATCACATCAGATAATAGGTCGTTAACCCGGGACCAGTATATCTGGATAAGGGGGCAGAACCAAAATATGAGTTCTACTGTACCTCGGTGGCTCCCACACCGCCAGCACACGGGATCAACAGTAGGAAACAGTTGGTGAAGCACAGCCGGCGTATGATACCATCTGAGCACAATTTTATACAAATTTTCTTTATATAGTGTACAAATAGAACTCCTATGTGCCGCCTCCCAAATATCAATCCATTCTTCCGGGGATAAAGACCGGCCTAGAGCTTCCTCCCATTTAAGCATGTCCTTAAGGCCTGCATTGTAACAGAACGCTGTAAGTTAGAGTCCCGCTTAAGTCGAGAGCTCAGGGCTATACATTGTCCTCTGAACACTGTTTTATGTGCTTCCCAAAGCGTGGAGGCATGAGCAACTGAGACTTCATTTTCACTAAAATACGTTTTTAAATTTGTAGCTAAGGTCGACTTGGTATCTAAATGTTTAATTAGGAAATCATTCAACCTCCAATGACAAACTCTCACTGTCTTGGGGGAGAAAATCACGTCCAGTGTAATGGGAGCGTGGTCAGACCAGGTGATAGGATGTATCTCAGCAGAGATACTACTCCTCAGGAGAGGAAGGTTAGTATAGAGGTGATCAATACGGGTGTGGGTACAGTGTGGGGGAGAGTAGAAAGAAAACTGTCTCCCAGAGGGGTGGTGAATCTGCCAATTATCGTAGAGCTGGTGCCTCCTGATCAAGTGCCTGAATACCCTGGACTGCTTGGACACCTGCACAGGGGGCTGGTAATAAAGCAATGTGTCTGTCCCGAGTGGGAGAGAATATCAAATTAAAGTCTCCCCCCACTACCAAGTAGGTGCGGTCAAAGTCTTTAAGGCGGGACAATACCTTTCTAAGAAATTGAGTCTGGCCTGTGTTTGGGGCATAGATATTGCATAGTGTAATAGAAACACCCTGCAAGGTGCCATGCAAAACACTATATCTCCCATCTGCATCAATAATAGAACGGGACAATGTAAATTTGAGGGAGTCTTTCAGAAGGACTGCTACTCCAGCTCTTTTCCTACAAGGTGAGTTAGCCAGCTATGACTGAGGATAGAGTTTAGAGGCAAAGTTGAATGAGCCCGAGTTATCAAAGTGAGTCTCTTGCAGGAAGACAACGTCCTGTGACAGACGTTTGAACTCTCTCAGAGCCAATTTCCGCTTTGTGTTAGAATTCAACCCCCTAACATTAAAAGATAGAATCCTAGTAGTCATTAAATTTAAGAAAGGACCAAAGTGCCTCAGCTAAATCTGCCAATATAATAAAGTAACCTCGGGAGATCTTACTAAAAACCAACCAGAGCCAGTCACAGCCCCACACTGTGTAACAATCAGGAGAAGGGGGGGGGGACAAAAGGTAAAAATAAAATCCCATAACAAAGGTGTGCTTCTTCAAAGGCGTTGGGCAGAGGATCGGTCAGACAGAGGCGTGGATTCCTGGTGATTGCCCCTGGATCTCTTCCTGGAAACCACCGTCTGCCATGGGGGTGGTGTTATTTTTCTCTTGTAATTATGTTACTAGAGGGAAGGGTCGGTGAATGGGTGGAGAGTGGGTGGAATATAGGTGGGCTAGGGGAAGGGCAGTAGGCTGGAGATGGGAGGGATGTGGGACGGCCTTTGGAGGGGTGTGGGAGGGATTATGGACAGAATGGGCTCGATTATGGGCGGGGAAAGGGGCGTGTCGACCTGTCACTCTTAGTTTGATGAAAAGTACATACGCTTTACTACTCTGCGGTAGAGTGGGCTAAAGGGCCTGGGAGCTGAAGGGGTCACTGGAGTACCCATTTTGCGGCGACAAACATCGTCTGATGCCTCACAGCTGGAAATCTGGCTGGCACCAACCTCCTGAGACGTACTAGCAATGACAGTTGGAGGTGGAGAAAGAGTCAATGGAGGTGGAAGAAGAGACGATGACGTGGTTGCACCTCCTGCAAGAGAACAAAAGTACTGCTCCCATTTTGGTTTGTGGTTCTTGTGCATGTGGGAAAGCTGGGATGTTGTACCCAAATGTGATCCGGCCTGTCCTCTGCGGATCTGCCTGTGGCACAGGATGCATATTGCTATGCAGCCCGTTATCGTCTTTTAGTGTGATAAAGGAGCACACTGGAAAGGTGCGTGCAACCACTCTGCTGTTCTTTTTTTTTTGTCTGCCTCTGCGTCTGCTCCAGCTCCATCTTCCCCATGGTAACATCATCCCTGACTGTTCCCCTGCTTGTGTCTACTCCTCTGTACAGGCACATTAGCCACTCTAACTCGTGTCTTTGCTCCTGTCATGGCTGTGCTGGTTGCTGCTGCTGCTGCAGAAGGAGAGCCTCCTGCACTTGAGGCCCCTGTGACCCAGTCCACAATACTCTCCACATGACTTGGCTGTATTATTGTATTCCTCCCTCTCAATACATTTACCAGCATACTGGTGCTCCGCACACATCTCAGACCTGTTTGACAACTTGCGCTGCTGCCTCCAACAGTTTTCTACTGCTCCTGTACCAAACTGTCATCTTTGGTAAATAGCAAGTGGTATCAAAGACTGAAAAATCTATATTTCTTTATAGTAGGACAGAAATTTGTATGTACCAAACGGGCTTCTTTGGTAATGAGCAAGAGGGATCAAAGACTGAAATATCTGTATTTTTTTTATAGGAGGACAGAAATTTTTCTAGACCAAACAGACTTCTTTGGTAAATAGCAAGAAATATCAAACACTGAAATATATGTATTTGTTTATAGTAGGACAGAACATTTTCTGTACCAAACAGGCTTTTTTGGTAAATAGGAACAGGTAGCATCAAAAACTGAAATATCTGTATATATACAGATATACAGAAGTCTCCTAAACTGTTCCTGTCACAATGCACATCTCACCCTGCTTCTATCTTTCACACAGAACACAAGATGCAGTGACTAATCCCTCCCTCCTTCCCTGTATATATATATACAGGTGTGTGATTAAAGGAGATCTGTTCAGCTGTCGATGGTGAGGTCATAGCAAATAATTAGCGCACTCCAACTCCCAGTTCTGTGCACATCTACAGTCTATTACAGATCAATTAATTAATCAATTGATTAATTAATTAAGGTCTTTAGTGCTTGATTTTTTTGTGTATATGCTAATTTTTTATGTTACAATATATATAATGTATATGAATACATATGTATTTCCATTATTTAAACTTGTCTGGTATATGGGGGAAGTTTGTTTGTCTAGTATGAGTTGATGGGCCTGATTTAACAAGTGAGTACACGGAAGCTGGAGGTTTACGCGCCGATTTACGAGGCGTATTTCCACAAGTCGAAGTAAAGCGGTAGTACATTTGACTGCAGTTGGCGGCCGGATTCCGGGTTCCTGCTCTGTGTGTATCTACAGTCCATTACTGGTCCATTACAATCTACTCCTTGATCTTTTTTTGATAAGTGCTGCATTTGTAAATTACAGTATACTAATTCACAAAAAGGCTTCATTTACACTTCAATTTGTTGCAGTTGTTGGATTGATCCTTTTTTAAGGGTTGCAACACTGCTAACTAATTCCTATCAAGCTGTATATATATATTAATTAGCACCTTAGAATATGTCATCGCACAATATTCTGAATGTCACAAAAAAACGACACAAACCATTTTGGATCTGCTTTACATTTCATTATTGTTTTGCTTTAGCTAAATCCAATATTTGAATCAAGGATTGTTGGCAAAGATGTTAGAATACATAAATCAAGGAATATTTAGTCATGTCACTTGTGTCTTGGTGCATGTAAAAATACATTTAAATAAACACAAATTAATTTGATTTTTTGATATTTCAACTAGACTGGTTTATGGTGGGCTAATCTAGGAAGTTTGCTTGTCTAGTATGAGTTGATGTGACTTCTCGTTATTATTATAATTGTTAGCTTCATCTGTTGCTGCAATGTTTTTGTGCCTGGTTTCTAATTACGGTTTTGTTGTTAAGCAATTCTTCAGCAATGTTTTGCCATTGTATCCACAAATAACTAGTGTTGTTGTTCAAATTCGGGTCGTCCTAATGTTCGACCCGAATTTACCTGAATTCAAAGCCCCAAATTCAACCCTCCCACAATGCCTAGGGACCTCTCCCATGATGCCTAGGGCCCTCCAATAACAGTAGGGATGCTCCCCCACATGTTTGTTGTGGCAGTCAGCCGATTGGCTGTCTGTCACTGCATGCCACACAGGCAGCCATTGGCCTATATAAGGCCAGGGCGTGCCTGCATTTACCACTCCTGACAGATTTGCTAGCATCACAACCTTTCTGTGCTGCTTGGCTTGCTTTGTCAAAGTGAAAAAAGTGCTTTACTTTGTTAGACTGTGTCACACTCACACTATTAGTCAGATAGATTGTTGGATTGTACTGTATTGGTGCAGTCCTGAAATCTACTTTCTCAGATAGGTAGAGTTAGCGGTTAGATAGATAGATAGATAGATAGTCAGTCAGTGTGTTACAAACATGCAGCCAGGAGTGTCCCCTCGCTGACTGTGTGCACAGTATCAAACTTGTACTGAGAGACAGACACACAGACGCAGTGTATAATGCAGTATATAGTTTGTATACTGTGCTGCATATTACAAGCGTCACCGCTGAAGCAAAGTGCTGCATACAACACACACAGCGCACTTGCATTCTTTGTGTCAACCCCCCCTCCCCCCCAATAAAAAAATTTCAGTTACTGTACAAATTTACATATACATATAGCATATTAGCTACAAAGTATTTTGCAGGGTGTCAAGCCACAAAAAAACATTTCTACAATGTCTGGCCAAAGATGAAAGGGCAGCTTTGGCAGGGATGGCAAGCAAAGCAGTATGAGTTTGTTTTTAGCTGCAGACCCAAGAAGCGCTGCTGTTGGTTGTGGGCGTCCATTAGTGCCACACTATGAACAAGACATAGTGGAGTACATGACCTAGCCTGGGTCAAGTGATGGTACCCCCTCTTCATCCCAGTCTCAGAAACAGGCCTTACAGGTGTCCCAAACAGTCCATGATACACCTGTTCCTCCTAGTTCTGGAAAGTCATGTGTACAGCAGTATGTAGAGGAGTCCCACTGAGGGATTGGAGAGGCGGAGCTACAAGCATTCCTTCATCTGATGAAGAGAGTCAGTTCACAGGCTTTCCTCCAACTTACTTTTCATCAGAACACTCTGAACCAAACCAGCCAACTCAAACTGGCTCCAAAAGGCGCTGCTTCCTTTCGACACATACAGGGAAATTGTCTCTTTTGATGATGATGATGATGATGTCCTTAATCCGACATGGTGTAAACAAGGAGATCATCATAGGCCGGAAGAAGAGGAGGAGGAGGTTCCAGAGCGCCCTCAAAGGGGGAGAGGGAGAAAAAGGGTAAAAGCTGCCCACACTCCACATTCTTCAAGTACCAGTGAGGCAAGTCATAGACGTAAATTGTCGGAAGCTGTTACACAGCTATGCCTCAACAACTGCAGACCGCCACCACGAGCACCAGCTCCAGAGCACCTTTCGGCCCAGTTAGATGTTCGTCAGTGTGGGCATTTTTTAACCTCCTGACCGTTAAGCCCGACCTTGGTACGGGCTTCAAAAAGTTACAATTATCGATAAATCGGAACTTTTCTCACTGTATGAAAATACAGTGAGAAAAGTTCGGGTTTATCGATCACTTACCTGGTCCCACTGCGATCGTCCATCGGTCGTGTTCTAGCGTCGTCCTCCAGCGTCGGGTGTCCTCTCCGGGAAGAAGAAGCAGGCCGGCTT
>NC_092867.1:50029409-50071268 GCF_032062135.1 Pyxicephalus adspersus
TGTAACGCCCAGGTGGTTAATGTCCATAGTGATGACAACACTATGGTCATCTGTAAACTGTGTGCTCAACACTTGAAACGAGGCAAAAACCCAAACAAACTTGGAACAAGTTGCATGAGCACTCATTTAAAAAGCCACCACCCAGTAACCTGGCAGAAACACCTGGTCAAAGCACAGAGCTCTGTGCAACCACCTCCGCCCAAGAAGCAAGCTCAAACTGCTCGAACTTCCTCCGCTGCCTTTCCTCCTTCTGCCACCAAAGTTAACCAAGCTGCTGCCAGCAATTTGAGTGGGGCATGTAGCCGAGCTTTATCTTTTTAAGGCTCCATCAGCGGTGAGCAGGAGCTCCAACGCAGATCGGCTGCTGTTTGTCGCATTGCTAGCAGTCAAGACCAGACATCATTGCCATCCCCCACATCTTCTACCTCATCATCCAATCTTTCTGTGGTTAGCATTAGCAGGATCCAACCTTCCATCCCCCAAATGCTGCAACCCAAGAGGAAATATGGCCCAAATGACCCCAAAACAAAGCTAATCAATGTGGCAATTGCACAGCTGATTTCTTTAGAGCTCCTCCCTTAGCAGCTGGTGGACTCCAATGCGTTCCATCACGCATTCCTCTGCGTGAACCCACAGTACGTTATGCCTAAGCAACAGTATTTTGCAAAAAAATGTGTTCCTGCTTTGCATGAACACCTGCAGAGCAATGTATCTGTTGCCCTGCAGCACTCAGTTTTTGGCAAGGTGCACCTGACAACCGACAGTTGGTCGAGCAAGCATGGAGTGGGAAGATATATTTCATATACAGCTCACTGGGTAACTTTGGTGGCAGCAGGGGAAGATGGAGCTGCAGCAAGGCCTGCATACCTACCTCCGCCCAGAGCACATCTACATGCAATTTCCTCCTCAACCTCCACTTCCACCTCTTCCTTTGACTCTTGTGCCTCAACCTCTTCCTCCAAGGACACTTTGCTGTGGAGACCCAGCCCCCCACAGATCTATACTTACTTGACTAGGTTCTCACTAAACCCCTATTTAGGGTATATGAAACAAAAACCATATATATGAATATTAAAACTGGACCTAATCTAACTAGACTGCACTCTAACCAAACAAATCATACAACCTCTGCAAATTTATTGTCACGGTCCCTTCCGTCACTGAAGTTAGAGGATCTGTCAGACAAGCTGCATGTGAGGTTATCTGACAGTCTTTTTGTTTTTTACTTGTTTCTGTTTGTTGTTTGTAATGACCACACCCCTTGTATCAGGTGCAGCTGGTGGTCATTACTGCTCCTCCATTTTGTCTGGCCTCACACTTCATGCTATCCGGTTGATATTCACTGCTGGGATGTGAATAGCTGGTGTGTTGTCCTATCCAGAGTTCCTGCTTATATATCTGCTATTAAGATAAGTTGAATTACTTTTGGTGTTTTGGTGTTTTGTTGTTCTTTTGTTGTTTTCTAGGCCTCAGGGAGACACTGGTTCATGCAGTACTACCAAGAAGTGCTTGTAAGGGATTTGTGCTCAGCCCTTCTGGCTGCCTGCAGCAGCAGCAGGGATCCCTATGGCAGTTCCACCAGCCATGGGAGCCAAACAACTGCTTTAGCGGCATGGGTGGCAGCAGCAGTAGAGGTCGTCTAAGTCAAACTATGCAGGCTTTTTTTCAGCGGAAGCAAGCTCCCAGTCGTGCAGCAATTGCCAATGACACTCAGCAGAGGTACTCAGTCATGGTGCAGGAATACCTGAGCTCTGCATGGGACATCTGCAACCTGCAAAGCCAGGACCCACTGGGCTACTGGGTATCCAAGCTTGAGCAGTGGCCGGAGCTAGCAGAACATGCCATTCATATCCTTGCCTGCCCAGCCGCAAGTGTGTTATCTGAAAGAGCGTTCAGTGCAGCTGGGGGCGTACTGAATGACAAACTGATTCGGCTCTCCGCAGAAAATAGTGACTGAATCACTTTTATTAAAATGAATAAGGCTTGGATCGCCAATGACTTCAACACCCTACCTGCAGAGTGTACTGATTAGTCGTCAACTGCTGCACGGACATCTTGATGGGAAGAGCACGTTCACAGCCTTTTGGCATCTCCTTCTACTCCTCCCCCTAGTGGCGCTCTACCTCTACTCTGTCTCTGAGGTCTATAACTAGCAATGGAGCTGTGTAACTGGCTAATTTTTTTTACCGAGCACCTCCCATTAGGGCCCTCTGCCTCTATCTACTTTGAGGCCTATATCACTTGTAATGGAGCTGTGTGATTCATAATTAAATATTTGTATTTTTAGTGAAGAATACTTTCATAGATAGCAAGTGGTATCAGAATGAAATATCTGTATTTTTTTACAGAAATACAGAAATTTTTCTGTTTATTGTGATAGATAGAAAGTGGTATCAGAATGAAATATCTGTATTTTTTTTTACAGAAATACAGACATTTTTCATTTTTTTGATATGCTGGTACTGCTGCTGCCTGCCCACTGCCCAGTACCCAGCTCTAGATACCAGACTAGACTCAAGCTCAACAGGGTGATCTTTCCCCGCTGATTCCGCCAAGCCCGTTCCGTTTCATGTGGTTTCGCTACATAGTAGGTAGGGACAGATTGGAATCTCGTTTATCCATTCATGTCTCCAATAGCTACAGCTTCTAAACTGTCCATATAGGTGATGGCCTCAACCTCTGATGCCGCCTGCCCAGTACCCAGCTCTGGATGCCAGTTACCAATGCTGTCCACGATCCATCTCAGGGCCCACCGCCTCCTCCTCCTGCTGTTGCCACCTGTCAGTACTCCATTCATAAATATGGCATTACAGCCATCTATTTGGCATTGATGATGCACTACACCCTGCTCTAGATGCCAGTTACCAATGTGGTCCCGGCTCCGTCTCAGTGCCCACCGCCTCCTCTTCCTGCTGCTGCCACCTGTCACTTGTCACTTATAACAGAGCTGTCTAGCTGGGTAATTTGTTGACTGAAAGACCCCCTCAGAGACCTCTGCCTGTACTCTGAAGCCTGTGTATGGCTTGTAACGGAGCGGTGAAACCTGGTGGCTAATTTGGACCAGAGGAAACCCCTCATGTCCCTCTCTGCCTCTACTTGGAGACCGTATAAAATCCGGCATGTTCCCTTGACCGCCCCATAAATTGGGCTTGCCAGCAACAGAAAAAAGACTTCATTATTTTATTTTTTTTTTTTACTTGTACATTGTTGTGCCGAGCTGGGGGAGTCTTGACATGTCTTTTTAAATGTATTTACAGGCTGTAGAAACTCTACACAGTCCTGAAAAACAACCCCAATTTTTCCCCCATTGACTTTAATGAAGTTCGAATTCGACGGTCGATCACTCGAATAATTATGCATTATTCGACCGAATAGCGGTCGAATCGAATAGTGAGCTATTCGACTAACACTACAAATAACTAGTACAAATGTATGCATGGTTTCCACTATAAACTGCTACTTGCCCCCCCTATGATGGGGATGGAAGGAGGTCCAGGTTGGCAAGCACAACATCAAACCACATTGATTGACAAGCTCACAAGCAAGGTCAAGCACTCCTAAATACCAAATACTATGCTTTATTTATGTGTTTACATGATTCTAATCGTATTAGTATTGAAAAATGCCAGGGCCAATTTTACTTAGTGCCAAACATATTTTATTGCTTTGTGCCAACAAATTAATTTTTTTTAGGGAAGTCTTTTCAAACTACGTCACCCTTAATTTGAGCCAATTTACAGTTTTCTGGGTGTTTCTGAAGGTTTAAATGCCATTTTAGACCTTGGCCCACTATAGATTCACTTACTCACATCAGCTTGGTAGTGGAAGCAGATGAAGGTGGAATTCTTCCTTAACCGGAAGCAATATCATCCTTGAATGTACAGTAGTCTGTGATGTGACCGTATGTCTGTGAGTGACAGTAGTCTGTGAGTTACACAGGGTAAACCAGAGATTGCTCAGGCAACTTCCTGTAGTAGGAGGTGCCTATAAATACCTGCAGGAAACCAGCCATAGGCTGTAGAAAACAGAGGGCGTGTGTGTGTGTTACCTCATAGATTAGGAGAGACACACCCACGCCAGCTCAAACACCAGAGCAAGTCTCAGCATGAAGGAAACACAGGCATGGAACATAGGTAGTGGGTTACCTGAAAGATAGGACCCGGCGTCCGTGCCTGCGATTAGGAGCAGCGGCGCCGGCATGACCTGCAGTGCTAACAGCCATAATGACTCAGGCAGGGTGCGTAAAGCACTTCACCACTGGGCTGCGCCAAGCACAGAAACCTTGCTTTTACCAGCCCGATGGTATGCTCCACAACCCCCCGGTTTTATGCAAAGCCTTGTTGTAATTATGCTCTGCTTCTGTCCAGGGGTGACGCACAGCTGTCATAAGCCATGAAAGCTGCTCATACCTTTGTCAGCTGGTAAAAGACAAACATAATAAGTGGTAGTTCTTGATATAGTAAGTGTTCTGTGGGTGCAGTGTAACACTAGAGTTTTCCACAAAGGTTGCTAAGGGTTGTGCTCTCCGGTCACTTTATTGCTTTTTGGTTGTTAGGAGCCATTGTTACTACTGACTACCACACTGACGTAATGTGAGCTGTGGGCATAACATACCTTGTGACAATGCCAAGGTACTTAGCAACATAATAGGTGTCTTTATGGTTTTACTACTGTTAGTTGTATTACAGTAATGACATTATACATTACCTAATAACCAGCCCTCGGGCATTTCTCCAGAGATGAATTTCTGGTAGAGGGCTGTCTGACACAGGATACAGGCATCATGGCATGATCCTGAAAAACCTATGGGTGCACTCACAATTCTCCTGTTGGTTTCACAAACTATTTGTACATTCAGCAAACTTATTGCTTCCGGTTTAGGGGCCCGAATTGCCAATTGCCATCGATGGCCCCCAAAAAATTAGAAAAACCCTCTCGCCTGAAGAAGACCACCTTTACCTTACTCCACTCCTGAGCTGTTCGAGGGAAGTGAATATATAGTAGGACAAGGTCCACAATGGCATTTGAGTTTTTGAAACAGTTTGAAACTGTAGGCTTGCTTAGTCCACAAATTAAGGCCGAGGATGTTTGAAAGGAACCCCTTCCTAAAATATAGAGAGTGGCCAGGAGCCACGTCATTCCTAGCAGAGCCTGGATTCTCTTGGTTTGTGGAGCAATTTTATCTTCCAGCAAGCTGTACAGGTCATGGATGACATGAAGGGACAGGTGGAAACACCTATTGACATTCTGGTCACGCATATCATCAGGATGGCCATTCTCTATGAAAACTCGTGGCGCCCAGACCCGTCGCGAAGCTGAAGGCTTCTCCTCGGGTTGTTACTGCTTCTCCTGTGCAGTATCCAGAAGAGTTGCAGTTGTTGCCACAACAGCACTAGCTAATAATGGGATTTCATCAATGTCCTCCTCTATGATAACAGCATACACAATCCTCATCCCGGCGCATATGTGAGCGTGAGCAGCGAATAAAAGGACGCTATTTACATCCGCGCATAAACACACGCACGCACCGCAAATAAACCTACACACGCACTGTATCCCTATATATTTTCACAGAACTTCTTAGCCATTCTGCATGCAAACAAGACCTGAAAAACCCAGAAAAAAACTAAGACCATGACCCCGGAAAAAAAAACGCAGCTACAAGAAAACCTGAACTAAACCATGAGGTCTTGCACTCACAAACGTCCCATGCTGAAAGGCAGGGACTCTGGAAGGAAATTGCAAGGTGTGTTAAAGCGTGTGAGTGACATCTTCAGACACATTAAAAGGGTCCTGGGCACAGAGCCCGGACGGAGTGGGACCTATCCTGAACATGTATTGTGTTTTTACTTAGTTATGTTTGGGGTGAAATATGAGATCATTTTTTTAAAATGACCTCTTTAGTGTATTTTTGCCTTCTTTTGACTTGCATCAACAATGTGTGTATTTCTAATTTTTTACAATAGCACTCCCTGAGACGCAGCACTCCCCTCATGCCCTCTGTTCTCAGAGTGATGTGGATGATGAGGATGTCACTTCACATCGAGAATACACTGGGCTTCCTCCTGGTAAGATGAACCTTCATGGTATATCTTGTTTGACATTTTGCAGCTGACTCTAATCATGTTCATAACCACACTCATATGTGTAATATTTCAGCTCCCCAACATGTTACATTTCAGGCATTTTTTGGTCTGGGAGTGATGTGTTTTTTGGTTATTTTTGTGGGGAACCGATCAATCCAAATGAACTTTTAGAGTCAAGCTCATTCTATTTTATTTATTTTTGTGCTTTATTTACCAGATCCCCATCTACAGGAGGAGGTCGTTGATCCACTGCAGAGAAGCCTGGAGGAGACTACAGGTAATTTGGTTTGTGTGTGTGTTTAGCCTTCCAAAAGCTAACTATTAACCTTCGATCTCTCTATATTATATCTATATTTAAGATTTGTTAAATTTTCCTGGGATATATTTCTGGTGCAGCCTTCCTTTGGGAATGTCTGCCTGCCTATTGAGTTAAATATTTAAAGTAGACTCCAATTTCTGTCTGAATGTAAAAAATCTTTTTGCCTTGGCAAAATATTGGGGACTTTTGATATGTGAAGATTTGTCACCACATTCATTCATTTTGATGTGATATATCATGTGCCTTTGTAGAACTTCCATGTCCGCTGGTTTGTGGTTGTGAAGAGTTTTCACAGGCTGCATCCACTGTGGAGGTATGCAAAAACTGGTCCATTAGTGTTTATTTTAGGGTGTGTTGGGGGAATGAACATTTCCCAATTTATTCCATTTGTGTTTTTTTTGTTTAGGGTCCCTTAGGTGGCCATTTGCCACAGGAAGAGGAGACAACTGAGGTTTTCGTAAAAACCCATGTTTAATGTTTAGGATTCTGAATAAATGTGTCTAACATTTTGTCTAACATTTGTTGATGTTCCAATGTTAGGATGCCGTCTGCATAATGTCATGGTGACCCCCAAAGTTATGTGATATTTTAGTAATTTATTTTTTTCCCTTTATAGCAACCAGTGGATGCAGGTGGATTGGGTCAACCTAGTGTGGGCAGCCAGCTTCTAAGCCTCACTCAGAGGGTGGTTGGCCATTGTGATAGAGTAGTGGAGTCAAGGATGTCTCCCCCAAGTTCAAATAATTTGGAACAGGTCCTTACACTTCTACATCAAAATTGCCAGGACCGATAATTTAACCAACTACATCTGGCGGCCATGCATCATCTTATAGAATCTGTCCAACAAAAATCGGCCACTTTGGGTGCCTACATGTTCAGAGTTGACCATCTCTGTAACATGTTAAGTGAATCCCTGGGCCAACAATCTCAGCTAAATCAGGCTATTATTCACAGGCTGGGTTGGCAAATCCCAATAGGTCCTGCTGGCACCCCATCCCCTGCAGAGCAGCCAGCGCCATCATTCTCCCCAGCTCCACCCTGTTCCCCCGGCTGTTGGCTGGCCTCCTGCCCAATGTCTACAGGTTAGTGACCCTCGCACTTTTAAACTTTACCTAAGTTTCTTTTGATGTGGCCCAAGTATGCTCCAAATGCAGAACCTCCTTGGAACCTCCTCAGGAGGGCTGGCTGCCTCCATCGATGTGGAACTGGCTGTGTTTGTGTTAGGAGACCAACAAAATAAGAGAGGTAAGTACTGACCAAATGTAACAATATATTAATACAGCTAGTTCATAAATTACACAGTGCTACAGAATTCAAGTTATGTCATCTCCTCTGACTGTTTTGCTGTTTACACCGTACCAAACAAAAAAGAAAGGTTATTCCTGGGGCCAAGCTAATTATGGCTAAATATTAAACTAAAGTAATGCAGTTTGTTGGCAATGAAAGTTGTGGGTTTTCACAAGGGACAAACTTGTCTTAGTGACATTTAACCATTGTCTTCTGTTAAAAGCTGCCTAGACATGAAGATAGTCATACACTCCTAATGATACTTGATGGAGCTAGGCCTAACAAAGTATCTCTGACTTTATTTTCATGGTTTTAAAGGAATGTTCACAATATCTAAAATGGAGAAATACTAGATCAATGCAGAACTTCTAAATGATACTTTTTGCCTACTTCCAAAAATTCTGAGCAAACATTTGTCTGTACAACTATGGATAACTAAACAACTCATGTCTATTTTTCTTCATGCTGGCCAACAACCTAGAAAGAACCTTCATTTTAAGCATGAATAATGACTGGAAGCTACATGAAATCCTGCTAGATCTTTCTTTGTATTTGTAACCAAAAATGGTGAAAGTAGTGTGATAATGTGTTGAATTGCAACATATGTTACAAAAGTTGATTCCAAGGTTAGTTTACAGGCAATCTCCTCAGCCTCGGCAGCCTCCTCTCCTTCATCCGAGGACTCTGGCTGCTGATGATGGGCAGCCGGCTCCTCCTCTGGAGATGGCTCCTCCTTTGAGGATGGCACCTCCTCCTTAGTTGGCTCCTCCTCCCTGACTGGCTCCTCCTCCGGTGATGGCTCCTCCTCCCCGGGGATAGCTCATCAACCTCCACATCCTTGGGGACGGCCAGCCGCCTGTGTGGCCGCTGTGGAATCAGCAGCCGCCAGCGTGATGGAGAGTTGGCTGTAATAACAAAATCAAATATCCTAAATTAATAAGGGTAGTAAAATATAGGAAGTGAAAAACAAACAGTTCTAGGCTAAATAATACTACTTTACACAAACAACAAACATTTTAAAACACCACCCCTTAACAAGAAGAGAAGACAAAATACAAAACTTACCAGACAGGATGCGGTCCCCCACTTCGCGGACTAAACTGGCCCTCCTCCGCTTTAGGTTCCTCCAAACGTGCTGTATTTGGGCCACAGTTGGCCGTGTACCTGCAGGGGTCCAGAGCCTGTCTGCCAGCCTCTCTGCAATCCGCTGCTTAGCATAAATGGACCGCTGCTGAAGAAAAAGAAAAACAAAATGTGAGTTATTTTGACAACCAAACACCACTTAAAAACAAAAAAAGAGATCACTGATTGATTGACTGATTGTTTGTTATATATTGATATATTTTCTGTTGCAAGTTGACATAGTTTGGTTGCAATTGTAAACTGTTTGTTAATTTTGTGCATAGATATATATGGGTATACTATTACTATTACTAAGAAACTTCTGGTTGCCACCCCACTAAGCTTAATCCTAGTTAAACTATTGTAAAAACAATAATTGTACTCCTAGATGTAAACTCTGTTTATCCAGTTTTAGTGAAGCATTAGTAAGTGCAGACATACATACATACAATCTAGGGGCAAAATGTAAGATGTTAAGTTACAAAATGTAAGTTAGGTCAGATAATGCAGCACATGTGGATTTATTTTGTTGACACGGGAAAAAAAAACAACAAACCAAAAAGTGGATAAATACAAAACACGGGAATATCTATGTGACACAGTAGAATGATGTGCCTTCACCAGAATCAGGATTGTGGTCTCAGCTATCCAGAGGAAATTCTACCAGAAGGCTTCCACTGTCCTCCGGACAATGAAAGATTATTTCCAGCCTTGTGTGATAGAGAGGAGGCTAATTAGTGCTCTTTAAATGATCTACCTCTGATTGAGCTTAATAGGGTAGAATCATGAAGATTTTTACAAACTGTATATACACAAATCGAAACATGTGCATGTACATACCTGTCAACAGCCAACTTTAGGTGTGTGGAACTCTACCCAGCTCTCATCTGCAGCTCTAATCTATTGAAAGAACAATAGAGGACGCTCAATTTTTAGCTGTCATCCGTGCAGAGGATTCCAGCTGTCGATAAGAGCTTGGCAGTGAGAACAGCGCAGTTAGAATGAGATGGGGACACAGGCTGTTCCTCCCCCATTCAATAGCTGTGCTGTGGCTTTTATATAAAATAATACTTGGAAAAATATATCCACTCTGTGGACATGTGTAACGACACCATGGGCACAGTGTGATATCTGTGTGTGGCTATTCTGCATGTCATATCTGACAGCCTTACAACTCTGTATACAAGCACAGAGGACCCTCATAGATAATAGTCCCAAAGTCTCCAAATATTATCTCCAAAATCTCAGCCCACCAGGTTTCAAGCATTTGAAGATATGGGGATCCCAATTGCAAACACTATTGAAAATCCTACATTGGGAATGCATTTTCCAAACTAGTGCACATAGGAGTCCTGAATTGAAAAAGTACCCCCCTGGGGCCACTTACATAGCAAGGAGCAGGTGTCCCCCCACTTGAATCTACATTTTCTGGATGTGCAAACATGCATGATGCTATAAAACACATTTAAATGAGCAAACATGCATCATGCATAAAAATACATTTAAATGTGTAAACATGGATGATGCATAAGAACACATTTAAATATGAAAACATGCATGATGCAAAAAAACACATTTACATGTGCAAACATGCATGATGCTATAAAACACATTTAAATGTGCATACATGGACAAACATGTATGCTTATGCAACTAAAAAGACCCCCCGCTAAAACTTTTTTTAAAATTCAGTTACCTGAATGATGAAGCGCTGGTCCCTCTCTGCAAACAATGGGCGCGGCCTGACGATAACAGATATGAAACTTCTGGGTTTACTCCCGCTTACTGAAAAACGTGCCTACGCCACGCATTTGCACATACGCCTGCAAAGGCACGGGCAAATTATTTCATATTACTATACTTTTTGTATTTAATTTTTGTTAGGTTTCTTTTTGGAAATATGGACTAACATGCTGGTTTGTTCACTTTGAGTCAAACATATGTTCTTGCTTTTCAAGCCTTTCATGGTGTTTATGCAGTTTAAATTGCATGTTAGACCTTGCCCAACTATATATTGACTTACTCACCTCAACTTGGTAGTGGAAGTACATAAAGGAGGTTTCCTCCTTTAACCAGACGCAATATCATCCATGAATGTTGCTTGGAGCCAAGCCCATGACATCAGAAATAATAGAAAGAAATAGGCAATCTTTTTAATTGGAAGCATGGTATGGAAGCATGTTTTAATAGGAAGTTATGTTATATATGCATGTATGTACATACATAAGTGCACATGAAAAATATACACCTAAAAAGAAAAACTTACCAGAATGAGGATCCTTCTAAGAAAATTTTTTCCACTAATAGAACAGTTCACACGCACATAGTGGTTACATCACACTGAGTTTTAATAAACCAATTGTGCTGTTTTTAGCCAGTCAAACTAAGCATTGAAGGGAACTGCTTAAAAACAAGCATAATATATTTTTTTAATTGGAGGTCTTGGGACATTGTAAAGGAGATCACAAAAACAAATCCCACAAAAAAAAATATACAAAATTTGGACAAAAACTTTATTCAAAATAAACCTATTTGCTAAAAGGTCACATTAAAATATAGAGAACACACTAGATACCACTACATTTACATGACATTATAAATAAAAAAAAGCACATGTAAACCCACACTTGCATATAAAGCCTAATTATTTCCAAAGTGGCCCCAAAAATATTGCATTCCAAAAACCCAATTTTGACATATCAAGGGTGGAAAACTGGATCAGAAAATATTTATGCAGGACAAACATTTAAAGGTGGTAATATAGACATATTGTTGAAATGAAACAATATGGCCACAAACACAATAACATAGCATTAACATTGACTTTTTAATAGCAAAATGGACATTAAAACATTCAAAGTACAAAAAACAAAAGCAGCTAATTTTCTAAATGGTAAGCAAAGTATCAAATGCAGCAACATAGATTAGGCTAACAAACAAAACAACAGCCCTTCCTTGACCAAAAAAATTAAGAAATTAAGGTAAAAAGCAAGTAAGACAACACCCTTATATATGACCATCCTTATGGGCACAGGTGTTGAAAATTAACTTGCAATTGGGCATGTGCAGTATGTGAAATTTCGCTGTTTGTTTTTTTTACAGTTTGACATTCCATAATCATTTATTGATCCGATCCTTTAGATTTGTACACCAGTAAACAGCTTTTGAAGAAAAAACAAAAAAAGGAGAGGAAGATTTTTCTATAATTTATTTCTAATTAATGATGTATAAAAATATATATGTGTGTCTATATACATTCATACACATAAATATATATATATATATATATATATATATAGACACACACACACACACACACATACATGTAAATATACATATAAATCTATAGAAGCAAGCAAAAACTTGCGTGTGTGCTTTGGACACAGGTGGAAAAAATCTAGTTCGCTGGCAAAACCAAGGTTTTGCCCACCAGAGCCCGCTGGAATTTATTACCAAGTGGATTCCTGGGTCTGGCATCGGATGCGTTTAGGCAGGCACCTGTGTAAAGAGCTGAAATCAGTTAACTCTTTTAAACCTGAAAATATTAGGTCATGTAAAAATATGCTTATTTCTCAGCTAATATAAATGTTTGAAACAATTGAACAGCCCAAACATTTTATTTAGGTCTAAGTGAAAGATCTGCACTTATGTTTCACTGCCATGGCTGCTGTGGAGGGGTTGGGTGGCAGGAGCAGTACCAGTTCCATCAGCAGCAGCCTGAGTCTACAGTTGCTGATGAGCAGCTTTCTGCACCTGCATAGTGAAGAAACTACTGACCAGCAGCTAGACATAGAGCAGAATCTGAAACAGCAGGTGGTGGCATACTTGGAGTGCACCCTGCCAGCCGTCATTGAAGATCCGCTGGACTACTGGGCAGCCAAACTGGATTTGTGGCTGTAACTGGCCGAGTTTGCCCTGGAAAAGCTGTCCTGCCCGGCCAGTAGTGTGGCATCAGAGCAGGTGTTTAGTGCAGCGGGGGCCAAAGTTACCCCAGGAAGAACTCGCCTGTCCACCCAAGATGTGGAGAGACTGACCTTTGTCAAGATGAATCAGGTGTGGATCAGCCAGGATTTCCACCCACCAATGCCTGATGCATCTGATTAGATGATCCATGCCGTCTGACCCTAACCTTGACAAAAGAGATCGGTTTCTTCTGGCTACCTGCCTCAGCTACTACTCTGATGCTGCCACCCGCCTGATGCCACACACCAGATGCCAAGTGCTCCCTCTTTCACCTACCTTCGTAAGCGGGTACTGGTATTGGCACCCACCGCCCCAGTCTGACACCGGGTCCACACTATGTCACCTTGCCGCTCTGTGGTCTCCCGATGCTGCTGCTGCCATCTCTAAACTATGTCACCTTGCTGCTCTCTGGTCTGCTGATGCTGCTGCTGCCGCCACCTCCACACTATGTCTTTGTGCCACTCTGTGGCTTCCTGATGCTGCCGCTACCTCCACACTATCTGCTTGGGCCACTCTGTGGCCTCTCCACACTATGTCACCTTGCCGCTCTGTGGTCTCCTAATGCTGCTGCTGCCATCTCCACACTATGTTATTTTGCCGCTCTGTGGTCTCCTGATGATGCTGCTGCCATCTCCACACTATGTCACCTTGCCGCTCTGTAGTCAGCTGATGCTGCTGCTGCCATCTCCACACTATGTCACCTTGCCGCTCTGTGGTCTCCTGATGCTGCTGCTGCCTTCTCCACACTATGTCACCTTGCCGCTCTGTGGTCTCCTGATACTGCTGCTGCCATCTCCACACTATGTCACCTTGCCGTTCTGTGGTCAGCTGATGCTGCTGCCGCCATCTCCACACTATGTCATCTTGCCGCTCTGTGGTCTCCTGATGCAGCTGCTGCCATCTCCACACTATGTCACCTTGCCGCTCTGTGGCCTCCTGATGCTGCTGCTGCCATCTACACACTATGTCACCTTGCCGCTCTGTGGTCTCCTGATGCTGTTGCTGCCATTTCCACACTTTGTCACCTTGCCGCTCTGTGGTCTCCTGATGCTGCCGCCACCTCCACACTATGTCCTTGTGCGACTCTGTGGCTTCCTGATGCTGCCGCCACCACCACACTATCTGCTTGTGCCACTCTGTGGCCTCCTGATGTTGCCCCCACCTCCAGACTCTGTCATTGTGCCACTCTGTGGCCTCCTGATGGTGCCACAAACCTCCACACTATGTCCTTGTGACATTCCAGGGCCTGCTGATGCTGTCGCCACCTTAAGTTTCTGTCATTGTGCCATTATGTGGTCTCCTGATGCTGTCGCCACCTCCAGACTCTGTCGTGCCACTCTGTGGCCTACTCATGATGCCACCACCTCCAGACTCTGTCATTGTGCCACTCTGTGGCCAGTTGTCCCTGTGGTAAATTTTCTGACACCTCCTGCTCCTAACCCAAAAGTAGGAAGGATCAAGAGGCCCCACTTTCATGGTCTGTATTCAGACTGAAAATCAACCCACCTATCACTGTCCTCAGAGTAGGTCACACCCGGCGTGCGCTGGGCGCCAGAAGCGCAAGCCCCTTTGGAGTCAAGTCCCCTCCTGATGCCACACATCAGATGCCAAGTGCTCCTTCTTTCCCCCATCTTCGTCAGCGGGTACTGGTGTTGCCACCCACTGGCCCACTCTGTCACGGGTCACTTTGTGGTCTCCTGATGCTGCTGCTGCCAACTCCAGACTATGTCACTTTGCCACTCTGTGGTATCCTCCTGATGTTGCTGCTGCTGCCATCTCCACAGTATGCCACTGTGCACCCTGTGGCCTCCTGATGCTGGCACCACATCCAGACTCTGTCATTGTGCCACTCTGTGGCCTACTCATGCTGCCACCACCTCTAGACTCTGTCATTGTGCCACTCTGTAGCCTTCAGATGCTGTCGCCAACTCCAGACACTGTCATTGTGCCATTCTGTGGCCTCCTGATGTTGCTTCCACTTCACAACTATGTCATTGTGCCACTCTGTGGACTTCTCAAGCTGTTATCCCACCCTCCCCACTCCATGACTGGGCCACTATTTTGCCTTTTTGGCCTGTGTGACATCACTATTTATTTGACCCTTCTTCTGATCTGTCAGAAGGAAGGAAAAAAGAGACACACAACAAATCCTGTCTGTGTAGCAGCTGTAAGGCCTGTATGGTCCCATCAAACAAAACACAAAACACATGCAAATATTCCATTCACGTGTCATCTCTGTTTTTGGTCCACTCCTGTTTTTTTTTTGGCATTAGCAATACTGATGGATTATTGAGCAAATGCTGACCGAGTGAAGGCAGATGCTCCACAGACAGGATCCATTTTTTGTGGGTTATTGTTCTGATGGATCAGAGGAAGGGCAAAATAATCAGAGACGTCAACACAAACCTAGTGCTGACACCCTCTCCACTCTGTCGGGGGGGCTCTACTTAAGCAGTATAAGCAGTTAATAGAACAGGTTCTGTAGACATCTTTGTGGAATCAGCTGACAAGGGTGTAAAAGGAGTGCGCTTCTTCTTGACGCTAACATGGACCTGTAAGGCTGAGTTCATACTTGAGTTATTTCGTCAGTTTTGGCCCTGTGACTGCCCAAATAAGTGAAGTGTGCAGTGATTCTAATAGCGACACCTGTCATCTGCATGTCATACTGACTCACAGTATTATTTCACTACCACAGCAGACTCCCACAGACAGGTAATATACAAGTTAGGGTCACTAGGTTTAGAAAAGTCAATCTGTAAATGGATAGAAAACTGGCTTAAAGATCGCATCCAGAGAGTTGTAATTAATAATTCATACTTTGAATGTGTATAGATGGAGACATAATGCTGCTCCTGTACAAAGCATTGGTCAGACCGCATCTGGAATATGCAAGTCCAGTTTTGGGCACCAGTTAACAAAAAGGACATTGTTGAATTGGAGAGAGTGCAAAGAAGGGCAACAAAATTATTAAAAGGATTGGAAGAGCTCAGCTATGCAGAGAGATTAGCTTAACTGAATCTATTCTCCCTTGAGAAGAGACGTTTAGGGGGGGATATGATCACCCTGTATAAATATATAAATGATCCATATAGCGAACTCTCTTCCCCATTATTCACTTTTGAGATCATTACAAAGAACAAGAGGGCACTCTTTGCCTCTGGAAAAAAAGAAGTTTAAGCTCCAGATAAGGAAGGGATTTTTCACTGTAAGGTCTGTGAAAATGTGGAATCGGTTCCCTCAGGAAGTAGTTTCATCAACTACTATAGATTACTTTAGGAAAAAGCTGGATGCTTTTCTAGAAGCACAGAAAAAAAAATGGTTATTAAGGCTTTAAAGTAAAAATAACAGTGACTGTTGATCCAGGGAACATCCGATTGCCTCATGGAATAAGGAAGGAATTTTTTTCCCCCTGTTGAAGCAAATTGTACCAGGGTTTTTTTTGGCCTTCCTCTGGACCAGCTCTGTCTTATAGGGCTTTATATCTGGGATGTGTTTATTTCCCTAGTGGTTGAACTTGATGGAGTTATGTCTTTTTTCAACCTAACCTTCTATGTAACAAGGACACCACTTTTCTTAAATGTTTTTCACAAATCGTCTGGTTAATATATTCTTTGTTTTTCTTCACCCACCCGTAATTAGACAGGATAGCCTGTATTGGCTATCTTGGATGTCTGCCATAGAATGTCAGCTGAGGATGGTCGCTCCTTGAAGTATGCCCAGGCGGTACTGCTTTTAAAACTGGCCCAAAAAATAGAATTGTAAATATGTTTTTAAAAATGTGTTATATTTTATATTCATATTTAAATGTTCTTTAACAAAAATCATTTGGGGGGGGATAAAACCCACCAAAAATTTGCAAAAAACAAGAAGCAAGATTTTGTGTATTTTTTTTATTTCAAAAAACAAATCCACACATTTAAAAAGCTCCATCCAGGCCTGCTGTGATGTTCATGGTTCTCAGTTACAAAAGAAAAAATACAAAAAAACATTAGTCTTTACACAATGGTTTTTTGAACAGTAAATATCTAACATGCTCTTATCCTACACCAACCTGTTTTGAAGCTTGGTAGAGTTTCCACCACTTTCTGGACATCTCTTCCAGACTATCATGTGACCTTAAAATTAAAATAGTTGGGTATGTTAGATATGTCCTCTTCAAAATATGTATGTGTATTTGTAATATCAGACAAGAATACATTTTGCGTAGAATACAAAGCTGAACACCTTATTATGTCAATTTAAACAACAGAAATGTAGTTGGCCAATTAGCAAGCACGTTTATGTGTTAGAGGCAAGTGGCACTAGACATAAATAGATTTGTGCTCATTTAGTGAACAAGGTTTCAATCGTGTTTTTGGAAATAATGTTTAGCTTCTTTTAAGGTCATTACAGCAATACTAGAGTAGAGTATTGAGTTGAGACTTCATACTTGATTAGAATCACTTTTCAACACATTTACAAACTTTAACATTCTTCGGGGATTGGATAGCAAAAATGCATTTGGAGCATACTTAGGCCACATAAAAAAGAAATTTATATAGGTAAAGTGTCAAATAATTGTGAGGGACACTAACCTGTGGACACTGGTCAACCAAAATAGAGATTAGGCTATCTTATAAAAACAAATGTCTTCATGCAGGATAACTCAAACACTGTAAGTGTCATGGAGTCCTGAAAACATTTAGTGATATTACTTTGTTAAAGAATAAGAAAGGAAGAATAGGAAAGGAATAATGTCTCACCTTGCACCTGGCATCCACCTATAAAAGTCTCCCACCTCAACAGCCCAGCCACGGCCGCGGGCCACCTCAACAGCCCGGCCGCGGGTACGGGCCACCTCAACAGCCCGACCGCGGGTACAGGCCACCTCAACAGCCCGGACTGATCGTTATCTGGGAGCGGGATGGAGCTGGGGAGCCTGCAGGAGTGGCTGGCCATGATGGATCTCTTTGGATTTGCCAACCCAGCATGTGAAGTACCGCCTGATTTACTTGAGATTGTTGGTCCAGAGATTCACTTAACATGTTACAGAGATGGTCAACTCAGAACATGTAGGCACCCAAAGTGGCCGATTGTTGTTGGACCGATTCAATCAGACACTGCAGATGGCTGCCAGATGTTGTTGGCTGATTTCTCAGTCCTGGCGATTTTGGTTTATAGTTTCCTGTAGGTGTGTAAGGACCTGTCCCAAATTAGTGGAACTTGGGGCAGACATCATTGACTCCGCCATTCTATCACAATGGCCAACCAGCCTCTGAGTGAGGCTTAGAAGCTGGTTGGCCACAATGGGTTCACCAAATTCACCTGCATCCACTGGGTGCTAAAAAGGGAAGAAAACAAAAAAAATACAGATTAAAGTAAATAACATAACTTTGGGGGTCACCATGACATTATGCAGACGGCATCCTGACATTGGAACACCGACAAATGTTACACAAAACGTTAGACAAATCTATACACATTTCTTCAGAATCCAAAACATTCAACATTGATTGCTTACAGAAACCTCAGCCACTTCCTCTTCTGGTGGGAAATGGCCACCTGAGGGACCCTAACAAACAAATGGAACAAATTGGGAAATGTTCATTCCCCCAACCCATCCCAAAAAAACACAAATGAACCAGTTGCTGCCTACCTCCACAGCAGCCCATGAAAATTCTCCAGAACCACAAACCAGCAGACACTGATGTTCTACAAAGGCACATGATATATGACATCAAAATGAATGAATGTGTAGACAAATCTTCACATATCTAAAGTCCCCAATATTTAGCTAAGGCAAACCAAAAATTTTACAGACAGGCAGAAATTGGGGTCTATTTTAAATTTTTAACTCAATAAGCAGGTAGACATTCCCAAAGTAAGGCAGCACCAGAAATGTCTTAAAATAAAAAACAAAAAAACAGAGATAGAAGGTTATTATTTAGCTTTTGGAAGGCTAAACACACACACACAAACCAAACTTACAAGGTAAGTATTTTTTTTCAGTTGTAATCCGATTGTCATACAACATGTTTATACTTTTAGCTACCCCGACCTTGGTTCGGGGTAAACAATTGTAGCAAGTTTACTTACCCCGAACCAAGGTCGGGCTAACCGCCCGGGTGGTTAAATATAGCTTTTTTTTTGTTGTGTTTGCCACAAACCAGTTTGTTTTTTGGGGGGAAAAGTTAGGATATGTTGCAGAAGCAGAAGGGCTAAAAAGTTCTCTGAAAATTTATAGGGATGCAGGGCATTCGCACGTGTACGTGGGGCCAGAAATATGCGCGCAAAAAGGAAAAAGCAAGGTAGACAACACCCTTATATATGCACATCTTTATGTGCACAGCTGCTACAAATTCGCCTGTAATTGGGACGTGAGCAGGTCGTAAAATTTGGCTGTTTGTTTTTTGGACATTCCATAATCATTTATTGATATGATCCTTTACATTTGTACACCAGTGAACAGCTATCTAAAAAAAAAATAAATTAAAACAGAGTAGAGGAGGAGGCTTTAATTTTAAAGTAATTTATTAAATGTGTGTGTTGAGTAACTTTTTTTATTACATTTTTTCATATTATATATATATATATATATATATATATATATATGTATGTATAAATAAATAAATATATATATATATATATATATATATATATATATACATACACACACCTATGGAAGCAAAGAAGAACATGGGTGGATGATATAGTCCGCTGGCAAAAGCGAGTTCTTGCCTGCCCGAATTTGCAGGGATTTAAGACCAGGCGGATCCTTGGGTCAGGCATCATAAGCGTTTAGGTATGCGCCTATGTATACAGCTGAAATTAGTTAACTCTTTCAGAGCCTGAA
Source organism: Pyxicephalus adspersus (assembly GCF_032062135.1). Lineage (NCBI taxonomy): Eukaryota > Metazoa > Chordata > Amphibia > Anura > Pyxicephalidae > Pyxicephalus > Pyxicephalus adspersus. The sequence goes on from NC_092867.1 coordinate 50,049,019, forward strand.
AATTCTACCAACATGAAAGGATTGTTAACTCAAAGCAACCGGGTTACTGAAAAGATACCTTTTACCACCATCTCTTTCCTGCCTTTTCCACTCTGTATGAGAGGTTTTGCCATTATTATGTGAACACCAGATCTCCTTTCTCCTGATGAAGCGGAAATTTCCGCGAAATGAGTAAATATTTGGTTATACTCCTGCAAGGGATACCCTAATAGGAGAGTCTAGTGTACAATTCATGTTTTTATTATATTTTTGTAAAAAAAAAATTAAATGCAAAAATAAAGTGATGTTGTTTTATATGTGTTTTGTCATTGGCCCATAATGTTCCATAAAAACTGGTGTCCTTCACTGAATGTTTTGTTTCTATAAGTAATAGGGATGTAGCTGTCTTAAATATTAACAGGTGGGATATTATTTCTAGGATTGAAAGATCTCTTGATTTATTAGGTTATCTTTTTGTTCTCAGGGTCTCGGAACATTTGCACCTCTAACATAAAGCAGACCCAGTCCATACAAAATTTGCGCTGCAATTGCAGTGTGCTGGTGACATCAATTTGAAGCACATCTCAAAGCAGACCTATCATAACATTTTTCCATTATGTTAAAGAGTTTTTTAAACAGGAGAGTTACAAAGCGGACTAATGTTTTATTATTTTACATATACCTAAACATAGCACACAATTTCATAAAAACAGTAAAAAACTTTCAGTTTTTCACAATTTCATAAAGAGCAATACACTATTACTTACATAGTCACATTCTCCCTAAAACCATATCCATCAAGGTGTTGGTTTTGTAGAAGAGGGAGAGCCTCCTTCATTTGACGCGTTTCGCAGCTCTTGAGCTGCTTCCTCAGGAATGAGAACAATTGGATAGATTAGGAATTTCCCAGCAACAGGAGATAACGGTTCTGAAGCCTGCATGTAGTACCCATACTGATCATGCACATGCAGTGAAAACCAGCACTTTTTGATTTTTACATTTACAGAAAAGGGCATCACTCAATCTTGCACCTGCGCAGTGTGAGATCTGGTGAGGTAAGAGGAACCCGGAAGACGGCCTGCTGTCCAGTCTGCACCTGACAAAATAGAGAAGTTGGGATGGCACAGGACCCACTGGAATATCAATGTGGAGAAATCAGAGGCTCTTGGAATGTAAATGTTAATTTTTTTTTATGAAGGTTCCACTTTAGGTGTAAGGTATTTTTTTTATTTTGTGCATGCGTCATAAGTGGCTCTACTGCATTCAGGGTGGGATCAGCACTTTTTTTTTAAATTTTAAGGAAGACGCCTCACCTGATCTAGTGCCTGCACAGTGTGAGATTGGGCGACATAAGAAGATGGCTGTGTCCTCTATCCAGTCTGCGCCAGAAAGAAGAGAGAAGCCAGGACTATGTGGAACCTACCGGACTTCCTTTAGAGAGGGATTGACAGCTTTACACCTGTAAGGTGTTTTTTTTTTTTTTTTGCTGAAAACTCCCTTTTAAATTATTGGGAATTTCCTACAAACTTGTCTTTAAAATGCTGGAAAAAGTCTATACCACGTTTAGGTTTAAGGCTTAAGCTGCGTACACACGGCAAATTTTTCTCGCCCGATAATCGGTATCGGCCAATTATCGGGCGAAAATCTGCCGTGTGTACAGTCGGTCGTCGTCCATCGTCCGACGACCGTCCTGACGGATCCATGGACGACGACCGATCCTAATGAAAGGGAAGGGGAGAGCGCGCAGCAGGGTGCCGCTCCGTCGCTCTCCCCCTCCCCTCTCCATAGAGCATGAACGGTGCTGTATGTACAGCATCGTTCATGCATCGTGCAGTCTTTTCTCATTGGAAAGGATCGTGAAAGATCCTTTCCAACGAGAAAAATTGCAGGTGTCTACGCAGCTTTAGTCTACATAGACGTTTTCCCCAGTGTTTAACCTGAGGCTTTAAAAGCCCGTGTTTGAAATTTCCAGGCATTCCAATGGGCTAATGTACACCAGGATGTTTCCTTGAGGCACGTTTATGAGCATTATCTATAACGTTCCTAGCAAAGTTTAAAAATTTAAAACGCTGGAAAACATCCAAAAACACGGGTAAACACTTCCATTTGCATGGGAATTTCAAACATAGGTTTTAAAAGCCTCATGTTAAACGCTGAGAAAAACAACTGTTTATACTAAGCCTTAAAGATAATAAAACTAATATAACTGAATTATAGACTTTAGCCTGGGAAACCGGGGTTCATGTTACAGAAGGGTATTTAAGGAATTGCTATCACTTACATCAGCTCAAGTCAGAGCTGAAGGAGCTGGCGAGTCTTCGTTTCAAAACTCCCTCTAGTTTTCTGCGCACACATGGTCCCTGAATGGTCTTCCCTCCCCCTCTTAGTCTCCACCCTTCGGCCTCCCTCTTTTGTCTATCTTTGTCCTTGTAACACACACTGATTCAGGGATAAATGAAACATACTGTCTATTGCTGCTTAACTGAAAGGAAACGAGCGCACATACAGGTTAGCTTTTTTTTTTTTTTATGTCCGTATTTGTACCTGTCTATACTCATTTAGGACACGGTCACACCCAGGCATGACACACCCTAGCGTACGGGAAAGCAGCTTGCACGATGCAACGCACTGACACACGCATATTTGTAAACACGATGGAAGAAGCCCAGTGATACAGACGCGTATTCTACCTGTCGGACCTGGCACACTTTTATACAGCGATATGGATATTTGCTTCTTCATACTGTGGATTACAAGCACTATAAGAGGTATTGTTTTCTTTAAATTTGTCTCCTGCAATTGTTTTAAATATGAAGGCTACAAAAGACCAATAGACTCAAATACGTTATAAATATACCTAGACCTTATATGTTTTTCTTATAGGCTACCCCCACCCACTAAATAATAAAACAAGAAAACAAACGATAGCTCAAGGAGAGCACATGTGTTTTTCCATATATATTTGAATGAGCTTCCCAGTGCACCACAGTAGTGCAAAAATCAGACTGTATATGTAGTCATGCATTCACATTACACTTCAATGTGAGCTGGCAGGCCACTCATTTAAAAGGGCTGCCCAAGGGGCCACAGTGGTCCATAAATTGGTCTGTCTCAAGCCAAGTCTTCAGAGGAAAGAATCACACCCAATCCCACACTGCCTTAGCTAGATATGCACCAGTTGGAAAGCCCTCAGATTGACCAGAAGTCAATAGAGGTTTTTATGTGTGAGCAATTTATCCTGGGTGCAGGTAAATGACCATTAGCCACATAATATCCACACACCTTTTAAAATCAGTTTAGTAGATTTTAATATTGACTTCCAATCTTGAATTATGGGCCTTTCATTAAAGGGGAGTGGTCAAGGTTTCACAGGTGATATAAGTTCAGCTTAAACACACCTTGAGCTTGCTAGTGAAACAAGTGGTTTGAATAAGTGGAGTTAGAAAACACAAGTCGTTGAATCTTCAAAGTAACTACAAACTGTAAGTAATCCTTTTTTATCTCTGAAATCAACTAATATTGTAACTGGGAAATAGAGTTTCAGCAAGGTGGAAGCTTTTGTTAGGTGTAGAATATACCATATGTATGCACAAATGGAGCAACAGCTCCTAGGTGAATAAATGTGAGTAGGTCGCCCTTCTGGAATCTCACATTGGAGATCTGGAGAAGTGCATTGCAACACTAAAATCACTGGATCACTGTGAGAGGGGTCTCATGCTCACTGAGCAGGTAGGTAATGGCATGGATGTGGAGAGTGGGGAGGTTAATCAGGATGAAAGTGTAGGGAGCTGGGTTACTGTAGTTAGAGTGGTAGTGGCACCCAAGAAAAGGAAGGCCAATCCTGTGTTTGAGCACCCATAACAAATTTGCAAAGCTACGTGAAGATGTGCAGGTGGCTGACCCAGTGGTGGTCCATGTTGGAACCCATGACAGGCTGTATGGAAGATGGAGGGTCCTTAAAAATCACTTTAAAGAACTAGGTTTCAAGTTGAAGGAAAGGACCTCCAAGGGTATATTCTCTGGAATATTGCCTGTGCCATGCGCAACACAGCAAGGGCAGCAGGAGCTTAGACAGCTAAATGCATAGCTTAAGTCCTGGTGAAAAGGGAAGGATTTGGGTTCTTGGAGCACTGGGCTGATTGTTCATAGAGGTACAACCTATATGCCAGAGATGGTTTGCACCTAAATGGAAGGGGTCTGCTGTTTTCTAGGGGAAAGATGGAGGGATATTTAAACCAGGACAGAGGGGGGTGGCACAGTTAAAAAAGGTGGTAGAAAGGTAGACGGGGGTCAGTCACTAGTGGAGGGTGGAATGTTATCGATAAATATAAGGAGTTTCCCATGTTACACACAAACATTAGATTGTGCAGTGCTAATTGTACTGAAAAACAAAAGGATTGGGCAAACAGCACTAATAAATGCAGCAATAGTTTATAGAGCCTGTTCACTAATGCTAGAAGTCTGGCAAACAAAAAAGGGGAGTTAGAAGCCTTAATGAATGATGAGCATTATGGCTTTGTTCTTCACATGACTGGGCTGCCAATATTACTGGTCATACTCTTTCGTAAAGACAGAGTCAAACGAAAAGGTGATGGTTTGTGTCGTTATGTGGGAGGTGATCTAAAAGTGAATGTGAAGGAAGAAATAGTTGATGGAGCATGTGATAAGATGTTATGGGTGAAGTTGAATATGGGGATGCATAATGCACAGTTATTTATTGGAGTCTGTTATAGGCCCCCCAGTGCTAAGGAAGAAATAGAGAATCTACTAGCACAGATAGAAAAGACTGCAAAATCTGACAATGTTTTAGTAATGGGAGATTTTAACTACCCTGACATTGACTTAAGTAACAGCACTACAGGAACAGAAATCGGGTGGAAATTTAATAATTTAATTCAAGATTTATGGTAGTTTATTAAAGTTCCAACTAGAAATGAAACTCTGTTCGGCCTTGTTTTTTTCTAACAATGCAGATATCACATATAAAACAATCTGGGTAGCAGAGAGCATAATATGATTTCATTTATTGTAAGCTGTAAACAGGAAGCAAAAACAGGAAGGAAAAAAACATGACATTGTAAGAGAGCAAATTTTGCCTTATTTTAAGGGCAGGTCTCTGTCTGTGACTTGGACTAGGAGAGAATATTGTCCTCAAAGAACACAGAACAGAAATGTTCTACACAAACACACTGAAAAACATATTCCAATGGGTAACAAAATGAAGAGTCTGAAATTGAAACCTATGTGACTAACGACTAATGTTAAAAATGCCATAAAGAGTAAGAAAAGGCCTCCAAAAATATAACAATGAAGGATCACCTTCATCATTTGAAAACTTTAAAGAATATAACAAAAGATCTAAAAAGGAGATAAAATGTGCAAAACTTTAAAATGAGAGACAGATTACAAAAGAAAGTAAGCCGATTTTTTTTTTTTTTTTTTTATTATATTAATAACAAAAAGACCAGATCTGGACATGTAGGCCCCTTAAGGGATGTCTCTGAGTTGGTAACTAGGGATAATGAAAAGGCGGATTTAATAGTCACTTTTTTATCTCTGTGTACTCAAAGGAAGTCCAAATAGCAATATCACTGCCTTATTTCAGCAATAATGCTTCAAAATTTTTATGATTGAGAAACATTTGGGCAAAATTAAGGTTGACAAAGCACCAGGACCTGATGGATTACATCCATGTGTCCTCAAAGAGCTGAGCTCATTTATTTCAAAGCTATTGTTTATAATTTTTAGAGACTGTTTTGGTTCCTATCTTCACAAAAGGAGCAAAGTCATTACCAAGTAATTAGACCGGTAAGTTTAACGTCCATAGTTGGAGAGGTCCTTGAGAGGTTGATAAAAATAGGGATAAGCGAGAATGCCTCTGGCATTTTTTATAAAAATATAAATGGTTCATATACATAACTCTTCCAAACTATGCACTTTAAGATCGTTACAATGGACAAGAGGGCACTCTGCGTCTGGAGGAAAAGCAGTTTATGCTCCGGATAAGGAAACTGTGAAAAAGACTCCCTCAGGAGGTAGTTTTCTGCCTTCCTCTGGACCAACTATGTCCATAGGTTTTTATATCTAGGATATGTTTATTTCCCTAGTGGTTGAATATGATGGACTTGTGTCTGTGGTTATACAATTTCTACAAAACATAGAAACTATAAACTTGTATCTTTCACTAAACCACGCCAATGCTTCTTCCTAACAAAATAAAGCTGATGTGGATGCTTTCAGAGGGTGCCCAGCCTTTTTTATTATAGTAAATGGATATTGTTTTATGTAATAAATGTAGGTGTCAATAGAAAAAAAGACAAAGAAGGCTGCGGGTTCAAGTGGCTAAGTTTAAGATTGTGTTTAGTATACAACTCCGATAGTATAAATGGTGAGAAAGGACAATATTTGTGCATCAAACAAATAGTAAAATGAGGATTAGGCTGTTCTATGTGAATATACACAGAGACATGCCTTTGTTACTAGATAGAGATTCCCTAACCAGATGGTACTTGGTAAAACTTTAGAGTTCAGTATAGTATGAGTGAAGAAGAAGCAACATCTATAGGAGCGTACTACACAGAACAAGAGGCACTATACATTTCAGCATAGGACATTTCAGGAAAGGAAACCCCATTTGTTGGAAAGCAAAACATAAAACAAATGTTCAGCAGCCAGTTAACTACATCCTCAGCATTTCATTGATACACAGCTCCCAGAAACACATTCTGCATTTACCCACACCTAAACTCCCTTCAGACCTTACTTCAGGTGCTTTCCCATCCCAAAACCAGCCTTTCACAAAGACTAACTCTTGCTTGCCTATTCCAAATTTCAAGGGTTGACCTGTTTAGTAGCTACTCTATTTACTTTATCATTTATATTTTACAAAATAAATTGGGGATTTAATTTTTTTTTCTTTGCCTAGAATTTGTTCTTTACAGAAAATTTGGGTTTGATAAGTGATTGCACTGATCTATTGATGATCTATTTTATGGGTTCTCTGCTTTAAGTAAAAGAAAAAAAATTGCTAATACTGTCAAAGGCTATGTCATGTCGTAAAAACTTTCAGTTTCTTGCAGAAATTTGTGTCTTTATGGAACCTGTTTGCTCCATTGCCTAGTTCTGTATTTCTTTGTTGATCATCCTTTCTTCACAAAATATATGAAGGGGCGGATGGGGGGGGGTGTGTTATAGTAACAGAAGAAGATTTATAATTATATACTGTAAATCCTCATCTGTCAGTGCTGGATGTAAATTGTGATTACATTAGTCAAAAAAAGGTTACAGGTTTAAGACTTTTTTGGTCTTTGGATCTTTATTAAAGCTCTCCAAGGCTGGTTAGGATTAACTTTTGGTGAACCTGGGTGATCCAAAAAATCCTGGAATGGATTTGGTCCAGGATTGAAAACATTTGGAGAGCTTTAATAAATCAGACCCATTGTGTCTTTTTATAGGTGTTTTGGATATGCTTTTCATATTTTCCTCTGATTCTCCATACCCTTCCCACTAGCTTCCTACAATATCAGACAAACAGTTGGCGGTTTTATAAAATCATTCTTCCCAATGTACCAGTTCTCCTGTTTTGTACTTAGGAGCCACATGCCATTAATCACCAACATTCTCTGATGATGGACTTGGTGGAGGTTATTGAAAGACAAGTGTCAGGAAAGGTTAAAGAACCACACAAAAAACTCAGGTGCTGCTTAATTAAAAGGTTGTACTTATCTTTATTGGATGCGTACAATGGTCCAAAACGGCAACAGTTCCAAGAGCAGGATCAAAAGACTTTGTTTACCCCAGGGAGTGCCCTTTTTTATATAATCTAAATGGTAATTCTTGCATTTCTTAATGTGTATCCAGAAAGCATCAGCACTCAATTCTATGATACATGTTATCCTAACCAATCAAATTGTTACATGACTATAGCTAGCCTTTGCAGTCATCAGACTTTGGTGAATTTTGCAGCCAATATTTTTGGTTATCTGTTGCTTTTTAGAGGTTATCACTTTAGGGACTTGATTTAAGTTTTAGAAATGGATTAAAATTGTTTGGGAGGACAAGTTGCCCCAAGTTCTGAAAGATTGTGGTCTCATTTGAAGCATAACATTTCTGTATAAAATGGGAAGAATTGTCTCTGTATTTTCTCCCAGAGAAATGACAGATTTTTGTGGAACATTTTAAGATTATGCTGTAGGACAAATTCCAACATTTATGCCCCTATATATCTGGTTGCTATAAATGTGGAAACAGCAGGTTTTGAGCTGCTTATAAAAGTACCAGTGTGCCTTCGAATTATACAGGTAAAAGCTGGCTCATTAAGTCTTAACCTAATTGTTCCTTGCAATATATTGTATATGTCCTATTTTGTTACTTATTAGTTAACATTCAGATTGGTGATCAGTGGTCAGACATAGTTTCTAGGCATGTTTTGTTAGTTCGTCAAGGTTTTAAATCTTTTTGAAGTAAAAATTGGGGAAGCAGTTCTGGATTTAAAATACAATAATAGCTCAATCTGTGTAGCTATGAAAGTTTGTGGATGTCCAGCTTGGTTTGACTGAAACTCTGTAACTTAAGGCTCTTTTTATACATTTTTTTCCCTGTCAATTGGTCTGAAATTCACTGACAGTCGGTCGAATGTCTCATTTTAGTGCCTATTAAAACAATGACTTGTTCTGCCACCTAGTAGGCAGTTATTAAAGTACACTGTCACAATAGGAAATGCTATAGGTGTAAAAGAAAATTATTAGTAAATTGCCAGGGACAATATTTATAAATACACCTCATAGTATAATTGCTATAGCAAATTGTTAACTTGATACAATATAGACTGTTATATGTTCACAATAATCACCCCACCTTTATGTGTTCCACATTTTTATCCTCCATCTGTTCATGTTCCTATTATATCTTAACAAAATTATTTATTGGCCATATTTTCTGATATGCAAACCAAGGAGCGCAGAACATCAACAGTATAGTATGATGAGGTTGAGACATTATGGGTGGAGTTGAATATGGGTATGCATAATACAAAGTTAATTTTTGGAGTCTGCTATAGGCCCCCAAGTGCTAAGAAAGAAATAGAGAATTAACTGCTAGCACAGAGAGAAAGGGCTGCTAAAGCTGGTATAGTTTTAGTAATACTGTGTTTCCCCGATTTTAAGTCATCCCCATTAAATAAGCCACCCCCGATTTTTGAAAAAATAATTAAAATAAGACACTCACCCGTGAATAAGACATCCCCCGATATCCGTTCCTGTGTGTGTCTCCTTGATGCTGGCTGCAGCGCATGTCTCCTCCTGGCTGCAGTGCAGAGCCAAACTGAAAGTAAAAAGCCGGCACACTCGCCCCCGCGATTCTGAACCAGGAAGCACGCTGCTGATCCCTGCCCTAACGGAGTTACCTGCCCTAATGGACATCCCTACACTTAATTACCGGTGAACAGAAGGGGACAATCAATGGCATAGAGTGATCAGAAGGGGACAATCATCTTCTTCATGGAAAAATAAGACATCCCCTGAAAATAAGACCTAGGGCATATTTTGGCATTTCAAAAAATATAAGACAGTGCCTTATAATCGGGGAAACCGGGTAGGAGATTTTACAAACCTGACATTGGCTGTAGTAATGACACTACAGGTACAGCAGAAGGGTGGAAAGTTATGAATTTACTACAAGTTTTTATCGTACAATTTATAAAAGCCCCAACTAGAAATTATACTCTTGGACCTAGTTGTTTCTAACAATGCAGAGTTTATAACAAATCTGGGTAGCAGTGACCATAATATGATTTCATTTAATGTAAGATAAAGACAGGAAAGATAAAAACATTGAATTTGCAAATGTTCCAATATTAAGTGCTTTACAAAGCACTACAAAGGATTCTTTGTGACCTGGACTGGGAGGGAATATTGTTCTCAAAGAACACAGAACATAAATTGGAATGTTTCAAGCCACTGAAAAATATATTCCAATGATTACAATAATGTAAAAAAGCCATAAAGAACAAGAAAAGGGCATTCCAAAAAAATAAAAATGAAGGATCACCTTCATTTAAAAACAATAAAGAATATAACGAGGATATAAAAAGGAGATAAAATGTGCAAAACTTTAAAACGAAAGACAAAATGCTAAAGAAAGTAAGGCAAACCCCAAATATATTAATAGCAAAAAGATCAGATCTGAGCATATAAGCCCCTTAAAAGATGTCTCTGGGGATAAAGAAAATGCAGATTTACTAAACAATTTTTTTTAGCTCTGTGTACCCAAAGGAAAATAGCAGAACTCAAGTCCAAATTGCTAATAGCAATGTATCTGCTTCAGATGAGTCACAATGGCTCAAAATTGTCCTAAAAACTAAACCAGTAGGTATAGGCGGTGATCTAAATTTGTGGATGTTCTCCAGAGAGAACTAACCCTTAGTATAATCTATCTATCTATCCTAATCTATCTATCGACAAAATAAATTGCGTTTCACATGTGGCGCAAGATATACAAATTAGGCTTCAAAAAGCCCCAGTATACAACATATAATGAAATGGGTTTGATAGGTTTAAGATTGGACCACAATATTATCTTGGGGTCCACTGAGTGTCAAATTGGCCCTAAGGGGCACTAGACATGCTTCATCTCAACAAAACATATACATTACATTGCCATATAATTTTATAACCATTGGATCATGTTGATGGTTATACCCGACATGTTTCCCCTCATTAGGCTTCCTCAGGGGTAATAGTTTGGTAACATGTGTTTGGCCCTTGTAGTATTTGTATCTAAATCAATAAAAGTTTGGCTGTTAATTAAATGTATAATACATATGTGTTCTGATAATAAATATATATTGGCTTTTTTCCTGATCAAAGTTTGAGTCAAAAATACAGTATATATCTGTATATAGATGGGTTAAAGATAAATCCATCCATATAAATAAATCTCCATTAGAAAAGTCTGAGTATTGTTAGAAATTATACATCACCTACAAATTATTAAAAGTTAATTAAAATAATACTGGTGTATTAAGACTCACATGATCCTTGCAGAGTAATAGGTTCTGCTTATTGCAAATGTTTAGAGTGAAGAAAATCTCCCCAGCACAGGAAACAGTGTAGTAATAAGTATGAAATAGGATTGAGTATCTAAAAAATAGATATAAAATGTAGATTAACCTTAAAGAGTAATACGTTTTTTGTGAATACCAAAACTTATTAGGAGTAGTTTCTAGAACTATATATTCTTGGGTAATACCTTAATAGTAAGATACTAGCAAACTCCAGGTGTCCAGGGTGGTGGTTGTATATTCATAGTATTGGAAACTGCTGGGTATACAGAGTCCCGATTGCAAATGATGGTTGGTGAGCAGGGGGATCAAGAGAACACCGCTACATTTAAAGGAGGGTGTCCCCAGGACCTCCCCTACGCCAGAAGTGCAGGCAGCCGGCGTCCGTGGAAACCACAAGCCGGCTGGATGACGTAGAGCCAGAGGGCCGGCGCATTGAAAAAATGGAGGTTGGTATTATAAGGAATACAAGGAAAAGGACCAAAAGAACAGGAGAGGTGACAAGAACACTGAGGTGAATGGGGCACACTAAGGCAAAATCAATAAAAAAGGGCCCTCCATAGGAAAACCAAGGTGGTGCATAAAGTCTCAAGGAGTACAATACAGACCTAAGAAAAAATACTGACAGCAGTAGATGTTAAGACCTACAGTTAGGTACATAAATATTTGGACAGACCTCTTTTTTTCTAATTTTGGTTCTGTACATTATCACAATTAATTTTAGATGCAACAACTCAGATGCAGTTGAACTGCAGACTTTCAGCTTTATTTCAGTGGGTTGAACAAAAAAAAAGATTGCATAAAAATGTGAGGAACTAAAGCCATATTTGAACACAATCGCCTCATTTCAGGGGCTCAAAAGTAGTTGGACAATTGACTCAAAGGCTATTTCATGGGCTGGTGTGGACAATCCCTTTATTTTGTCATTATCAATTAAGCAGATAAAAGGCCTGGAGTTGATTTGAGGGGGTGTTCTTGTATGTAGAAGATTTTTCTGTGAACAGACAACATGCGGTAATAAGAGCTCTCCATACAGGTCAAACAAGCCATCCTTAAGGCTTCAAAAATAGAAAAAACCCATCCAAGAAATTGCTACAATGTTAGGAGTGGCAAAATCTACAGTTTGGTACATCATGAGAAAGAAACAAAGCACTGGTGAACTCAGCAACGCCAAAAGACCTGGACTTCAAGGGAAGACAACAGTGGTGGATGATCGCAGAATCATTTCCATGGTGAAGAGAAACCCCTTCACAACAGCCAACCAAGTAAACACCCTCCAGGAGGTAGACCTATCGATATCCAAGTTTACCATAAAGAGAAGACTGCATGAAAGTAAATACAGAGGGTGCACTGCAAGGTTCAAGCCACTCGTAAGCCTCAAGAATAGAAAGGCTAGACTTTCTCAAAAACTTTGCTCAAAAACATCTAAAAAAAGCCAGCACAGTTCTGGAAAAACATTCTTTGGACAGATGAAACCAAGATCAACCTTTACCAGACTGATGGCAAGAAAAAAGTATGGAGAAGGGGTTGGAACAGCTCATGATCCAAAGCATATAACATTATCTGTAAAACATGTAGGAGGCAGTGTGATGGCTTGGGTGTGCATGGCTGCCAGTGGCACTGGGACACTAGTTTTTATGATGATGTGACACAGGACAGAAGCAGCCAAATGAATTCTGAGGTGTTCAGAGACCTACTGTGTGCTCAAATCCAGCTAAATGCAGTCAAATTGATTGGGAGCCGTTACGTAATATAGATGGACAATGACCAAAAACATACAGTTAAAGCAACCTAGGAGTTTAATAAAGCAAAGAATTGGAACATTCTTGAATTGCCAAGTCAGTCACCTGATCTCAACCCAATTGAGCATGCATTTCACTTGTTGACGACTAAACGTCAGACAGGCCCACAAACAAACAGCAACTGAAAGCCGCTGCAGTAAGGCCTGGCAGAGCATTAAAAAGGAGGGAATCCAGGAATTAGTAATGTCCATGAGTTCAAGACTAGAGGTTGTCATTGTCAGCAAAGGGTTTTCAAACAAGTATTAGAAATAAACATTTTATTTTCCGCTTTTCAATTTGTCCAATTACTTTTGAGCCCCTGAAATGATATGATCGTGTTGAAAAAAAGGCTTTAGTTCCTCACATTTTTATGCAATCTTGTTCAACCCACTGAATTAAAGCTGAAAGTCTGTAGTTCAACTGCATCTGAGTTGTTTCTTTTAAAATTAATTGTGTGGTAATGTACAGACCTAAAATTAGAAAAAAAGTTTTGTCCAAATTCTGTAGGGACTAGCAAAGTAGTGGGGCCTGTGTGACTAACTGGATAGGTATAGCGGACAGGAACCAGGTACAGCAAATGAGCAGTTTAGTTAGGGTTTATTTACTAAGCCTATTCACACAGAAAAACACTAAATAAACAGAACAATAAAATAAAACCTGGCCACTTGACCTCTAACTAATTGTTAGTTTCCTCACTAACCATCCTGGGCAACCTACTGCTGTGCAGGACCCCACTTCCCTAGCAGTACAGCCTTTGCCAAAATGTCTGTTTTTACTCATTTTTTTTTTCTTTTGTTTTCTTTCCCCCCTTTGCACTACTCCCAGCTCACAGACCAAGAACAGGAGCCCAAGAAAGAGCAGGCTGGGAGTTTATATGCACAGCATAATTGCCAGGATGGGTTTCAGCTGGGTTAATTTACTCCTAATTATCCCAAGCCTCTTTAGCCCCCCACCTGGCCAAGAAGCCCATTGTCCTACAGCCTGGTACTTCAGTTCCACCATCAGGTCAGAAAGAAAGCTGCCCGATCAAACAGAAAAATATTCGGCATATATTCTGTACCTTGGACAAATGTATCTATCGTTCTAGTTGAAACCCCATGTTTTTCTTGCCCAGCTGTTACATACTCCCCTTTTTGTTTCAACGTTAAGGCTTGGGGCTGCCAAGTAGGAATGGACCCGAGATAAAGCATCTGCATTCCCCATCTGCACACCAGGAAGATGCTCGACAGAAAAGCTTAACTCCTGGAGGGCTAAGAACCATCTATTAACCTCATGTTAGTCTCCTTGTTTTAGGCCATCCACTTTATTGGGTCATGATCTGTTATTAGCTAAAAATGTCTGCCCAGCAAATACTACCTCAATGAATCAAGAGCCCACTTCACAGCCAAACATTCTTTTTCAATAATAGCATTGTTTAACTCATGAGCCTTCAACTTTTGACTAAGGTAAATAACGGTGTGCTTCCCCATTCTCTACCTGGGATAGGACTGCTCCTAGTCCAACATTGGACACATCCGTCTGAATCACAAAACCTTTAAAAAGTCAGAAGAATATAGTACCAACTCGCTACACAAAGCTTTCTTTAATGCCTAAAAGGCAGCTTCTGCTTCTGGGGACCATTTAACCTTGACAGATTCCTTTCCTTTAGTCATATTTGTCAGGGGAACAGCCTGGGGTGGAAAGTGAGGAATAAAACGCTTATAATAGCCAGCGATCCCCAAGAAAGCACAAACCTGCTTTGTATTAATTGGGCGTGGCCAATTCTGGATGGCATCCATTTTATTTTCCTGAGGTTTTGTTATTTCTCTCCCAATGGTATACCCCAGATATTTTGCTTCTTCCAGTCCAATTGCACACTTTTAAGGGTTTGCGACAAACCCTGCTTTCCAGTAGCGCGTTTGGCATGGCCTGGACCTTTACTAAATGTGAGGCCCAATCTGCACTATGAATGACTACATCATCCAGTATATTTTTGATGGGGTCGGAGTACCTTATCCATCACCTGCTGGAACAAAGCTGGAGCATTCTGTAACCCAAAGGGCATCCTTCGGTACTGGATTGCTTCATCAGGGGTTCTAAAATTGTTTTTTCTTAGCTGACTCGGATAGGGGAATCTGCCAATATCCTTTGGTTAGATCTAAGGTGGTCATGTATCTAGCATTCCCCAACCGATCAATTAACTCGTCTATCCGGGGCATAGGATAGGTGTCAAACTTAGTGATCTTATTCAGCTTTCAGTATTCGTTGCAGAATCTCTAGCTCCCATCTGGCTTTGGAACTAACACAATTGGGCTGGACCAATCACTATTGGTCTTCTCTAAAACCCCCAAATAAAGCTTTTTTCTAACTTCCTGATGTATTACCTCTCGTCTAGCTTCAGGAATCCAGGAGGTTTCAATCTTACCCTGTCACCTGGAGGGGTGATAATATCATGTGCAGCCATTGATGTTCATCCAGGCAAGTTGGAGAACATATCCTCATTTTGTAGCACAAAGTCTCTCGTTTCCTGTTGTTGATTTTTTGACAGGGTGTCCGGTATCCAGACTTTTGGAATTACAGGGTTAGACCAAGCAGGTAGCTCTGTTGTCCTCACTGGTAATGCTTACCTTTCTTTCCATCGCTTTAGCAAATTCACATGATAAATCTGTTCTGGTTTTCCGTGACCTCATAGGGGCCCTGCCAATTTTTTCCATGACCTCATAGGGGCCCTGCCAACTTTTTCCATGACCTCATAAGGGCCCTGCCATTTGGCTAGAACTTTACTTTCCACCTGGGAACTAGTACTAAAACTCCTGCATTTAAGCCACATGCTCGATTACACTTCTTTGAGGTGAACTTTCACTTTCCCATGTTTCTTTGGCAATATCTAACAGTCCCTTGGGGTGCATGCAATGGTTGCAAAAAGAGACTGACGCCTGCCACCCAGAAAGTCACTCATATTGGTTCATCCATCACAGGGCAATTTGCAGCAATATGTCCTTCTTCCTGGCAGCGGTAGTATATATATATATATATATTTGCCTGGCTCTTGGGGGGCTAACCTTCCCAGTCTCCCCCGCCATACATTGACTGAAGTTTGCCTAATACCCTTAGGTATTAGCCAAACATATAACAATATTTCAATAGCACATTGAACAGACTTACTAGGTGCTGATGCATGGACAATAGAAACACAACCACAATTGATATCAGGGGCTCTCTGCCATTAGAAAATACTGAAATAGTTTGGACAATCTAAACAAAGAATTGATCTGTGATTAGGCTATCATTAAAACTATGATTCAATGTAATTTCCTTACTTTTGTGCTGACTATTGGAAGGAGGTGGCTTATCTAAATTGTCAGGTGATGTTATTACTGGATGTCGAATACCTCTTTTGATTGAGGGGTTCCTAGTGAGTACCGTTAGATTATGTCTACAGATTATTGAAGAGGTATTTAAATTTTCTTTCAATGAGATGAAATTATAATGACTAGTTAGTAGGCTTAATTATTATAATGGTATTGAAATACTTACTGTAGCCTTACAATTGATGTTAGTTATTATGCTTCAATTGGGAATTTAGGGAGTTATCACTCAATCTGTAATATATGTATGTTATAGTGTATTAGATACAAATACAATGGCCCTGATTCACCAAGCAAAATCGGAGGCTCGGTCGCGCATTTGTATTCGTAATCCAAAATCGGAATCCTTCGCTCAATTCACCAACTAAATTTCAGGCGCTGGCGTATTCGCGCCGAAGTTAGTAACAGAAATGAACTTGCATCCCCGGCAGTATTACACTGGCGAGCTTTCATTAAGTCACTGTTCCCCTAAAAAAGCATTCATTCTAATGGCACACATATTACCCTTAGCCCTAAAAAAAAATGTTTGTGCTGTTCAAATGTTTAAAACAAATATATGCGCTAAGAAAAAAGCATATTTTAAAATGACATTTCTGTCCTGTTGGGCAATAGTTACCTGAGTTCAGCTCCTCTACATAGGCGCATTACGTTTACGATGCCTGATTGGAGGAGCCGCCTGGGGGTTAAACTTTACGCGGGCGAAACCTCGGCTTTGCCATCGGACTAGATTTTCCCACAAAAGTCACAAGCACTCACACGTTCTTGTTTGCTTCCTATAGATATATATGTATGTGTGTGTATATAGTTATATATACATATGCAAAAGTGCTTTTTGCAAGTGAATTTCTATAACCTGTGCGCTTAAATTTGAGCATGTATAAGGAAGTGGTTTAACTTGCTTTTTCCTTTTGTCTTTTTTTCTTTTCTTGGAGGGGCTGTTGTTTTGTGTGTTATCCTAATTAATGTATGTTGCTGCATAGGTTGCTGCTGCATACTTTTGCTTACTATTTATTTAGCACAATAGCTTCCTATATATATTTTTTTTACTTTGAATGTTTTAATGTCCATTTTGCAATTTTGAAGTCAATGTTAATGCTATGTTATTGTGTTTGTGGACATTTTGTTTGATTGCAAAGTTCTGCCTTTATTACCACTTTTCAATGTTTGTCCTGCATAAATATTTTCTAATCCAGTTTTCCACCCTTGAAAGAGCAAAATTGCATATTGGTTTGGTAAGTATTTTTTGAATGCAATATTTGTTGGGCCATTTTTTAACTATTTTGGCTTTACATGGAAGTGTGGGTTTACATGTGTTTTGTTTGTTCTTTTTTGTTCGTTTTGTTTTTTTTTTTTTTGTCATTTAGTGTATATTTTAGTGATGTGTTTTTTTTGGTGTGTTTTTATATTTTGAGACCTTTTAGCAAATGTTTCTTTTGAATAAAGTTGTTTGTAAAATCTTGTTTGTTTTTTGGGGGTTTGTTATGTGATCTCCTTTCCAATCCAATTGTTTAAAAAGACAATTGTGATTGTTTTTGAGCTGTTCCTTTCTCTGAATTATTTATAAGGCTAAAAACAGCACAATTGTCTTGTTAAAACTCAGTTGTTTGATGTGCATAGTTGTGCGCCAAACTTCAGGAGCATGTGCGCCTGAACTTTTTTATCAGTTGAAAAATGCACCGCACTTTTGCACTGTCCTCATTAAGGTAAGTTTGTATTTTTTTTGTGTATATTGCTTGTTTTGCTTCATGTGCACTCATGCATGTATCTATATACATGAGTGCACATAAAGCAAAACCTGTATGTATGCATTTAGATGTGTGTACATATACATAGAAAAGAGAAATTATAAGAAGAAATAGGCAAAGAGGGCTTTTTGGACAATATTGCTTCACATTGAAAAGATTGCATATTTCTTCCTATGGTTTCTCATATCATGGGCTTGGCTACAAGCAACATTCATGGATGATATTTGCTTCTGGTTAAAAAAAGGAATCCACCTTTATGTACTTCCACTACCAAGCTGAGGTAAGTCAATATTTATAGTGGGCCACGATCTAAAATGCTATTCAAATCTGTAAAAACACCCTGAAGGGATGGAAAAGCAAGAAAAAGTTTGGCACAAAGTGGATTTGGCCTTAAAAGTTTGATATACTAGTACTATTTGTTTTGTGTAAACACCTAAATAATGCATACACTCCACTATTTATCAGCATTAAGTTAACCACCTAAGCGTTACACTGAGGTCTAGATTTCTGTACCAAAAGTGATCCACTGTTTTTCATGAAATTTTTTTTTAAATTATAGACCTGTAACTTACAGAAATATGTCCGAACAGGGGTTCTAGTAGATAATATGAATATAAAAAATGTTTGAAACACACAATCATGTAAAAAAAAAAAAAAATTACTTTTAATAAAATTAAAGGAAAAACACAAAAATCAGCAATGTAAACAAATGATAAATACTGAAAAAGCAATAACTCTGTATATTGTAAAGTACTATATTATTCTAAAACACCTCCCTAGTGTGGCAATTTTTAAAACTTTGTGTATTTATTGGAGTTTGTTTTGAATTATTTTGTATTTGATTGGATACGGGAGTTTGTATCCAATCAAATACAAAATATAAATTTGAATTTCCAAGTTATTTACTTTTATTTTTTTTTATTTTTTGTATTGGATTGGATACGCAAGTTTGTATCCAATCAAATACAAAATATAAATTTGAATTTCCAAGTTATTTACTTTTATTTTTTTTTATTTTTTGTATTGGATTGGATACGCAAGTTTGTATCCAATCCAATACAAAATGACAGTTTGAATTTAGCAGGTATATACTTTGTAATTATTTTGTATTGGATTGAATACAGGAGTTTGTATTGAATCCAATACAAAATGTTTGAGTTTCAGTTTGAATTTCCCGCACACGCGCCGACGTCATCACACACGCAGGGAGAAGCAGTCCGGTTTTTTTTCTCCGCCGGACGGCTTCTCCCTGCAGAGATCATCCGGCGCTGGAACGAGCAGGACGTCGGACGATCAGCGGGACCGGTAAGAAGCCGGCCGGCATCTTGTGTACATCTTCTTACCGGTCCCGCTGGCACCCGACGAAGGCACCCGACGCTGGAGAGATCGGCGGACGATGACCGATGGAGGACGACGCTGGATGAGCACAGGGGGACCAGGTAAGTGAAAAATCTCTGGCTTAACCATCCTTGCAATTTTTTTTTGCCCGAGCGAAGGTCGGGCTTAACTGCAAGGAGGTTAAGCAACAACACAACATCTGTTTCTAAGAGGGCGAGACCCTGCTTGTGAGTTTGGCAATCAATGTGCTTTGATATTGTGCTTCGCAACCTGGACCTCCTTCCATCACCATCAGGTGTGTTAGAATGAGTATGCAACTCAGCTGGACAAATAATTGACAACCAGTTTGGACAGCAAGTAGAAGTGTGTTTGTATACAATAGTGCTAAGATCAGCCAGCACAGCACAATGACAACAAACCTATAACACTACCGCAAATGAACAGAGGAGTTGTGTGGGGACAAATCAACATAAGTGCAAATGTCATACTATTAAAAAAAAAAAAAAAAAAGAAAATTGTGACAATTCAGAAAAGGACTATGTACATAATACATTCAAATACCAATATGTGACAATGGGACAAAGGCAATGAGGGGGGGTCAAGTAGAAGTTTGCTGTGGAAACCATGCAGACAGGGCGCAGGTGTGCACTAATCAATTGCTATCACCTCACCATTTGAGGTTAACATCTCCTTCTGAATCGCGCAGCTGAAAATTAATCAACCTAATTGGCGTATTCAAGATCTTTGCAGGAAACCGGCAGGCGAGTTCAAAAGAACTCAGGCCCGACTTGCGCTAATAGAGTTTGCTGACTGGCGCGTAGGTACCCGCGTCGAGCGTAAGCGCATTTCATTGATGAATCAGGCACAATGTGTTCTACAGACAATATTAAAAGTAACCACTCAAGGGCATACCTACAACTTTTTTCATTATAACTGACGTTAGACTTGTCATTTATTTTTTAGTGTAAATGGTAGAGCACTAAAAATAAGTGATCATATATTGTTATTGATGTTCATTGTTCTAATTGCAAAAACCTTAAATGATCTGAATAATATTTGTACCTTAAAACATTTTTTGATGTCTTTCACGTAGATTAAGTCACTATATATATATATATATATATATATATATATATATATATATATATGCCTTATGTATATGCAAGGACGTAAGGGGTAATGCCCTGGAAATATAAATATAGCATTATTACTGAAGGTTCTGGTAGTTAACCCAAAAACTGAAATCTAAATAAATTAAGATAGCTACTGATGGTACATCTTCATATTAATCAAATCTTATTACTAATCGATTATTGGAACATTAAAGAAACCTCCAGTGGTAATCCTATTATGGTATAATGAATTACATCCAAATTTTACCAATACAAGATGCCAATGTAGTGATCTAAGGGTTAAACTTGGAGTTTCATTATTGAAGAGTTAGTGATATTAAGGAAAACTAAAGAAAAACCAAGTATTCACTTTGAAGTATACTTATGTAAGTGAATACTTTGTTTTTCTTTCTTTAGTGTGATCAAAAAATGCGGTCCACCGGCTCCATCTGGTGGCGGAAGAAATAAAAAAAAAAAAATGTTTTTACATGTTCCCCTGAGATATTGTATAAAATGGCTCCTCAGAGCAAAATGAGGCTATATAGATACTTTTTATAGATACTATGTTTTGGAACCTTGAAGAATGGGCAGACTGGTTTCTTGGTGATTTCCCTGCGGGTGGAGAGGGGAGTAAAGGATGGCCCAGAGTTTTAACCATTTTTGCAGCTTCCATGGTATCCTTAAAAACCTGGGGTTCCTTATATGGGATAAATATCTTGAGCACCGCAGGGTACATTAAAGCAAATCACAGGCCTTTCTCAATTAGCTGCTTACATATCGGGGAAAAGGCACGGCGTTGTTTGCTAGTTTCTGAGGAATAATCAGGGATAAGGAGTACTCTATTCTCTGTGTGCCCTTTCCATTTTCACAGGGGGTTTCAAACCCAATGCCTTGGGGAGTGTAGCAGAACATAGCTTATGGAGATCTAAAGCTTTGTCTGTTTCAGGGAACCCAATGATTCTTAGATTACTGCACTGGTCTCTATCTTCCATATGTATAAGCCTGTCTTGCAATTGCTGACAATGTTTCTCTATTCGTTGCTGTTTCGTACAAGTACTTAAAAGATCATCTTCCAGATCACTTATACGCTGTTGTAAGGCATGTATATCTTCACCATGTTTTTGCACCATCTTAGTGATAGGCTGAAGATGTTGAGTTAAAGCCTCTTTTAATGTGGAATAGCAGATTTGGTTGGAGATGCTGTGAGACTTCTACGGCCCGCTGCTTATAATCGATAACACTACATTGGTGTGTAGGAGATTCGTTCCTACCTAGACTGGCTGCTGCTGCCTCATGGTTAGGAGTGGCATCGTCCGTCTTTGCCAGAGGACCCACCTCCATATTGTGTATATTAATAGGGTTACAAAAATATTTTGGAGTAGAGGGCAGGTTGTAAAGATTTCTCAAATATGTGCCAAATCACAACAAAAAAGCTTAGATTTACAAGTATCACAAACAAAACACAGGACTTTTTAGGCACAGATTTTAAAATAAATGAAAATATACCTTTTATTTTAGAAAATATTTAAAACAGAAGTTAAGGTTAATAATTACTACACCATAAAAAAACAAAAATATTTTCACATCATGGCAAGGTCTTATACAGGTCAGATGGAGTCTTTGACTTTTCTATGCGTTTCACAGGTTTAAACCCGCTTCATCAGGGAATTATTGAGACCTAATGACATAAGGATTAACAGTGTCTAGCCACCTGGGCGTTACACTGATGTCTAGATTTCTGTACCAGAAGCGGTACACTGTTTTTCATGAAATTTTTTTTTAAAATTGTAGACCTGTAAGTTACAGAAATATATCCGAACAAGGGTCTAGTAGATATCATGAATATAAAAAAAAAGTTTGAAACACACAATCATGTAAAAAAAAAAAAA
>NC_092867.1:50071924-50073510 GCF_032062135.1 Pyxicephalus adspersus
CAATGTATGACAATCGGATTGCAATATAACGTTTGTTTACATTTTTAACCACCTGAGAAAAGTTCGGGTTTAACACTTTTTGCAAGTGTTTTTACCCCGAACCGAGGTCGGGTTTAACGGCCAGGTGGCTAGTTTACCATTATTTACAAGTATTAAATACTTTCAAACAGGTGTTTTTACATACCACTTCTTGGAAAATGTTGACAACAACACTCAAAGGTGGGTATCTCCTCCAAACAAAAAGAGCACTGACTTCAAGCCAGGTAGCAAAGTGGTATAGGCTAGCAAGCGACGATTATCTAATATCGTCTTCGTAAGTCACCTAAAATTGTTTACAAACAGTTTTTAGAGTATTCACATTTAGTCTCTAAAGATAGGAATTATAAAGCTTGGTCATTATATTACTATTGCCTTTCATCTTGATTAATATTTTAAGATGTATATAGGTGTTTTTATAAGCTTCCTGAATATTTACCTAAACATTTTAATGAACTGTGAATGGCTGTAGTTGAGAATGATAACATAAGTAATTTAGTATATTACAAAGATGAGGAATTAACTTACAAAAATATATGTATTCACAACTGATATACATCACCAGCTACCTCTTTGGGATGTTACAAAATAGTGACAGCTTATATGTTGTATTAATAAAGGTGACTCCTATAGACCATATTTGACTGTTTCAAAACAGATCATTAAACAGAAGCTATATATTAATAGTAACTTCAAACCCAAGCATATACAAACTATTAAAGTCTATATTAGTCTTATTAGCTTACCAGAGAAAATCAGTGTTTTCTAGTGATGTTACAGGAAAGATCAAGTGTTTTCAAGTGTTATAGGTCAGCGATGGCGAACCTATGGCACGCGTGCCAGCTGTGGCACGCGAAGGCCTTGCAGCTGGCACGTGGGAAGGTCCGCAATTAAGATGCGCGGCGGGAGGCGAGTGTGCCGGTGTCTGCTTTGCAGCTCACCTGGCAACAGGGCCGGACTGGCCATTGGGAGGACTGGGCATTGTCCCGGTGGGCCGCGGCCCATCCTCCTGTGCTGGCTGCAGTCCTGTGAGTGGATGTTTAGCCTGCCTGTCTTCCCCTTAGTATCCTATGAGCCAGGCAGTGTGTGAGGGGGAAGTGTGGGGAGGAAGAGAAGCTTCACACTGAGTCTGTCACAGGAACTCGGTGAGGCTGTAGTGTGACTCCACATGTGACATCTGTAATCAGGAACAGTTCCTAGTGCTCCCATGCTAGAGAGGTGAGGATATGGGGGGATGTTAATGTGTCTAATAATGTGCTCCTCTGTAAAAAACCTCTGTATCTTCCATGGGGGACATGCTAAATTCGAGGAAATAAAAAAGCTGCTTATGATGATTGCATAGAGAAGTTCAGTAAGCTGAGAGGAGGGCTGGGCTCTCTGTGAACAACCAACACACTAATCCTCTGCTCTGTACCTTATGGAAAACTCAATATAGCAAAAAACAGTAAAGTGTATATG
Source organism: Pyxicephalus adspersus (assembly GCF_032062135.1). Lineage (NCBI taxonomy): Eukaryota > Metazoa > Chordata > Amphibia > Anura > Pyxicephalidae > Pyxicephalus > Pyxicephalus adspersus. The sequence continues at coordinate 50,073,419 of NC_092867.1, forward strand.
TGGCCCTTCACAGTGCTTTTGTAAACATCATAATAAAATAACAAAGGCTCCAATAATGAAAAATAAAAGTCCTTTTCCCATACACTCAGGTC
>NC_092867.1:50076613-50111978 GCF_032062135.1 Pyxicephalus adspersus
AATTTATTGTGTAACTGAATCAAATTCTTACTAAATTCATTAAATTGAATGAAATCATTAAAACATTATAAATTGCCAATAAGTTGAAATGAAAACCAAAGGATTTTAATCAAATCAAATTGATTCTCTGACAGTACAAAGATTCCAACCTTTAAAAATGATGTTACATAGTTCAGGCAACTTTATAAAGAGTTTTTAGATACTAAAATCTTGTTATTAAGGTTTAATTGACGTGCTGGCATTTTGAGGAAATTCTTTGGTTTTGTGCGGCAGTTTGGGCACTCGGGCTCAAAAAGGTTAGCCATCACTGTTATAGGTAATCCTCACACAGATAACGCTTGACATGTATCCTCTGTGTTGCAGCCCAGACCTGTCCCCGCTGTCGGCTTTTAAGAAAGTCTCGTGTTTTGTTTGTGATACTTGTAAATCTTTATATTAATAGGGTTATTAAGTTAGAATTTGGCACTTGGGTTGTATTTATTAGTTTTGTAATTACTTTTTGGAATGTAAGATTTCTTGGGCCATTTTTGAAATAACTTGGCATTATATGGAAGTGTGGTTTTACATGTGTTTGTGTGGTTTTTTTTTTTTTTTTTTTTTTTTTTTTTTTTTTTTTTATTTTGTCAGATAAATTTAGTGGTGTCTGTGTGGCTGGCATCACCCCCGGAATCTACTGCAGCTGCTCGCATCACCCGGAGGCTGATCTGAGCAAGAGAGTGAGCAGGGTAGGGACATCCCCACCGCATTACCCGGCAAGATGTGTGAAATCTTCCGGGTGACGCGATGGATTCTGGGGGCGGGAAATTTAAAAGCAGATTACTATGTAATCTGCCTTTAAATTTATTTTACAGTAAAATACACACAATACAATAAAAATATAAAAACACATTTTAGTGCACCAAGCATCATTGCCCAGTGCCCTGATTTACATTTTGCCCACAATTAGCCCTGACCTTTTGATGGCTTATAAATCACTTCCTGATTGTATCATTTCATCACTTTGTCTTTGACCTTGATTGTTCCTGACTGTTTGCTGGAGACCGCATGGCATCCAAACGGCATCTCGCCGGCGCAAGCGCTGTTTTGGAGGACTTTGAACGCAGCGATAGCAATTTGTAGTCTCTTGTGGAATCGAGTGATAGTGATTCACTAGGAAACTTGTCATCGGACAGCGAAGGTGAACTGAGCACACATGGTGTCCTATTGACCTTGATGCAGACCAGGCAGCACTGCCAAGATTTCCATTTACTGGCGCACCTGGGATAAAAATAGAAGTTGTCTTTTACCGATTAAGTTATTGAAAAAATTATTGCAGAGACAAACAGGTAGGCCGCTTTTGTGTTTGCTTTTTTTTTTCAGAATTTTTTCAAAATTTTTTATGCAAATGTGTGCTGCTCTGTGTTTTGGGGTGAACCTATTTTTTTTTTTTTTGCATGGAATTTTTTTTTTTTTTTCTATTGTGGGCTCGTAATTCTTAGGAATACTCCAGGGTATAATACATAATTATAAATCATTATAAAAAATAGTGAGTGATGAAATGATACATTCAGGAAGGCATTTATAAGTCATCTAAAGGTCAGATCAAGGTCAGGGCTAATAGTGGGCAAAATGTAAATCAGTGCACTGGGCAATGATGCTTGGTGCTCTAAAATGTATTTTTATAGTTTTAATTTGTGTTTTGCGGTCTATTTTAGTGTAAAAAAATAAAAAATAAAAAAAAGATTACAAAATAATCTGCTTTTAATTTTTCCCGCCTCCAGAATCCATCACTCCACCGCATCACCTGGGAGATGTCACATAATGAAATATTGGACCACAACAATGTAATTTTATCAAAAAAAACTTTATCAAACATTTCTCACTGAAATTTTCTAAACAAGAGTGCAAAAGTATTGATAAATATAAATTAAATGCAGATTTTAGAAAAAAAAATATTTACATTTTTAGTAGACATCCCGGGTGCGGTAGATTTTGAAGCAGGGTGCTGCACAAAGTCCAACATCACAGTCAGGACAGTAGAACCTGGTTTCCTTGTGTTTCTTACTTCCCCTGTCATCAGTCTTTGAGCAGCAAACCATGCACATCCTTGTAGGTGCTGCCTTCTTCTGGGTTGGTGGGATGTATTCAACGAAGTGACGAGCAGTCAGGCGTTCTGGGTTGACAACGATGGTGTTTGGTGGTTCTGGACTATGGATTCGGAAACTTGCAAAATGAAGTCTGAATGATTCACAGGCCTCTGACTATTTTTTTTATTTTGTACAGAATGTAGGCATTCCATAGGCACTTCTCAACAAGGTGCCTGAAAATTATCTTGTAGTACTTCCCTTGCTGTTTCCTCATCGCTGGGTAGAATGTCATGGCTTGGTCAGCTCTGTGGACACCTCCCATGGTGTAGTCAGTCACCACCTGTGGCTTCATGACTTCTTTCCCACGTTTTGTGTTTACCAGAACGGTGGAGGCATCATGGACAGTAGTACTCATCAGGCACACATCTTTCTTGTCATGCCATCTCAGGGCCATCATCTTTCCTTTCTGCCAGGCAAAAACTTCTCCTGTCTTCAGTTTCCCTTTTGCAAACAGTGATGGCAGGTTGCGCCGGTTAGCCCTAACGGTTCCATAGGCATCTTCTCTGTGTTGCAGAAGGAACTCGTAAAGCTTAGGAGAGGTGTAAAAATTGTCTCTTATGACACAATAGCCCTGATCTAGCAATGGCTCAATGATGGATAGCACTGAAGATGTTGCCAATCCTAATGAGCCTCCCTTTGTAAGCCATTAGACTTTCGTCAATGCTGACATCTCTTTCTGGCACATAGGTTTGCTGGAATTTTTGTAGACTCATCTGAGAAACGTCCCAAATTTTCTTCAGTTTTGGTGCAGGATGGGTAGTCTCATCAAATTCTTCATTGTTTGTGAAGTGCAGGCACTTCATGATGAGGGAAAAGCGGTATTCTGGCATGACTGTGCCAAAGAATGGAGTGGCAATCATTTTGTTCTTGGACCAGTACCACTTCTGCACGAGTTTGCCCACAACTCCCTGCAGGATCACTAAGCCCAAAAACAGCCTAATGTCATCCTTGGTCACAGGTTCCCACTTTCTGCTTCTTGCAAACCTCAGGTGTGGAGCACCTTGTTGTTGTCAAGCATACCAGCATAAAACAAAATAGAGGTATTTTAGGATATGTTCTTTTATAGTGTGAAGGTTGTAAGTAATATGTTAGCAAACACAGAACAGCACACATGTTGGCTTAGAAAACATTGAAAAGTTAGCAAACACAAGAGCGGCTTACCTGTTTGTTTCCGCAACAATTTTTCAATAACTTAATCGGTCAAAAACAACTTCAGGTATGCCAGGGGGTCGTTGCATTCAGCCTCAATTTTCATGCCAGGTGCGCCGGTGAATAGAAATCTTGGCGGTGTTGTCTGGTCCGCATCAAGGTCAATAGGAAACCATGTGCGCACAGCACTGACCTCGGGTCCAGAATCATCGCTCAGTTCACTTTCGCTGTATGACAAATTTCCTGGTGAATCACTATCGCTCGATTCCACAAGGGACTCCAAATCGCTATTGCTGCGTTCAAATTCCTCCAAAACAGCGCTTGCGCCGGCGAGATGCCTTTTGGATGCCATGTGGTCTCCAGCAATCGGTCAGGAACAATCAAGGTCAAAGACAAAGTGATGAAATGTTACATTCAGGAAGGCATTTATAAGTCATCAAAAGGTCAAATCAAGGTCAGGGCTTATAGTGGGCAAAATGTAAATCAAGGCACTGGGCAATGATGCTTGGTGCTCTAAAATGTATTTTTATACTTTTATTTTGTGTTTTGCTGTGTATTTTACTGTAAAAAAAAAAAAAATGTAAGTTTCCCGCCCCAGAATCCATCACTCCACCGCATCACCCGGAAGATGTCACATCTTGTCGGGTGATGCGGTGGGGATGTCCCCATCCTGCTCACTCCACTGAAGCCAACGAAGCTGCTCATATCACCCAGAGGCTGATCTCCGGGTGATGCGAGCAGCTATAGTAAATTCTGGGGGTGATACCAGCGGGAAATCGCCGCTGGCATCACCCCTGGAATTTATTATTGGTGATCGCATCTGCAGTTAGATGCAATGCACCATGCAGAAATCCTGCATGGTGCATCGCATCTAACTGCAGATGCAAGGAGCGGGGCCGCCCAGCCATGACCTCTGATGTAAGGGGGACCCCCCCAATTTTTTTTTGCATGATTTTTCCACCCCGAGTCACACTCCGGATTACCGCTAGGGGGTTTTTTTTTTGGACCAGCTCACAAGGGGGGTCAGGCACTCTTGGAAATGACTAGATGTGTTGTTTCTCAACCTAATTTTGCTCATTAAATACTGAATTGTATGCATTATTTAGGTGTTTACACAAAACAAATAGTACAAGTATGTCAAACTTCCAGGAACAAATCCGGTTTGAGACAAACATTATCTTGCTTTTCCATCCCTTCAGGGTGTTTATGCAGGTTTGAATGGTATTTTAGACCTTGTCCGACCTGATGATCCTTCTCAGACTTGCTGGACAACTATGCGCATCACACTCCTGAAGTTTGGCACACAACTATGCAACTACACACAAATTAAATTGTAGACCTGTAACTTACAGAAATATGTCCGAACAAGGGTTCTAGTAGATATTATGAATATAAAAAATAACGGCTAGGTGGTTAAACTGTATGTCCTGGGAGATCACGTTGAACAACAAACCCCCAAAAACAAACGACAACGTTTTAGAAACCGCTTTATTCAAAATAAACATTTGCTAAACGGTCATATTAACCCCCCTAGCATTCTAATTCTGTCAGTTTTTTGATGCAAAAAGTGACCCTTTTTTTGCATAAAAATTTTTGTTTATATTGTGGGCCTGTAATTCTTAGGCTTAACGCCCAAGTTTGATAATTATATTTATTATATTACAATCATAAATTATAATATATTACATAATTATAAATCATTTTAAAAAATAATGGTGACCACCCCCGGAATTTGCTCTTGCTGCTCGCATCTGCAGTGAGATGTGAAGCACAATGCAGAAGTCCTGCATTGTGCTTCGCATCTCACTACTGATGCGAGCAGCGGCGTGGCTGGGACCCGGGTGGTATTTAAAACAGAATACTCCATAATCTGCTTTTAAATTTCCCGCCCGGCCACGCTCCCGACGGACCGGCGCCCCGGCTTCACAGCGGGGCTATCCGATCGCTGCTGGAGCGCGGGGCAAAGGTAAGGGGGGCTTCTAAAGTTACCCCGAGTGACTCGGGATTACCACTTTTTGCATGTAAAAGCCACCCCGAGTGACTCGGGATTACCACTTTTTGCATGTAAAAGCCACCCCGAGTCACACTCGAGATTACCGCTAGGGGGGTTAAAATATTTAAAAAATTTCAAAAAACACACACTCCAAGCCAAAATAGTTCAAAATAGCCCAAAAAATATTGCATTAAAAAAATACTTTAAAAAAAATACTACCAAACCAATATGCAATTTTGACCTAACAAGGGTGGAAAACTGGATTGGAAAATATTCAGGACAAACATTTAAAAGTGGTAATAAAGGCAGATTATTGCAATCAAACAATATGGCCACAAACACAACAATGACCTAAAACATACAGCTAAAGCAACCCAGGAGTTTATTAAAGCAACGAAGTGGCATATTCTTGAATGGCCAAGTCAGTCACTTGATCTGATCTGATCCCAATTGAGCATGCATTTCACTTGTTTGAAGACTAAACTTCAGACAGAAAGGCCCACAAACACACAGAAACTGAAAGCCGCTGCAGTAAAGGCCTGGCAGAGCATTAAAGAGGAAACCCAGCATCTGGTGATGTCCATGAGTTCAAGACTACAGGCTGTCATTGCTAGCAAATGGTTTTCAGCCAAGAATTAGAAATGAACATTTTTTTTCTCAGTTTTTCAATCTGTCCAATTACTTTTGAGCCCCTGAAATGAAGTAATTGTGTAAAAAAAAAAAAAAGGCTTTAGTTCCTCACATTTTTTTGCAATCTTTTTGTTCAACCCACTGAATTGAAGCTGAAAGTTTCATTTAAAATTATTTGTGGTAATGTACAGAACCAAAATTAGGAAAAAAGCTGTCCAAATATTTATGAACCTAACTGTATATAGATATGTATAAATATAGTTATTGAAGTATATAATTATGTATTATATATATATATATATATATATATATATATATATATATATATATATATATATAAGCAAACAAGACTGTGTCTGTGCTTGTGACATTTGTGGGAAAATCTAGTCTTTTCTCTAGAGGTTTAGCCTGCAGAAAGTCGCTTGTATTTACCACCCGGCGGCTCCTCCGCTCACGCATTGCATGTGTTTAGATAGGCGCCTATTTAGAACAACTAAACTCAGTTAACTCTTGCCTAACCGGAAAATATTAAATCATTTTAAAATTTGCTTGTTTCTTAGCTCATATAGATGTTTTAAACATTTGAACAGCACAAACATTTTTTTTTAGGTGAACAGTCACTTTTAATGCAAGCTTACCAGTGTCAAACTGCCGGGGATGTGCGTCTCCAGCAGAGAGATCATTTCAGTTAATAAAATGGGCAAGAATACGCCAGCGTCTGGAATTTGGTTGATAAAGTACCATTTTGGGGTGGATTCCATGCATATATTTGTACTAATTATTTATGGAAAATTGACAAAACCTTCAATAACAGCGATTTCATATACATTGTAAGAAAACAGGTTGAAGAATTGCTAACCAATTTAAAACAGGCACAAAAACATTGCAGCAACAGTTGAAACTAACAATAATGAAGATTACAGAAAGTCATATCAATGCATACTATACATTCAAACTTACTTAATTAACCCCCCCACCCCCACACACACACACACACCAGTCTAGTTAAAATAGTAAAAATGAAAATGCATATGTGTGTGTGTATGTATGTATGTATGTGTGTGTGTGTGTATATATATATAATATGTATAAATAAATCTAAATGTTCCTTGATACATGTATTATAACATCAGACCCAAAATGCTTTGGAACTTTTTTTTTCTTTAACATTCATACTGCTAATTTCGTCATGCTCATTAGTATATTTACAGCTTGATATGAATTAGTTTGCAGTGTTGCGAGCAGTCAAAAATGTAAAAAAAAAAATTGCAGCCAATCTTACTATAAATGAACCAATTTTCTGAATTTGTATAATGTAACATAAATATGTATCGCTTACCAAAAAAAAGGACCCCATGATGACACAATGGGCTGCTGGTTATGTACTTTTTTATAATTTATTATGTATAAATCACGGTATCAATATATAATTATTTTTTGCAAAGATTGGCCTATAAACCCCGTCTTTCTTTTATTTTTTCTACAACTATAAGCTATAGTTAGTGATATAATTGATAGTACCTAGGTTACAGATTATTTACATTAATGCCTTTTATACATTGAACTTTGTTCTAAGCTGATATAATCAAGTTTGTTTAAAATTTTGTTGTTTCTGTTTCTTTTATTATTTTGCAGCCATTACTAGTTCTTCAGGGCTTCCAACTTCTCCAATCATTGTCGAAGTTAAAGATGTACCTCAATATTTCCTATTACAGCATACAGTGCCTGCTGAGGAATCTGTGACCTATTCTCCAGCTGATCTGCACAGAGAAACTTTCTTGGTTACCCGTCTTGGCATTAAAGAGCCACATGTACGTGCATCATTTCAGCATATACAAAAACAAGAGGTAAGAGAACCAATTATTGCATTAGCCTACATTTACCTATGTTTAACCCCTCTGGCGATATTCCCGAGTGTGGCTCGGGGTGAATTTTTTATACCAAAAGCAGTAACCCGAGCCACATTCGGGGTAGGGAAAAAAATGCTACCTGTGGGGAGGCTGGCCTGGCGGGAAATTTTAAAAGCAGATTACATTGTAATCTGCTTTTAAATCACTGATCACAGTAAAATGTAATATATAATAAATGCAAAAGTAAATTTATTACTGCACCCAACAGCTTTGTCCAGCCCCCTAATTTACAGTTTGTCCACTATCAGCCCTGACCTTGGTCTGACCTTTGCTTGAACTTTTCCTGATCTTTTACTCATTTCCTCATTTGAAACTTGTTTCTGACCTTGAACGTTCCTGACCTTCTTACTGGAAATTTGACAACATCCACGGCATTCAAAAGGCGTCTCGCCAGCGCAAAAGCTGTTTTTGAAAAACTAGAAAGCAGCAATCGTGGTTTGGAGTCACTTGTGGAATCGCAATAGTGAATCACCAAGAAACTTGTCATCTGACAGGGACGGTGAAAGTGAACACAGCGACGGATCTGACTTTGAGGTTAGTATTGTGCACACTTGGTGCTCTATTGACCTTGGTGCAGCTCAGGGAGTGCCCCCAAGAGTCCCATTTTCCTGGAGCACCTGGTGTGAAAAATGATGCTGAACGCAACGACCCCTTTTAGCATACCTGCAATTATTTCTGACCGATGAGGTTGTTGAAAAAATAGTTGCTGAGACAAACAGGTACGCTTCACAACAATTAGCTGCTCCACACCTCATGTATGCAAGAGGCAGAAAGTGGGAACCAGTGACCAAAGATGACATTTGGCTATTTTTGGGCTTAGTGATATTTCAGGGAGTGGTGGGCAGAAGTGGCTCTGCTGGGTGCAATACAATCACAAAGAGGACGATTTGCCGTGAAATCCTACATGCTGTGCGAATCGTCAACTGGCTACATTTAGAATTCAGTCCTATACACTGGAAAAGGGACAAAATTCAACCCAAAATACAGCAACTATGGAATGGCAACATCTTCTGTTCTCACCTATTGAGCCATTGCTTAATCAGGGCTGTTGTGTCACATCCAACAACTTTTATACTTCCCCTAAACTTTATGAATTTCTTCTGCAACACAAAACACATGCATATGGAACTGTTGGGGTCAACTGGCGCAACATGCCATTAATGTTTGCAAAAAGGAAACTGAAGATGGGAGAAATGGTTACCTGGCAGAATAGCAAAGTGATGGCCCTGCAATGGCATGACAAGAAAGATTTGTGCCTAATGAGTACTAAAATGCCTCCACAGTTATGGTACAGTCAAAAGGTAGGAAAGAAATCATGACGCTAGTGAAGTAGTGAGTGACTACAATAACACCATGGGAGTTGTCAACAGAGCTGATCAAGCAATGACATTTTACCCAACAACAAGAAAACAACAAAAGAAGTACTACAAAAAGATTTTCAGGCATCTTGTTGAGCAGTGCTTGTGGAATGTCTATATTCTCCACAAGCAAAAGAGTGACAGGCCTGTGAGTCATTCTGACTTCATTGGAAAGTTTCTGAATTTATTGTCATGACCACCAAACACCATCAATGGCCGTGAAAAGACCTGGATGTCATGCTGTTGCAGTTCTCAACCAGGAACTGCATCACGTACATCCCACCAACCGAGAAAAAGGCAGCACTTACAAGGATGTGCATGCTTTGTTGCTCAAAGAGAGATGACCATGGAAGGAAGATCAAAAAGGAAACCAGGTTCTACTGTCCTGATTGTGACATTGGACTTTATGCAGTCCCATGTTTTAAAATTTACCATACCTGGGATGTCTACTAGACATTTAATTTAAATCTATCAATAATATTGCACCCTTCTTTGGACAAACTTTAGTGTTATTTGATTTGATTAAATTTTTAATTTAAATGTATTGTTATTATATTTCATTATTTTTTTAAATTATTATTAGTTTTATTTATTAAGTTATAATTTATGATTTGTTTTTCAAACTTTATCATACCCAGGGGTTTTTCCTAAGAATTACAGGACTACAATATTAAACAACAAATTTCCATGCAAAACAATGTACCCCTTTTGACATAAACATACTAAAATAATTAGACTGCCAGGGGGGTTAAAGACCATAATGTTTTATCATGTGTTTCATCATTTTCTAAAATGCAATAACCACTAAGAAACTTTTTGACTGTGTACTAAAGTCCAGATGTTACACACTCCAGCACAATTTCTTGGTTATCTATGTAATAAGCCTAATTATCCTATGAATACTGGATCACCATATTTTCTTCATGGCAAGACCACAAGGGGTGGGGTCTGACTTGCCTAATGTTAAAGTATGCTGTGTCTGCTAAATTCATCTGTATTTTCAATGGCGAAAATACAAACAGGAAAAATACTTCTTTGGACACAAAAAATATGTTTGTATTTTCAATAAAACAAAGACCAAAACAAAGACCTAAATACTAATAAACCAAAGTGAAGGATTACAAATGTCACGGTAAAAAAATCTAAATTTACATATTATTGTACAGTTAATTGAATTAGAACTAAACAAAATAATTAAAAAAAAAAAAGAAAAAAAAATTACTTTCGAAGGTCCCTCTGGAGCTTTTCTGGATTGGGTCCTGCAATGTTCTGTTACCTACCTCTGTGCTGGCGTACAGGAATCGGCGCCCCCATCTTCTTTCTTCTTCCAGCTTCTACCTAAGTAAGAGATGCGGCTGTCCAATCTCTGGATTAGCCAGAAGCCTCCTGGGATACGTGACATGAGTATCCCTGAAGGTTGTGTGCTCCCTTTCTGCCTTTATCGCTGTGGCGCAGAGGAAGGATTTAACTAACCCCCCCCCCCAAAAAAAAAAGTGAGTTGTTTTTTTTTGTTTTTTTGTTTTTTTTAATTGTGGGGGAATTTGATTCATCAAAAATATTTGTCTAAGCATTTGAAGATTTTGTTTCAACTTTTATTGAAATTTATTTCATCCAATTTTAATTTAAGGTCAACATTGCAATTAGGGCACAAGTAAAGTAAAACTGAGGTAGTGTCACGGATAACAGGTAGGGGAGGGAAACAAAAAGGTAAATACAAGGGACTAGGCCTCCAATGGCTAGGGAAAAGGGAATGGTCACCCCTTAACCACCTGAGCGTTACACTGAGGTCTAGATTTCTGTACCAAAAGTGATCCATTGTTTTTCATGAAATTTTTTTTTTAAATTGTAGACCTGTAACTTACAGAAATATGTCCGAACAGGGGTTCTAGTAGATATTATGAATATAAAAAATGTTTGAAACACACAATCATTTAAAAAAAAAAAAATTACTTTTAATAAAATTAAAGGAAAAACACAAAAATCAGCTTAAACATGACTACATAAACAAAGCTTGAAGCCATGGCAGGGGTCAGGCAGGCGGTGATGTCCAGGTCCAGGCAGAGATGTCAGAGTCCAAGCAGAGGTCAAAGCAGGCGGAGATGTCCGAATCCAGGCAGAGGTCAGGGCAGGCGGCAGGCAGAGATGTCGGAGTCCAGGCAGAGGTCAAAGCAGGCAGCAAATGGTCAAAATTAGGCGAAGATCAGCAAAGGTAAGATAAGACACAGTGTTACACACTAGCCATAAGTGGCAATTTTTAAAACTTTGATTCTGTATTTATTGGGGTTTGTTTTGAATTATTTTGTATTTGATTGGATACGGGAGTTTGTATCCAATCCAATACAAAATAAGAATTTGAATTTCCAAGTTATTTACTTTTCTTTTATTTATTTTTTTGTATTGGATTGGATACAGGAGTTTGTATTCAATCCAATATAAAATGAGCGTTTGAATTTATCAATTATGTACTTTGTATTAATTTTATATTATTTTGTATGGGATTGGATATGCAAGTTTGTATCCAATCAAATACAAAATATAAATTTGAATTTCCAAGTTATTTACTATTTTTTAAGTTTTTTTTTATTTTTTGTATTGGATTGGATACGGGAGTTTGTATTCAATCCAATACAAAATGACAGTTTGAATTTACCAATTACACACTTTGTATTTATTTGAATTATTTTGTATTGGATTGAATACAGGAGTTTGTATTGAATCCAATACAAAATGAATGAATGAGTTTCAATTTGAATTTCCCGCACACGCGCCGACGTCATCACGCACGCAGGGAGGAGCCGTCCGTTTTTTTTTTTCTCCGCCGGACGGCTTCTCGTTTCAGAAGGCACCCGGCGCTGGAACGAGAAGGACGTGGGACGATCAGCGGGACCAGGTAAGAAGCCGGCCGGCATCTTACCGGTCCCGCTGGCACCCGACGCTGGAGAGGGAGATTGACGGACGACGCTGGACGGAGGACGACGCTGGAATACGAAAACGACGCTGGATGAGCACAGGGGGACCAGGTAAGTAAGGATGGGAAAAATCTCGGGGTTAACCATCCTTGCAATTTTTTTTTGCCCGAACGAACGTCGGGCTTAACGGCAAGGAGGTTAAAGACAGGAGTGGTGACTAGGCTTGAGACTACTGGTTCCTTCCCTGATGAAAGAACCAGTGTCTCCCTAAGGCCTAGTAACAACCAAAGAACAACAAAACACCGAAAGTAGTTCAACTTAGCTTAATAGCAAATAGAGAAGCAGGAACTCGGGCGAGGACAACACACCAGCTCGTCACATCCCAGAAGCAAATATCAACCACATAGCATGAAGTGTGAGGCCAGACTAAAAGGAGGAGCAGTAATGACCATCAGCTGCAGCTGATACAAGGGGTGTGGTCATTACAAACAACAATACAGAAACAAGTAAAAACAAAGCGAGTCCGATAACCTCACGTGCAGCTTGTCTCACAGATCTTCTAACTTCAGTCACAGAAGGGACCGTGACAGGTAGACTTAATGTATGCTTTCGTTACAGGTACAATTACATTACAGTTTTCAGCTTTGTTCAATGAAATTACACAGTAGAATGTTTCTTATAAAACAGAATTCTGGTTGCCATTGTTTTCTGCTATTGCAGGTGACAATCAGGCAAAGGGGAAATCGCTACCTCTATAGGATCCTTTTTTTCTCACAAATATTTTAAAGCTTGACAATTTTGATGTGCAAAATTCAGGATCTCTTCTTTAACCCCCCCTAGTGTTCTAATTCTGTCCGCATTTTCACACAAAAATTTATTTTACATTGTAGGCTTATAATTCTTAGGCACAGCTCACCGAAATATGTCCAGTATTTATTAAGTATAATAAACTTTAAATAAAAAAAAAACACAAAAATCTGTTAAAAAATAAAAGTAGTGAAACCTGTATCAAAACTGTACAGTAACATGTATTTTTTATATATATATATATATATACAAAATTTTTGAATTTCCCGCCGCGCCTCCCACACAGACGCATGCACCGACTTCACCGGGGAACCGCAGTCGCTGGGAGAAGATCAAAGAAGGAGGACACAGTCCGAGGACCTAGACGGACGCCGGGGGATGCCAAATGAACAAGATAAGTGGTGTTTTTTTATTGTTTTTTAGCGTCCCCGAGTGTGACTAGGGATTACCGCTTTTGCAGGTAAAATCCATCCCGAGCCACACTTGGGAATATGGCTAGGGGCATAATTGCTGCAAACAGCAGATCGCATCTTGTGGCGGAGCTGTATCAGGACCCCAGACCTATAATGGTCTGTGTATGTGTACAAATTCAATCAGAATATCAGTTTGTCTTTCCAGTAGATTGTTGAAAAGGGATTGTTCCCAGAGAACCATCTCAGGGAGCCCCCTCACCCTTAGGCTGCATACACCTGTGCAAAAATGATTGTTGGAAAGGATCTTTCACAACAAAAGACTGCTCGATGCCTGAACAAGCACGGTTATTCTCTATGGAGAGAGGAGGGGAAGAACAACGGAGCGGCACCCTGCTGTGCTGTCTTCCCTCCACTTCACTTAATTTTGATTGTTTCTCATTCCTCTTCTGTCGTCTAGATAACAGGCAACAAGCGATGTACACATGCATCTGATGTGTATATAGCCTTAGGCTCTGACATCTGCCCCTTTTATACAGGTCCTCAAGATGTATACGTATGGTGATAAGATATGAGTTGTGTGTCTCAATAAAAGTTTCCAGTCGGGAAAGCTAGCTTTGTCTCTCTGTTTCCACTTACTTTGGAATGTATCTCAGATTTGAGATCTCTGGTCGCTGCTAAAAGATTGGTCTTTATGTCCAAAGCAATGCTATTTATATCTCCTGAGGTGAGTGGCTTATCTGTGGATTTAGATACCTATATCTGGTATTCTGTTGAGAGAGAAGTACTCGCTGGAATAGTTTTTCCCTGCATCCATCGCCATTAACCTGAGACAATTATACAAGTAAAGAGTCCTAACACTTTTTTAGCTGCATACTTGTTTCAGTAGAATCACTTTTTAAGCACTGCACATTTTAAGCCTTCATAAACATGTCCACAATTAAAACACATCTGGGCTCGTTCAAAGCAACTATTTTGTAGGCATGCTCATAGCATGAATGTTTTTAACAATTGAGGCCATAAGGGTGAGCTCCGTTTTCCAATAAACCTGATTTAATACTGTTGCATATATCTCTTCTAATGGGGACATATTTTCCTGTGACAACTGAGGCTACGTACATGCATGCAATGGTTCTCATCCGATATTCGGCTCAGGGCTGATATCGGATAAGAATCTTGCGTGTTTGCAATGCTCCTAATGCAAGTGAAGGGGAGAAAGCATGGTGGGCTGCTGTGCTGTCATATCTTAGAAAGATAATCTGTCATAAGGAGAAGTAAAGAGAAATCTCAAATGGGGCACTGATCCCATTAGTAACATTTAGTATTGAGTTTGGTGATTCACCTTTATCTTTAGTGAGAAAGATATTTGGGATATCAACATATATATATTTATTTATTACAACATAATTGAAAATAGAAAAACATAGAGAGACTTTTTTGCATTAATTTTTCTCTTATTTCTCTTATTCTCTTATATTCTAAAAAAATTGTTGCAAAAGTAACAATAAAGTAGGAACAAATGAAATTTAGCCAACTTGGCACTATACAAGATGCCAATACCGCACCATAATAGATTTTCAGCATGATCTACTGATAAAAAATGTCCAATATGCGATCAGTTGTCTTAATTCCTGGTGTGTTTTGCTATAGCAAGTTCCCTCAGGGGTAGCAGTGATACGCGATACAAGCTAAATTGTAAAATAATACTAATTTTTATATTTAATAAATCTAATAATTCCATCATTTTACAAGGATTTGCTCTTACAACATATTCATATAGTATAAAATAAATTGAGTAATCTTGTATGTGTGCATATAACAAACAAAACTACCCGCCGGGTCACACAAAATACCACAGCTATCTCCTCCCTGGAAGAAAGATTGGAAATAGCACAGGATAAAATAGTGGATCTGAAAAAACACTCCAGGTGCGACAACTTCAGAATCCGAGGCCTGCCTGAAAATATTAAAAATCTAGAGGTCTCCCTGAAAACATTCATTAACCCCCCTAGCGTTCTAATTCTGTCAGTTTTTTGATGCAAAAAGTGATCCTATTTTTTTTGCATAGAAATTTGTTTATATTGTGGGCCTGTAATTCTTAGGATTAACTCCCGGGTATAATAATTATATTTATTTATTATATTATATTTTAATCATAAATTATAATACAATACATAATTATAAATCATAAGTATAAAAATATTTAAATATTAGACCACAACAATGTAATTTATCAAAAAAAAAACTTTTTTATCAAAAATTTCTCCCTGAAATTTTGCAAACGGGTGCAATAATATTGATCAATAATATAAATAAATGCAGATTTTAGAAAAAAAAGTTTTACATTTTTAGTAGACATCCCGGGTGTGGTAGATTTTGAAGCAGGGTGCTGCACAAAGCCCAACATCACAGTCAGGAGAGTAGAACCTGGTTTCCTTGCGTTTCTTCCTTCCTCTGTCATCGGTCTTTGAGCAGCAAACCACGCACATCCTTGTAGGTGCTGCCTTTTTCTGGGTTGGTGGGATGTATTCAACAAAGTGATGACCAGTCAGGCGTTCTGGGTTGACAAAAAAGGAAGACCTTTAAATCTTCTTTTCAAGCACTTCTCGCTTACAACGTCAAATATCCTTGGGCCTTCCCCTTTAGGCTATGTTTCAATTACCAAACTAAATCGTATTCTTTTTCAACCTTTGATGAAAGAGGAAATCTTCTGAAAGACTTAAGAATTCTATCTGTGGATCATTCTAACTGATCGCATGCAGGGGAAGCGTCATCATGACTTTCCCTCATCTGGTCCTAAGGGCAATCTTCCCGTAAGCAGGCTGATCCAGCCTGCTTATGAGATCGCGGGGGCACGGGTGTCGGCTTCTCCTGGCTCTCCTCCTGGCTGCAGCGCGTCTCCTCCTCCTCCTCTGAGCGAGGAGAAGCCGGCACACGTGCCCTCGCGATCCGGTAAGCAGGCTGGATCAGCCTGCTTATGGGATCGCTGGGGTATGCGTGTCGGCTTCTCCTCGCTCAGAGGAGGAGGAGACACGCGCTGCAGCCGGGAGGAGAGCGAGGAGAAGAAGAAGCCCACAGCATCGCGGGATCGCGGTATCGGGTGAGTATGATTTTTTGGCACAGGGTGATCAGAAGGGGATACATTGTGTCAATGTATCCCCTTCTAATCACTCTGTGTCAATGTATCCCCTTCTGATCACTCTGTGTCAGAGTGATTAGAAGGGGATACATTGACACAGAGTGATTAGAAGGCGATACATTGACACAGAGTGATTTTTTAGTATTTTGTTCAGAATCTTTTTTTTCTAGGTTTTTCTCCTTTAAAATTGAGTGCGTCTTATAGGCCGGAGCGTCTTATAGTCCGAAAAATACGGTAATTAAAAATAGATGCTGCGTTATATAATTTGATATCGGGAAAATTCGGGCCTCCATTTTGTGTAGTTTGTTGAAGAATCTGGAGACCAAGCCTAGCTCTTTTACTACCTCATATAAACTCGCGTAGAATTTTATAAATATTTTGAGGTTTTCTTTCGAACCACGAAGGGCGGAGTCTGAAGGATATATACCAACCTTGGAAAAGCTATCATTTTATTCAAACTAATTCTCCCTAAATAAGAAATTTATTAATTTTGACCAGGTATGGAGTTGTTCGTTTAATATTCGGATGTTTGGCAGTACATTTAAAGAGTATAATTTGTCTGGATTCTTAAAAATTTGTACTCCCAGGTACTGAATTTTTTCTTTACACCATATAAATGGGTAATGTCCACTCCACCTTGGTCTTATATATTTAGTCAAATATATTGCCTTGGATTTATCAAGATTTATTGTATAGCCTGATATCAAACCATATTGTGAAATCAATTCCAATATTGGAGTTAAACAGTTCTTGGGGTTAGAAATGTATAGTAACAAATCATCTGCAAAAGCTGTTATTTTCAATGTCTGGGTGCCTATCTGAATGCTTTCAAATTCAGGTAACATTTCTAAGAGTCGAAGAAGAGGATCTAGGGCCAAGGTAAATAATATTGGGGAAAGGCGACAATCTTGTTGAGTACCTCTGAACATTATTATTGGACCTGATAAATCATCATTAATAAATAACTTGGTAGATGGATTATGATAAATTTATGTATAGAAAGAAAATATCTGACCAAAAGCTTTTTTAGACAATATGGCATTCAATAATGGCCTCACAATCTTATCAAAGGCCTTTTCTGCATCTAAACTCAGCAGCATATGTTTACTTTAAAAAGACCCAATTAGCTTATACTGTTGCTGCTATAGCAGCTCTGATACCTATTGTAGCGTATCTGTTTCTAATGAAACCTAACTGATGTTTAGCTAGAATAGAAGGAAGAAAAGTGTGCATTCTATTTGCCATAAGCTTTGCAAGAATTTTAAAATCACATTTTAACAGTGATATCGGTCTACAAGAGGACAGTAAATCTGGGGTTTCCTCTGATTTGGGGATCAATGTAGTATAAGCTTTGGTAAACTCCGGGAATGGAGTATGGTGAACCAAAATATGACTATAAACTTCAGTAAGTAAGGGGGCTAATTTCTTGTGCTAAAAGCTTATAATATTCTGCAGAAAACCTGGAGTTTTATTGATAGCCAATGATCCTATTCAAAGAACTTCTGCTTTCAAAATAGGGGCATTTAGAAACTCTGTATTCTCTGAAGAAAGTTTAGATAATTTGGCATTATCTAATACACATGAAAGTAAATCGGGTTGAGATACTTAAACAGTGTATAATGTCTGATAATATTTTCCAAAAGCAGAAAGAATTTGAGTGAGAAATATAATTAGTATTGATATGAGATTCTTTTATCCGCAAGATAAAATGCCATGTGGGTTAGCTAAACGTGATAACATTTATGTTTAGTATACAAAAAAGAAGTGCTAACTGTAACAGATACATGAGCATTAAGTTGAAACACCTCCTCTTGCCATAATTTTTTAGCTTCTATTCCATTACAATGAAGATAATGTTTATAAGCCTGGGTAACTTTTTCCAGAAGACAAATAAAAGTTTTATTATCTCTATTCTGCTGTGATGTATATGCAATATTATGGCCCCTCATCACAGGCTTCATAGTACGCCACAGCAGGACTGGCGTGTCCCAGTGAGGTAAATTTGTCATCCAGTCCATTGTCCCACTAAGATTGTAAATAGGCTTGAAATTAGGAAGATTTATTTAAAAAGGCTGGAAATCTCCACAAAAACTTTTTAGAAAGTGGTATGGGGCATGGTCAGATAATGTAAAATTACTGATTGCTATTTTTAACTCCAGAGAGCAATCCTTCTGACAATAACATGAAATCTATTCTAGAAAACGTAGAATGTGCCTTAGAATAACACATAT
Source organism: Pyxicephalus adspersus (assembly GCF_032062135.1). NCBI lineage: Eukaryota > Metazoa > Chordata > Amphibia > Anura > Pyxicephalidae > Pyxicephalus > Pyxicephalus adspersus. Next base: position 50,095,276 of record NC_092867.1, read on the forward strand.
AATTTCTTTTTGTTGGATGGAGAAGACTCCAAGCATCCACTAAAGGTGTTTGTAGCAACAGAGATTTTAAACAGGTGGAGGATTCAGGCCTTGAGCCCAATGATTTTGACTTCTAATAAAGGATCTAAAACTGCATTAAGATCACCTGCCAAAATTAAATTAGGATAGGAATTTTCCAATATTTTTTTTACGTTGAATATTAAAAAAAACAAAAAACAGAAGAGCCAGTATTAGGGGCATAAGCAGAACAAAGACAATATGGTATTCTTGCAATTTCTTTTCGTACAAAAAGATATCTGCTATCAGGATCCAATTCAATATTTATAATCTTCAATGGTAATTTTTTTTTTTTAAATATAAGAGTTTTAAAACCCCCTGGTTTTGGTTTAAAATGTTGTATAAATCATTTCACTAATCCATGGGATTAGTAGAAGTAGGGTCTGCCCTTCCTTTCAGTATGTTTCTTGTAAGAACACAATGTCGGAAGATTGTTTTTTGAGATATAGCAACACCTTTTTCTGTTTTTTGGGTCTATTTAAGCCTGCAACATTCCATGACAAAAATTTCAAATGAAATTGATTCTTATTCCCTATCTCTAGAGGATTAGTTGTCATGGAGATTGAAATTGTGATTTGTAAACAGCGTTAAACCACCTACGTAACCTTGGCTGTCTCAGCAAGCAGCGTTTGGTCATTGGGAAGCATAATAATCCCAAAGAAAAGGGATTAGGTTTAAAATCCTATTAATTTCCTCAAAAATCTTTGTCTTCCAATAAAATATTATCTTGCAAACACACAAAAAACCCTTTCCCTTGTTTTTTCTCCAAAATAAATAACATCAAGTACATCCTTATTTTATAATAATCTTGAATCTCCTGCTGTCAGGATTTACCAACAGAGGGGTTTAATACATAAAGTAATTGTAAACTTTGAAATAATTCTCAAAAAGTTTGCAGAAAATATAACAATTGCATGAAAGAGTATATTTAAGGCAAATAGTCAGTGACTTATTTTGCAAAGACCTTGTTTTGTGAACAATTATCCCAAAAATGATCTAATCCTTTTCCTGGTCCTCCTCCTGACGGCTTACACATGGGTCAATTCCGCCCCCCAGGACCACCAGCGCCAAATTTAAATAGGGAAACTTTCCTACATGGTTCAGAGTTTTTCTGACGCTGAAGCTTCTGCTGAAAGGCCATGTCTGTTAAGTGAAGTGTTTTTTCTTCTGGTGTTTATTTTTTTTGTATTTTTTGCTCGTTTAAACGATGGGGAATTTTAACTGTATTGTTTGGGTTTAGCTCCGGATAGCTCTCCACCGAACCACTGAAACTGCTAATTTTTGCGTCACATTTTGTTTTTCACCATCATCTTCAAAAATACATTGGCACACGTAATGTTTCCCATCACTTGATAATGTAAAGTGCTCATAAACAGCAGACTTTATCATGTTTGTTGACAGACTTTTTGCCATTGTGATTGGGGTGCTTCTTTCACTAAAATATAAATATAAAATATGTAATACTAACTAGCATATTCTTTGAATTAAATACAAACATACACATAGTCCTGCACTATTGCAAACATACATACATACAACATGGCACTATACTTGGCACTTGTTGGATACATTGAGGATTCAGGGATACAATAAGACATAAATTAGATCTTCTGCTTTTGTTTTGCATGTCTTTAAGCTTAGTTTCCATTGAGATAATTGTATTTGTCTGAGCCAAGATTTTATTTTGAGAATCCAGCAATTGATTCTCTAAATAGCTAACCCTTTGCTCCATCTCTGATATGCACTGGGTATTAGAGGCGATTGTTGCAAGAGTGGTTTCTATAGGTTTTTGTAATCCTTTAAAGTTTGAATTCGTCCACCTTGCACGTTTGAACAGATGCAGACAAGCCTTGTCATCCTGGGCCCTCCCTTTCTTTGGACTCCTTAGAAAGTGATATGGAGAAGAAGGTAAAGAATAGGAGGGGGAGGGGGGGATCCGGTACTGGTGAAAGTTTGTGCTTTTGTTTCATAAAATTTTTAAGATTTGTAGATGGAGGATGTTTTCCTACAAATGTATCCATAGTGAAAAGATACTTGCATAAAGTGTATTAAGCACTGTCTAACTTCAAGCAATCTAAGGAAGTATAACAGTAAAATACTAATCAGGGAGCCAATTTGTAAACAAGTAGTACTAACACAATTAATTTCTTCAGATGATTTGAAGTATCAGCAGAAAATTGGGTTAGAATTTAGACAGACACTATGTATTTAATGAAGTTGTTTCACAGAAGGCCTATTTAAAACACTCCAACAAAGTATACCAAAAGAATACAAATCGGGAAGCACTTATTTAGACATGTTGCACCAGCACAAATAACTTCTTCAGCTACACCACCACCAGAACCAGCAGAAAATTGAACTGTTTATTGAAAAATTGTAGTAATTTAAATAGATATTTTTTCCAACAACTTCTTAAAGTTCCCTTAGATTTCAAGTGTGCTTATATACTTAGGAAAGGGTCTCCTAACAAGCCAGTTTCAATTTCAAGCACTCCAAAAAAAAAATCTTGATCGGAAAGCACTTGTTTTAAGTACGTTGCATTAGCACAATTAATTTCTTGAGCAAACCAGCTGAAAATTAAGCTATTTGATAATAAAAATTGCAATAAATAAAAAAAATAAATTTTCCCAACAACTTCTAAAAGCTTACTCCAGTATTTTATAGGGTGAGAGCCACTCGCTCTGGGTTCCCACTCCTTCTAAACGCTCCCTGCAGCGACCTCCGCTGACACACGGGGAAATCACTTTGTAAATGTGCCTATGTGAAAATGCCTATGAGGAGAAGATTTTCGTAGGAACATAATGTAATGCCATAACTGGAGGGGGCAAACATGGCCTCCCCTGGTGATATGCTAATTAACCTCCCTAGCGTTCTTAATTCTGTCCAAAAATCCATGCAAAAAGCATTACATTTGTTTTGCATGGAAATTTATTTAACATTATAGGCTTTAATTCTTAGGCATAACTCACTGAAATATGTCTAATATTTAATACATTTATTAATAAACTTTAAATAGAAAAACAAAAATCTGTTAAATAGTTAAACATGTAAGTGTACAGTAGCATATATAATGTATATATAATATAATTATATATATATATATATATATATATATATATATTTATTTCGTTTTTTTTTTGCCAAGAGCGCAAGAGTGCTGGTCCGTCGGGGGGCGTGGCCGGGCAGGAAATTTAAAAAGCAGAATACCAAGTAGTCTGCTTTTAAATAGCACCCGGGTCCCGGCTACGCCGCTGGCTCGCATCAGCAGTGAGATGGAAGCACAATGCAGGACTTCTGCATTGTGCTTCACATCTAACTGCAGATGTGAGCAGCAATAGTAAATTTGCTATTGCTGCTTGCATCTCCTGGAAGATGCAATGCACAATGCAGAAGCTCTGCATTGTGCTTTGCATCTCCCTGGAGATGCAGAGCAGCAGCGTCGGGGTGGGGCGGGCCATCCCCACTCTCATCACGCGGGAGGATGTGACATTTTTCAGGTGATGTATTCTGTGGATGTGGCCGGGCGGGAAATTTAAAAGTGGATTACAATGTATTCTGCTTTTAAATGTTTTTTTACGGTAAAAATAACACATAAAAAAAAACAGTAAACACAACATAAAAGTACATTTTTAATTTTCTATTTTTTATTTTAAATTACATTGTCTATTATTTAATTATTTTTTTAATTATTATTTATAATTATGTATTATAATTTAGGATTATAATATAATAAATAAATATAATTATCATACCCGGGAGTTAATCCTAAGAATTACAGGCCCACAATATAAACAAAAATTTCTATGCAAAAAAATTAGGATCTATTTTTGCATCAAAAAACTGACAGAATTAGAAGGCTAGGGGGGTTAAAATGGGATTCGGCGCGTTGTTTCTTCGGATAAGAACTTCCTTATATTCCACCCCCTCTTCTAAAATAGCAATCAAAGGACACCACTCCCCTCTTATTAAAGTCAGAATAGACATTAGAAAAGGCTGCCCTCTTTGCGCTCACAATTGCACCCCTAGCAATCGCAGTTATGCTCAACCCTGATATCATGGGAATCTGGTGTGGCTCTATAGAACCCAAGTGCGCAGACTCTTTGCAGGTGACGCTTTAATGTATATCACATTTCCACTTATCTCGCTGCCCAACTTGTATAAAGAGTTCAAATGGATTTCTAGAGTACTACAATATTCTATATATGATGTAATATATGATAATACATCAATTTCAAAGGGAGTTTTGTATGGTTTATTTGTTATATATATTTATTTTCAGTGTTTCAAACTATCAAATATTGGGTCATCCAAATAACTTATTGTTTTATAATCTATTGCTATTTACTGTACAAAGTCTTCTCAACTATAATGCAAAAAGGAGTATTTAAAAAAAAATTGTAAAGGATGTGTAAATGTCGTTGTTTATTTAGGTTATTATTTCGACATATAATTTACACCTTCATTTACTTTATATTTTTAGGTACTCCTTTTTGCATTATAGTTGAGTTGATGACTTTGTATAGTAAGTAGCAATAGAATATATAAGAATAATTTAAATACTTTTTGTTCAATCACGTGTTGATATTTGTATGACATTAAGTTTTTTGGATCACCCATTATAGGTTAGTTTGAAACACTAAGTGGAAATATATATATATATATATATATATATATATATATATATATATATATATATTATATATATATATATATATATATATATATATATATATATATATATATAATATTTGTTAATTTATCTCCTTGTAATATGTGGAAGTTTTCTTACATATGCGACTCTTCTATATACTTTAATATATACTTATTTCGTACATCCTTTATGTAGAAATACCGTTTTGCCTCGAAAACAAGACGGTCTTATAATAATTTTACCTCTGAAAATTGCATTAGGGCTTATTATCAGTGAATGTCTTATTTTTCTCATGTACAAAAAAATCTATAGAAAGATACCTCTGTTAGCTGTGACCTTTCAAAATCACATATTTTTTTTTTTTGTTAAATAGTCATTAATAAGAATAGAAAAAAATGATTAATGAAAAAACAACAGCTTCATATGCAAACAAGTGCAACATAACAAGAAAATGTAACATGCAGACACAGAAAAGTAACCAATATAAATCTGAGTAAAAGCAAAAAAATCAATCATTAAATATGCATTGCTGCTAATGAATGAAATACTAGCAATGACCATTTGAAAAGAGAGTCCACCAACCTCTTATTAGTTCTAGTGTCACACCAGAGTAGGTTAAAAACCGCCCCGTGATTTCTTGACCCCTTACTCCAGTGCTTAAAATCTCCTGCTCTCGTCATTCTCTTGTTATCCCTCTGTGTACCACATTACTGCACTCTCCGAAGAAAACCGATAGGGCTTACTTTCGGGGTAGGGCTTATATTTCCCCCTTGCATGATTAGCATGCTAGGGTTTATTTTTGGGGTAGGTCTTATTTTTGGGGAAACGGGGTATTGTGTATTATATTTAAAATTTCGCTATATACTATGCATTGCATTTCACTTCATAGTTACTGTATTTGGATACAAATTATTGCGTTTTTGTTACTATATTGTTACTTACCACTGATAAATCAACTATGTTTATAAATATATAAACGGTCCATATAGAAAGCTCTCTTCCCCATTATTCACTTTGAGATCATTACGAAGAACAAGAGGGCACACTTTGCGTCTGGAGGAGGAAAAGAAGTTCAAGCTCCGGATAAGGAAGGAATTCTTAACTAGTGTTGGTGTTCGAATTAGGGTTGTCCTTATTTTTGACCCGAAAATAGCTGTTTGAATTCGGGTAGACCCGACCCGAAAAAAATGATTTTCGACGGTGAAAAATTTGGATATTGTTTATTAAACTAATTTTTTTTTTTTTTTTTTCAGGTTATCCTACAATGACATATCTCTTACTCTGTAACACAGAGCACTTTCCAGCACAGAAATATTATGATACATTTGTTACATTTTTCTTTTATCCACTGCGAGAAAAATGTAACAAATGTATCATATTACTGTGCGTGTTACAGAGTAAGTGATACTTGCCGGCCGACATCTTCTTAAATGATTGCAGCAGAATCTGCTATCATTGAGAAGAGTGTGCGATCCCTGGGCACTATAGGTTAATTAACCTGTAGTGTCCCGGGGATCGTAGTGGAACTGTAGAGTTCATTTACAGTTCAGTTCATTAACCTGTAGTGCCCCAGGGTTTGCACACTCAGGTAAATAATGATTGCAGCCAAGGCTGCAGTCATTGAGAAGAGTGTGCGATCCCTGGGGTACTATAGGTAATTAACCTGTAGTGCCTCGGGGATCATAGTGAAACTGCAGAGTTAATCTGCAGTTCAGTTAACATGGTCACATGACCGTGGAACTGTGCAGTCACAGCTCTGGCTGCAGGCTATCCCTGGGCACTAGAGGTTGAATGGGGACAAGTTTCCCCATTCATTACGTCTAGTGTCCTCTGTTCTTGGATAGAGAAACTCTATCCAAGAACACATTCAATTAGTAAAGGGCTACAGGAGCAATCTGATTGCTCTTGCAGACCCTAATAGTCCCTACAAATACCCTTAATTTTCCCACTATTGACTTCAATGGTGTTCGAATTCGGCATTTGATCACCTGAATGATATCTCACTGTTCAATCGAATAGTAATAGTGAGATATTCGACCAACACTATTCTTCACTGTAAGGTCTGGGAAAATGTGGAATTGGCTCCCTCAGGAAGTAGTTTCAGTAACTACTAAAGATCCAGGGAACATCTGATTGCCTCATGGAATCAGGAAGAAATGTTTTCCCCTATTGAAGCAAATTGTACCAGGGTTTTTTTTTTGCCTTCTTCTGGACCAACTATGTCTTATAGGGTCTTATATCTGGGATATGTTTATCAGTGGTTGAACTTGATGGACTTATGTCTTTTTTTCAACCTAACCTACTATGTACCTATGTAACTAATTTATCAATTGCCATATTCACCCATACACAATTCAGTTCCGATTTATTCAGAAAAGATGGTGGTATTTATACAATGTAAAATAGGTGGTACAAAAAAAGTATTTGAATAAAAGACAGAGAAAGATAGAGTTTTCGGCACAAATATTAAAAATATAATTGGTAGTATAAGTTTCTTTAAGTTACGAAAGAAAAGTATGTCCTTTTTCCTGTATGTCATAATATTTGTGATATATACAGGATTTTGTCAATTTTCACACAAAATTACAAAAGAAAATTATAACCTTTTCTCTGTATGTCACAATTGTTTCTTGTGATACATACAGGGTTTTGTTAAGGCCTACTAAGGCACTATACAGATTTCAACTGACATTAAACAACTATACATCACCATGAAATGGTTAAGTAGGTATGAACCCATTCGTATCAACTGTGGTACCCTACGCGTTTCGCCATAGTGGGCTTCCTCAGGGTTAGTGATAGGCCAACAGAGAGTTTTCTATGTATACATACGGGGTTCAGGTGATCTAAATTTACAAACAAAAATGTAAAGGTTCAATACACTGCATTGTTAGACAGTACAGAAATCATATGTTTCATCCAATTACATTCGGATAGTGGAGTTATTCAGATAGTGGACACAAATAGTATATTAATATAGCGAAGTAGATATAACTAAATCTGTCTTTTAGAAGACTGTAATATATACTTTGAATCATATATACATAGTAGATTCACATCATGGCATTTCAAAATGTACATGAAATAGGAATAAATATCACACTTACATAAATAAGGTTGTGTGGTAGAACCCCCTGTAAAGGTGTAGTCTCTACAATTTAAAAAGAATTTTAGGTTTATGTATTTATTTGTGATCATACAATATATGTTTAAGTGAGGTTGAAGAGTAAGTAGGAATTGCTGTCTTACCTGTAGATGAAGTAAGCTCTATTTCTAATATAATGCTGGATAGTAGCACAGGTCAAACGGGTTTCAACTTCAAGAGAGGAAATAGTAAATGCTCCCTAGCAGATGCAGTCAGCAAAGTAAGTTTGCCATATAGGCTTCCACAGTGTGAGTACTAAGAATAAAAAAAGAAATTGTTTTTTATCTGGTTTACATATTCATAATCATATTAAATTGTGTTCAATGAAGCAGAAGTGCCAAAAACTGAAATGTACCTGGATTCTACAGCGATGTCTCCTCCTGTTGGTGTTGGAAAGGATTAATTGCTCGTTTAGATACAACCTGGTTTATGGTTTGTATGGCGACCTCCGTAATAGGAGGATGGTGTCCTAGGGTCCTCCCATACTGTACGTGCACGTAGGCAGCATAGGGAAGCCTGTGGGGGCGGGCCTGGTGACACCGGGATGTGTGGCAGCGCGTATAGCGCCGCCCACTCATACTGCGTCACTTGTTGGGAGAGGGTGGGTCTCCTGTCAATCGGCTCAGTGCTAGTTACAAAAAAGTAGTTAAAGGTTGGAATAATAAGTGACTTCAGTAATCCTGAGTGAAACAATTTATGGCCCTGATATCCTGGGAATCTCTTAATACCTCCCTAGGTGATCATTCCCTTTGTTGTGCTTAACACTTTAGACAAAGAAAAGAAACTCAAACATTTGTACAGGATGTTCAATCACTCACAGTAAAGTCAGATTTCTTTATATATTTCTCATGGATGGTTCTGCTACAAAATGGAGTGATAAACTAATTTTCCTTCTCAAGTGTCAAACTACATTTGAACAATGGGCAGTTAGTCACAAACCTGAACCCAGAGATCCCCCTGGGGAAATGTGGAAAGCAAAAAGTGTAGATGAAAAAGTCATTTGTTGGTATGAGGGAAAAGCCTTGTTTGTAAGGTATTTAATGATTCCTTCTTATATAAATTATAAAGTCAACATCAATTGGTACCAACAAGAAAAAGGTGTAAGTAAAAAAAATGTTTGGTTCTGTATCCTTGTTCTACCTGTCCCCCGTCAAGGATGCAGAGATCGACTGTGCATCCATGACTCCAGTCACTCAATGAACTCTGATTGACATTGGGCAGAGTTGAGCCGGTGAAGGAGGTGGAAGTTGGGGGGGACCGAAGGAAGTGTATAGACAGTTGATAGACACTTGCCCCTCGCGCATGCTGGTAGTAGTCTTGCTTTTTTAGGTGGGACATAAGGACTAGCACTCCTAGACACTGGGCAGCATCATATTAAGCTGCTGACAAAATATTTGTTACCACAGCTACTTTCTGCTTAATTGTTGATTCTACAATATATTCTACAATTTTTAATACCAGTCTGCACTGCAGGTGAGTTTTTATACATCTTGCACCCTGGTAACCATTTTCAAATACCTCTTTCCTCCTGTAGTATTTAACTTTCTAAGTTCATAATAGGACTGTTTCATTATTCTCCACTTTTCTCAACCCATTATCCATATGATGTGTACACAAACAAGCTCATTCACTACGTTCTACCTAGGATTTCTATTACCCTTGAGCGATTCCAAACACACTCCAACTCCCTTAAGGTTGTCTCATTCTCAGTCATGTGACTGCATCTATAATTTTTAATAGGATCAAATGTAGACTTTTTTTTGCATATGTAGCTACCAATCTGTATAGTTGAGAGGAACCACCCTCTTGACTAACTTAATGGGGTGTGAAAAACAATTGTCCTATGTACTTATGTGTATGTAAGTTGCATCTATAATTGATTGTATGAATTGCCTAAAGCTTAATACAATCTTTATCTTGCCTCCAAAACCCCAAGATTTCCTGATCTCCCTCATCAGTCATTACGTCAGTAATCGATCACCGAAGCGATTGCTAAGAGACAACAGTATGGGTGCACTCATCCAACGGCACAAAAGCTGAATGTGCTCCTGTCCAATTGCTGGTGCTGCAGTCACTCCCTTTCCAAGTGGTGGACTCTGCATCTTTCAGAGACTTAATGGCTTGCACCGAGCCAAGGTGGAGAGTCCCAAGCCTTCATTTCTTTGTGAAAAAGGCAGTACCAGCCCTGCACAAATATGTAGAACAGAAGGTGGGCCAATCCTTGAGCCTGTCGGTGTCTGCTAAAGTGCACGGCAGCGCCGACGTGTGGAGCTGTAACTACGGTCAGGGACAATACATGTCCTTTACAGCCCACTGGGTGAATGTGGTTCCTGCACAGCCACACCAGCAACTTGGCTAGGTGACACCGCTTCTGCCTCCGCGTTCTCACGCTGCTGGTCCTGCAACAACGTCCGCCTTTGCCTCCTCATCCTCCACCGTGTCCTCCACTCCAGGGACAATTCATAGTGGCCCTCCAGCATACCACATGTGCAGGGCATGGCGGTGTCACACTGTTCTGCACCTGGTTTGCCTGGGCGAACTGAGTCACACAGGGGAGGAACTCCTCCGTGTGATTCCTGGCTTTTTCCGCGACAACTCAAAATCGGAACTATGATGACCGACAACAGGAAGAACATGGTGTCGGTGCTGTGTCAGGGAAGGCTGAGCCATGCGCCCTGCATGGCAGATGTGTTCAATCTTGGTGTCAAGCTGTTCCTGAAGTCTTCCACCCATCTGCAAGACATCATAAAAATGGCCAGGAAACTTTGCATGCACTTCGGCCACTCCTTCACCGCAAAGCACACCCTCTTTGAGCTGCAGCGGCAGAACGGCATCCCCCAACATAGGCTGATATGCCACGTTTCCACACGTTGGAATTCTACCCTCCATATGTTGGACCGACTATACGAACAGAGAAAGACCATCAACGATTTCTTGATGATTCAAGCGGATAGGAGTATTCCCATATGTAACTTTGATGTCAGCCAGTGGCAGCTCATGTGTGACACCTGCCGTTTGCTCAAGCTCTTTGAGGAGGCCACGTTATTTGTCAGTCGCCAGGACTACGGGATGAACAACGTCATTCCACTGCTTCATGTCCTGGAACAGATGCTGGTAAATCTGGCTAGTCAGGGGACTGGAGGAGTGGCGCCTAGATCTCACGGCTACATGAGCCCTGTGGGGGCTGAACTGGAGGAAGAGGAGGAGGAGGAGGAGGACATTGGAGCACAGGCAATGTATGGGGAAATGGGTGGTTTTTCTACTCGGGTGACAGGAGAGGAGGAGCCAGAGCAGCCAGAGGAGCAAGAGGGAGATGAGGAAGACGAGGCAGAGGACAGACACTGGCAGTATGCAGTGGAGATGGAGGCAGAGAATCCCTCCAAGTCACTTGCACAAATGGCCCACTACATGCTCACTTGCTTGCGTAGTGACAGCTGAATTGTCACCACTCGGCAGAGGGATGAGTTCTGGCTCTCCACCTTGTTGGACCATTGCTACCGGTCCTAAATGGGGGCCTTTTTTACACCCGCTGAGAGGGAGGACAAACTGAACTACTAAAGAGACATCCTATGTAGTCAGTTGGCCGCTGCCTATCTGCGCCATCGTCCATCCTCTCGCATGTCTGACCGAGGGAGCCCTATGCACTCACGTTTCACTGCCATAACTGCTAGGGAGGGGTTGTGGTTGCAGGAACAGTACCCGCTCCATCAGCAGCAGCCTGAGTCTAGAGTCGCTGATGAGCAGCTTTTTTCACCCGCATAGTAAAGAAACTACTGACCAGCAGCTAGACACAGAACAGAACCTGAAGCAGCAGGTGGTGGCATACTTGGAGTGCACCCTGCCAGCCGTCATTAAAGACCCGCTGGACTACTGGGCAGCCAAACTGGATTTGTGGCCGCAACTGTCCCAGTTTGCCCTGGAAAAGCTGTCCTGCCCGGCCAGTAGTGTGGCATCAGAGCAGGTGTTTAGTGCAGCGGGGGCCAAGGTTACCCCTAGAAAAACTCGCCTGTCCACCCAAAATGTGGAGAGACTGACATTTGTCAAGATGATTCAGGCGTGGATCTGCCAGGATTTCCACCCACCAATGCCTGATGCATCTGATTAGATGATCCATGCCGCCTCACCCAAACCTTGACGAGAGACCGGCTTCTTCTCGCTACCTGCCTCAGCTACTACTCTGATGCTGCCTCCCACCTGATGCGTCACATCGGATGGCAAGTGCTCTTCTTTCACCCACCTCCGTCAGCGGGTATTGTCAGCCACCGGCCCACTCTATCATCGGGTCACTTTGTGGTCTCCTGATGCTGCTGCTGCCATCTCCATACTATGTCACCTTGCCACTCTGTGGCCTCCTGATGCTGCTGCTGCCATCTCCACCCTGTCACCTTGCCACTCTGTAGCCTCCTCCTGATGCTGCTGCTGCTGCCACCTCCACGCTATGTCATTGTTCCACTCTGTGGCCTCCTGATTCTGCTGCCACGTCCACACTGTCATTGTGCCACTCTGTGGCTTCCTCATGCTGCTGCCACCTCCACACTCGGTCATTGTGCCACTCTGTGGCCTCCGCCTGATGCTTCTGCTGCCACCACCTCCACGCTATGTCATTGTGCCACTCTGTGACCTCCTGATGCTGTCGCCAACTCCACACTCGGTCATTGTGCCACTCTGTGGCCTCCTGATTCTGCTGCCACCTCCAGACTCGGCCACTGTGCCACTCTGTGGCCTCCTGATTCTGCTGCCACCTCCACATTCTGTCATTGTGAAGTGTGCAGTGATTCTAATTGCGACGCCTGTCATCTGCATGTCATACTGAGTCACAGTATTATTTCACTACCACAGCAGACTCCCTATGTGTGTTACTGCAAGGAACAGTGTTCTACACCACTATCAAGGCTCTCTGCAGGCCGTAAATAGACATTTTTTTAACGCGATTTTCCGCAAATAAATTCGAATCGAAGCAAATCTTTTCAAAAAATTTGGCGAACCGGCCAAATCGAATTTTTTAGAAATTCGCTTATTTCTAGATATTTATAACAGGAAGTTCCTGATTCTCTCATTGCTTTTATCATTTAAATTTTCTTAAATATGAATTTTCAAACACATATTAATTATAATTACATTGCATAATGTCACGAGTTAGCAACCACAGAACAACATCTATAGTGCAAAGTAGTAAACCAAAGGCCTTCACTTTAACAAAGAGTTTTTGAAATTATGTTGAACAAAATATCACATAATGAAAAAAGGGCACACCATGGTTTTTCCCTTCTCTCTCTCTCTCCCAAAAATCATATAACTCCCCTCTTCCTTTACCCTCCCTCACAAAAAGGACTTGAAATTGATCATTTCATTCAAACCTGGAAATTACGTTCCTTTTAATTTGTATATCCACTTACTTTCCCTTTGACTGAGGATTTTGTCCAAATCTCCACCTCTAAAGTTTCTTTTTACTTTTTCTAAGGCTAAGAATCTAATTTCATCTTCATTAAAATTATGTTTGAAGCCAATATGATGACTCAGGAACTTTTTTTATGTTTTATAGACATGTTCATATATCCTTTTTTTTAAATTTGTTTTGTTTTACCTACATTGTAGCGATTACAACTACATATTGCCAGGTATATCACCGCTTCCATCTCACATGTATCCAAATCACATCCCAAGAAATTTACTCTATATATTTCTGAACCTTATATCTTCTATGTCATATATCTACTTTCTTTACATTTTTTTTGTAACATTCTTTAGAAATATTCTTTGAATTTTTTGGGGGGGGTTCAAAGTGGCTCCTTACTAATTTATCCTTTAATGAAAGGGCCCTCCGGTATTTAATTGAAGGCTATTTTTGATATATTTGTTGGATTTTATCATGATCACCTGTGAAAGCTGTTATAATTCTAGATTCCTGCTTTTCCCTTTTACCAAAAATCATATGCTCTCTCTATATTTCTTTGACCTTTTGGTTTGCTCTCTTTAACAATCAATGGCTGTAGCCCCTTGATAGTAACATATCTCTTAATTCTTTTGATTGAATTTCAAAATCCTCAATGTTAGTACAATTTTTTTTATTGACATATATTGAGAATATGGAATACTTTTTTTCAAGGATTCAGGATGTGCACGACAGTATGGTGTTACCGATTTTGTTTCTTTTCTATATACTTCAGCATTTATTGTTCCTTCCTTAGTTAGTGTCAGATCAAGATCCAGAAAAGAGACATTTGAGATATTAAATTCAATGAGTACATTGTTGATATACTTTCACCAGAGTGTCACATGGTGAAGGTATATATCGAGGGACACTTCACTAAATATCTCTTTCCCAACCCCTCAACTCCTGTACCCGGAGGCATAATTTTTGGTCAAAAAAAATATTTCTTGTTACTATGTATCTTAGTAATTCCACAAAAAAATGATTTTGTTTCCATGTTTTAATATCTTAAAATATCTTAGATATAACCTTTACACATCAATAGCTACTAACATAGCATTAGGGGTCACTTTTGGATCTTCTATTAATTTGAGGACATAAAGTATGCTTTGGATACGAAGGGAGACTATATACGCAATCTCTTAAATAGTCGTCTATCAATTTGCTGGCTTTCTCAGATATGCAGCCCATTCCTAACACAATCCTGGGTCTGTCTGGGGGGTCTGCAATGTTTTTATGGATTTTGGGAAGACGGTAAAATATTGGAAATTTAGGATGGCTTGTATTGAGAAAATCGTAATTTTTGATTGATATTATTGAATTTAAATGCTTTCAAAATTATTTTGTAGTACTCAGCATAATTTTTTATTTGAATTTCATTACTTTCTTGGTACCATTCTCGATTTTTTTAAAAATATTTTTTGGCACGTAATTTTATATTGTGCAGTTTCCATTATAACTACATTCCCCCTTTATCAGCTGCCATGATAACCAGATTTTGGTTCTTTCAATTCTTCAATTCTTTCAATTCTTCAATTCTTTCAATTTATTTATAGCTTTTCTTTAATATTTATTCATGTTGTCCTATTTTCCTTCTTTCATCTGTGTATTCATCTGTTCTATTTCTAATATATATATATATATATATTTATTTATATTGGGTGTTTAGAAATGCCCAAAATGTTGATTTTTTTTTTTTTTTTGAAGATCAGAAAAATTCCAGTGATAGTTTCATTTTCCTCTAAAAGTTGGTATAGTGTTTTTTTTTTTTTTTTTTTTTTTTTTTTTTCAAATAATTTTTATTGAGAGAATTTTTGTTACAAACATTACAAAAAGTAAAAAAAGAGATAATACAAGATATAACAAAATATAAAAAGAGAGAGAAACAAGAGTTAATAAACACAATGGTCCTTATTATTAACAGTTCTTAACAATTATCAGCATTTATATTATGAAGATTATTACATTGTTTACTTGTCAACATAAGTAATGGGTAAGTATTTTTCCCACATATTCCAGTTGTTATAAAACCTATGGGTTTGAAAATTGCTTAGAGCTAAAGCTCGCTCATATTGATAATTAGTATGAATCCTAGATATCACATCTGAGAGATTAGGCGTAACAGAGTGATTCCATCTGGAAACTATGGAGGTTCTGGCAGCAATAAAAATGTGAGTAACCAAAGTGCGAAAACTAACTGGGAAATTTTCCAGTCCCAAATTTAATAATGCTAGCGCTGCATTCTGACTGGTTAGTACTCCTGTAACTTTTGAAATTAGCACAAAAATGGAGTTCCAGAAGCTTCGTAAATTTTTACAGTCCCATAACATATGTACAAATGTCCCTATATCTCCACATTTCCGCCAACACAGAGGAGAGTAATTCGGCATAAATTTCGATAATCTAAGTGGAGTTCTGTACCACCTATATAAAATTTTTTGGTAATTGTCCCAATGTGAAATACATTTAGACGCTTTGGAACTATAACTAATTGCAATTTTCCATTGGGAGAGCGTGAATGAAGTTTGTAGGTCATGCTCCCAAATGGCAAACATGTGAATTCTACTCCAATCATTTTTATTCTGGATCAGGTTATAATACAAAGAGATACCTCCTTTGCCATGTGCCCCTTTTTTGCATCTATTCCAAAGAACCTCTGGAACTGTCATTCTTGTTTCCGGGATAGAGTTCAATAGGTGGTTCATTTGACATAGTTTAAATTTGTTAAGAAAGGAGTGGAAGTTAGGTAGGTCCGATAGATATTGATATCCCAATTTGTACCAAGGTTGGACATTAAAATCTGGGATTAGAAGTTCAAAATACTGTAAAGGTACCAGACTTGGTACAGTTTTCATAGTGAAATGTCTTTTATTTTGTACCTTACTCCAAATATCTAGTGGAGTAGTCAGCTGAATGCCTAGATATACGACACTGGACGTGGCCCAACCAAAGGTAAAATTCCTTAGTAATTGCTCCTTTAGTGCATGGGGAACATTAACTGGTAAGATTTTACATTTTGCATCGTTAATTTTATAGTAACTCACCGATCCAAATGCTTCAATCGTCTGCAACACAGCCGAAAGTGAGTTCTGTGGGTCAACTAATGATAGAATTACATCATCCGCAAATAACCCTATAGTGTGCAAAGAGCCCTCAACTCGTATTCCCTGTATCTCCTTGTTATCTCTAATAGATTGTGCAAAGGGTTCCATTATCAGTGCAAACAAAGTTGGTGACAATGGACATCCCTGGCGTGTTCCATTGGTGATGTTGAAAGGAGAAGACAGCATATTAGATAGGAATATCTGAGCCGATGGTCTCGTGTAGAGAGCCATGATAGCAGAAAAAATTGAACCCCCTAATCCAAATTTTTGTAGCACTGCTCGAAGAAAGCCCCAATGTACTCTATCAAATGCTTT
>NC_092867.1:50113200-50137581 GCF_032062135.1 Pyxicephalus adspersus
TCAATTCTTGAATAAGATTGATGAGGACTCGAAAAGAAGGTATAGTCCTTTTCAGTTGAGTGGAGGCAACGCCAAGCATCAAAGAGTTCTTCCCTGCGCATCACTGATTTCAGAGTTGGTCTGGTGTATTTCTTGCTGTTAGATGTATCCAAGGAAGCATCCGGGACACTATTAAAATCACCACATATTACAAGAGAGCCCTCTTGAATTTTCTTCATCCTTTTAATCACCGAACTCAAAAATTTAACGGAATGGACATTTGGGGCATACACCGATACTAAAGTTCTTGTTATGTTATTGAATTTAGCCACTCGTATAATATATCTTCCTTCTGGATCAATGTCCTTCCGGATCTCTGAGAAAGCTACGTCTGATTTGATCGCAATCGTCACACCTTTTTTCTTTTGTGAAGAAGTCGAGTGAAAAATGTTAGGAAAGTCTCTATGAGAGAATGCTGGAAAGTTATCCGTCTTGAAGTGAGTTTCCTGGATACATAGGATATTAGCTCTATGCTTTTTTGCTTCATCCCAAACAGCATGTCTTTTGAAGGGGGTGTTCAGCCCTTTAGCGTTAATAGAGAGGATATGGAGCCCCATCATCCATCTTTGAATCCTCCGAGGAGGTAATTGCTTCTGTATATCCAAGCATTTTATGTTGGAAGGTAATAATCATTTATCCTTAATAAAAAAGGAAAAATGTAAACTTCGGAGCCATTGTGAAGAGAGGAACAGAGACATACTAAAAACAAGGTATAAAACCAAAAGTTCTCGTATGAGAGAAAGAGATAAAAAATAAAGAAAAAGATCATTACTGATCCGTAATGCAGCTGCAAACTGCACATCTATATGGAGGGGAACATGAGACGTGACGCTTGCACCGGGGAGCTGTATACAATGCTGATTTCCTGCCATCTAGAACTGCAATTAGACTTGTTTCCAGTCAGGCGATAGTCGGCCTAGGTTAGCTCCAGATTTGGGTGTGTTAGGCTGTATATTTGGGTGAATGTCCCAGCTCTCAATTAGGTCACATCCTTGTTGAGGATTTTTAATCGTGTACGTGGATCCGTTGCGAAAAACGATAAGCTTAACCGGAAATCCCCATCTGTACTGAATGTGATGCTCTCTTAGGGTTTGGGTCACCGACACAAATTTTTTCCTCGCTAGTACTGTAGCTTGAGATATGTCCGAGAACATATTAATGTTGGCATAGGGGTCCGGTAGTTTATGTTCCTGTCTTGATTTAGCCATTATCTGTTCTTTGATGTGAAAAAAATGGATCCTCGCCAATACATCTCTGGGTATTTTTTCAGGAAGGTGCGCAGGTTTAGGAAGCCTATGAGCTCTGTCAATCAGCAATTCAAAGGGTGCCGCTTCGGGTAGCAGGACCGAGATAAATTGAGAAAGATATTTACTCAGCTCAGTTGACGGTACCGACTCTGGGATACCTCTAAATTTAAGATTATTCCTTCTCGAGTGGTCTTCCATGTTAGCCAGTTTCAATTGGACTTGCTGCAAGGTGTCCTGTGTAGTAGTTATAGAGTCCACCACTTCATTATGTGCTTCTGCATACTCTCCCATTTTATGCTCTATGTGATCCACTCTGTCTCCTAATTTGTGCACATCATTTTTAATTTGGTGTATTAATGACAGAAAGTCCTGGTGCAGGGAGCTGCGTAAGGATATTAACATCTCCTTAAGTGTGGTGTCTGAAACTGGACAGTCAGAAGTTGGGAAAGTCCCTATAGGATCTACCGATTCTGATTCTTCCGATATAGGGAATATAGCTGGTCTTACCCTATGTAGATTTTCCTCCGCACTCGTCAACTTCGGTTTAGATTTAACTGGACTCGCATGAGTAGATGAAGAACGAGATGTGGTGTCAGAGATCCCCTCTTTCTCTTTTGTGGCGTCTTCTTCGCTTTGATTATGCAGGGAGTTCGAGTTCCTGTGGTTTTTAGAGACCCGCCTACGTGCGCCATCTTGGCCGGGCTGTTCCGAGGCCTTGAAAAATTCAGTGAGTTTACGTGGTGTGGAACCTGTTTTCCGCTTGCCCATCCCAAGATACTGGTGCTCGGTGCCTTCCCGGATGAGGATGAGGAGGAAAGCAGCAATAAAGTAGTCGCTATATATCCCGGTGCACGGTCACGCTACAGAGCCTCAAGTAAAAGCTACCATCCGCTTCCACTTCCGGCCACGACCCCCCAGTTGGTATAGTGTTTTAAACATTCTGAAGTCAATATCATAGTTTTTTTAAACATTTTTGGGTTATCACAGTCAGGTTTTTTTTGTTCAGCTTTCTTAAATTCTGCTTTATAAAAAAGCTTTCTGACAAATAGGTGTAAATCTTTTATTTATTTGAATTTATCACTGGGAGCTGTAGGGCAAAATTTTAAGCCTAAACTTAATACTTCTTCCTGTATTGGTGTTAGTTGGTGTTGAGATATAAGAATTTATCTTTTTTCCACGGATTTTGACTGGCCTTCTGAAAGAATTATTCCATGCTTCTATTTTTGGTCGTTTTGTGTGCTTTGGTTGGGCCTAAAAAAGTGGTTTTAGGTGTGGCTCCCAGGGATTCAGAACTACTCGATTCCCTGGATGTGTGGATGTTTGATGTTTCCCTTTCGTTACTTTCTGTGTTTTGTGATGGTAACTGATCTTTTTATAATGTGCACGGGTATAAAGTGAATTTGACTGTTTTTTAGTGGTAAACTTGGTATCATATGTATTGGACCTTTTAGGTCCTTTTCTCCTAGTTGTGGTTTGTGAACTATGTGGATGAAATGTGGATGAAAAATTATCTGATTCCAGTTCTTCCTTTCTGAAAATTTGTGTTTGTGAATTTAAACATTTTTCGCTCTTTTTGCAATCATAGGCGCGATCATTTTCAAAGGCTTGTTTGTCCCTTCTAAATTTATTTTCTTTACCTTCCATTAATTCCCTATTTAATTTAGTCAGATATGTCTTCATATTTTGATTTCTTATTTCAAACCCCTCCAGTGAGAACAATTTCTGCCTGGAAGATTTCAAATTTTCATACTCTTTTTCGGCTTTTAGCAATTCCCGTCTGTAGTACCAATCAATATTTGGATTATTCCCTAGAGCATCTGTATAATGTTTCCTTCTGTTCCTTTTAATAAATTCTAGTTATTTAACATTGGGGAAAATGTGTGCTCTTAGTTCTGTTGGGTTTAATTTATCTTCTATATATTTCAATAAATATTTAATATGCCAATGTAATATACATTTTCTGTTCAAAATAGTTTGATTTCCAACTCATTTAGTTACTGATTTAGTTTTAGTTTTTCAGAAATAAATTCTCATTTTACTTCAGTCAAAAAAGTTCAACCAATTATCTTTATTCGAAATCCATTCTGGAAAGAGGAAAGAAGGGGAAGGTAGGGAGAGAAAAGAGGGAAAACAAAAAAAAATCCCTTATGTCACTTGAAAGATTACCAGGTTTTACGCAATACACTTGTTGCCAATACCCTAATAAATGACATTCAATGTCAACAATGATTTCAGCAATAATCAAAATACCACATTCATTTGCTATCATACACAGATGCAGCAAATTAACTCCCAATCTAAATTGTATCTATGTGGTTTTTCACCACCATATTCTAAAAGTAGAACATTTTTTTCTTGGGGGATTATTAATTAATTTGTGGCACCACATCCCTCTCATTATCAAAAGATCATTTGGAATGGGACTTTTCAGGTGCATATTTATTGTTTGAGGAAAGAGAAAACTTGTTTTTGTTTAAAAGTATTTCTATACATTTTTATTATTGCTAGTACAAAAGTTATAGGATAGGGGAGTTAAATGATTTTTGGGAGGGGGAGAAGGGAAAAACCACGGTGTGTCCTTTTTTCTTTCCTTTTTTTTTTTATATGATGTTTTGTTCAACATAATTTGAAATAATCTTTGTTAAAGTGAAGGCCTTTGGTTTACTACTTTGCACTATAGATGTTCTGTGATTGCTAACTCATGTGACATTATGCAATCTAATTATAATTAATACGTATTTGAAAATTCATGTTTAAGTGGGCGGAGCCTTCAGTGGGGGACTAGAATACCAGCCCTGCACTGATAGGAGTCCCGTGTCCCCTGGGTTTTTGCCTGGAGAGAAACATCAAGGCTTTTTTTGTAGTATGGGACAAGGGACTGGGTACAAAAAGGGATAGGTGATTCAGCCAGCATTGAAGCATGGACATTAAAGCTGTACAATGGCAACATTGTAAATGTAAGTTTTTTAACATCTAATCATTGAATTAATAGATTGTTGGTTAGAATGCAAAATGAAATTTATTTACTGAACTTATCAAAATTAATTCAATGAACCTAATCAATTTCTATGTAATCTAAGTAAGAAAATCAATATCAGTATACATGAATAATTTTTTCTTTTTTTACTTATTAAGTTATTGGCGAATTGTAGTATAAGCTAAAAATGATAGTAATTGGACCATATTTATTTTTGATCATTTATCACAATATTGGCTAACTGTGGTAAAGAGAATCATGAGTATTAATTAAACATGGTAGTATTTTGATAATTTTAATCATAAATATATATATAATTAATTGAAGAAAACTAACATCATACAAATTAGTTTATTTGGATATAATTAATTAGCATATGTTATAAATAAATTTGCATGTAATAGAAGCTGCTGCTAATAATATTTTGGAAACACCTGGAAAGAAATCCATTATAATCAGGTTTGATCGTTAAGATCTGACAGCTTTAATCAATAGTCTGTTGCTTCTACCCAACTTTCATTTACCTTGATGGAGGTGCTTTAAAGTTGATGCTAAACAAACAATAAGTAAGTGCGAGGTTGTTATTCAAAGGTCTTCATAAAAACTACTTTGTCACAAAAAAAATTGAAATATATACATTTGTTTTGTGAAACGTCATAAAGAAATGAATGTATCCACTACAGTTTGTTCTTCTGATGAAGCCCTTGTGGTAAACGCGTCAAGGAAGGTAGCATGGAAATTGTTATGGTTAACAAATAAGAAAATATGAATATTTTATATTTTGCACTGTTTTACATTTTAGCTTTTGTACTAACAATAATAAAAATGTATATCAATACTTTTTTAAAACAAAAACATTAGTTTTACCTTTCCTGACACATTAAATATGCACCTGAAAAGTCCCATTCCAAATGATCTATTTTTGAACTTGTGATAATTGGGATAGGGATGTGGTGCCACTAATTATTTCCCAAGAAAAAAAATCTTTTTGTATTTATAAAATATAAATCCCACATGTACAGTAACCGTATAGGGGCAAACAATGAATGCAGGATATGAATCACAATGGTTTCATTTTAGAGCATTTCACAGATATAAATCTGCTTCCTCAGGAAACAGTATGTATGCAGAAAGGAGGTAAGTATTAAATAAGAAGGGAAACACATACCCATATTTATAACTTCCCCGCCACTTTAACCTGACTGGAGAAGACTCCAGAGGGATGTGTGTGCCGCGATCACAATTGCAAACCCACATGTATGCCATTCCGGTAGTTACTTTGCCTTTATAGATCAGCCAATGGCAATTTATAGTGAGTGTATACTGCCAAATAAAAATATCAATGAAAGAAAACTTTAATGATTAAATCAATGGTTTCCAATAATGAGGTCAAAGATATGATAGTAAAGCTGTATCATAAAAAAAAACACATGTTCGCATATATAAAGATATATATATATATATATATATAGCAGCAGAATATCTATCCTCAATAAATTAAATCAAAAATATTTTGGCAATACTGCAAGTCAGATCTACAAGTAACCACACAGAAAAAAGAAATGTAAATATACACTCACCATTTATATAGCCATCAGGGGAAAGAAAAGGTCCAAATCAAAACACAAGCACACTGAAAAATATATTCCAATGGGTAATAAGTTTAGGAGGCTAAAATTAAAACCTATGTGCCTCACAGCATATTTTAAAAAAGCCATAAACAACAAGTAAAGGGCATTCCAAAAAATATAAAAATGAAGGATTACCTTCATCATTTGAAAACTATAAAGAATATACCAAAAAATGTAAAAGATAAAATGTGCAAAACTATAAAACGAAAGACAGATTGCAAAAGAAAGTAAGGCAAATCCCCAAAATGTTTTAAATATATTCATAGCAAAAAGTTCAGATCTGAGCATGTAGGCACCTTAAAGGATGTCTCTGGGTTGGTACCTTGGAGATAAAAAAAAAAAAAGGCAGATTTACTAAACACAATTTTTTTTTATAGCTCACAAAGTACACAAAGGAAAATTGCAGAGCTCATGTATAAATTCATAATAGCAATGTCACTGCCTTAATGGAGTCACAATGGCTCAAAATTGATATGATTGAGAAACAATTGGGCAAAATTAGGGTTGACAAAGCACCAGGACCCGACAGATTACATTCACTTGTCCTCAAAGAGCTGAGACCAGTTATTTCAAAGCCATTATTTCTAATTTTTTGGAACTCTTTAATCACTGGCATAGTGCCAATGGATTGGCATAAGGCCAATATGGTCCCTATCCTCAAAAAGGAGCAGTCATTACCAGGTAACTACAGACCGGCTAGTTTAACGTCCATAATTTGAAAGGTCCTAGAGAGTTTGATAAAGAACCACATAGAGGAGTTTCTACAGAACTTGGTGTTCCAAGTGGGAAATGGGAAACTGGGAAATGAGGTCACCGAAAGCTTGTATATTTCGCAGATAAAACGCAAATGTGATCCAGTTGCCGACGTCAATCAAGCCCAGACTCGGCATGTATGGGGAAAGGAAGCAACACACCACTAACCGCCTCCTTAACCAGTTATGCAGAATCTATCGAGAATAAAATGCATATGCGTTTCACCAATATTAGACATAAAAATATTGGGAAAAAATAGTAAAACTAGATTTTTTTTTTTAAATAAAGAATGGTAATATAACAAATTCCCTGTTTTAAATCTAGCCCTATGTATTAAATTAATATGATGGGGGCCCTATATGCAGACATTGCCTATTCCAATAAATAGCCGAGAGTCAGTGGTATTGGTAAATAAATAAATAAATAATAATAAAATAAATAGGCGTCCACAGACCACTGGGTGCGATAAAATTCCCCCTAACCAAATGGGGAAAGGGGGAGTAGGGGTGACATATAAACACACCCGGAGGTGTATACATTCTCCCCGCGGGTCCCAGATACACAATGGAAATAAAAATCAATTGTTAGTGACAATAAAATGTATGTTGGAAATAAAAATAAAATATATATAAATGGTGAGAAAAAAAATTCAAGTTATGTTTTTAAATTAAAAAAAAAAGACTGAAAATGTGAACCAGGAAAATAATTAGCTTTTAACCGATAGATACATTTATTTTACACTGTAACACATGGATAAATTAGTCACCCCCCTAGAATGAATTTGAATTTTTTTCCAAAGCCATGAATCTTCACATCATAATTGTGTCCGAGACCAATATGGCGACATAATGGGGGACTTAATTTTACCATTTATAATCAGGTAAATGTGTTGATGTATTTGTTTGCATAATTGGCATTTGGTCTTGCCCACTTAATATCTGCCACATGAGCAGAACGCTAGGTATATAAACCCTATTGTAGTGCAGTTCACAAACTGGGTTTTAAATTCAAAATCACAGGGGGGTGTGCCCAAAAATGTATTGTCCTTTCATAAATCCACTTACATTGTTCACATGAAAAATATTTCAGTACCAGGACTTCTACAGGTGTCAACTGTCTCTGGTTGGAAATGACTTTGGACTAATAATGTACTGATCGATGGTAACTTCTTCTAGACAAATTTGGGTCTCTCTGAGACAAATTCTTTAATCTTGGGGTCACATGTGAGGAAGGGTTAATATTTTAGAAAAATGTTATGATCCATATCATGGTCTCTGGATTAATTGGTATTAAACCTGATGGTGTTATATTTTTGTATCCATTTCTTAGCAAAAAGTAGACTTTTCAAACATTTTTTACTGTAGCCCCTTTGTAATCGGCAAATTCCCCAAATGCTTAGCTTGTACCTCAAAATTAGTATCATCTGAAACATTTCTTCTGATCTGCAGGTATTGGGAAAGGGGAATGCTCCAGATTAATGGGGTTGGATTGGCACTGGTGGCAAACAAGATCACGTTGCCTGCCATAGATTTGCGGTAAAGTGTGGACCTTTATGTATCATCATTACATTTGCAAATGTCTAAAAATGGAACTTGTAAGCGGTAAAACTCCATAGTAAATTTGAGATTAATCCAATTAGTTTGTATTTTACCAAAAAATTTCCTTTAATAGGTCCACACTGCCCGTCCAAATCGGAGGGACATCATCTATGTATCTCTGCCATAAAACAACATGACACAGGTACATAGAAAAAGCATCCTGAGCAAAAAATACTCTCTCCCAACCTCCCAGATAAGGATTGTCATAGCTAGGGGTACAATAAGTGCCCATGGCAATGCCCTGGATTTGCAAGTATAGCTGATCATCAAATAGTAAGGTGTTTCTAGTGAGAATTAAATCTAAATATTTCAAGAATGACGTCCGCATAAGGCCATAGTGATTGATTTCTCTTTTAGGAATTTTCCAGTGACATAAACCTTTAGATCATTGTGGATGCTCGAATAGAGAGCTTCTATGTCAATGGTAACCAGTATCAATTCCGGGGGAATTGTCAAGTCTTCCATAAGCTTCAGAAGGTCTCAAATCTTTGAGATACGATGGCAAGTCTGATACATGTAGGCGTAAAACGGATCAACCATTTTACTGGCATTATTGGTTAAGTTCCTAATCCCTGTCACAATCGGTCATCCAGGGGATCTTTAAAATCTTTGTGCACTATATTACCTGCTTATAAAGTTATTTTGGTGCAACCCTGATTAAAGACGCTTGTTTACGTGGGTGCAGAAAACATGCCAAAGCTCTGTTAGCAATTCTGGGAGCAGTGGCCTTCCTTGTTTGGCTAAAAAGGGGTAGAACTGATGACGCCTCAAGAAGTGTGCAAAACACGTGCCACAGCTCGGCTAGGGCCACGGGAGCAATCAGGAGAGCAGAACTGCGGCATGTGTTCTGCACCACAGCTCCACTTTCCTGACTTCTCTTGCGTCCATAGCAGAGCTTGTGGCACAAGCTTTGTATCCACATGGGTGTGGCGCATGTGCCACAACTCGGCTTGGGCCACGGGAGCAGTGTTCCCTACACAACTTCTCTCTTGATAGGCTAAAAAAGTAAACACTAATGAAACTTGAGGAGTCATCCATGTTTATTTTTGTTTCAGCCAATCAAGAGACAGGTCTATGGGACCATTGCTCCCTGAATCTCTAATGGAGCTTTGGCTCCATTTGGGTGCAGAACACGTGCTAAAGCCCCACTAGAGATTCCAGGAGCAGTGTTCACATACAGGCTGCCCCCATAGGACATCTTAAATCAGTCGAGAGGTTGTAGGAAGACACTTCCCCAAACAGCCCTAGCGGAGCTTTGGAAAGTGTTCTGCGCCCACATGGGTAAAGATCACATGCCAATGCTCTGCCGGGGACTCAGGAGCAGTGTCCTCATAGGATGTCTGATGAGAAAAGGAAAACCCTGATATTGGCTCAAGATTCATGAGGGTTTTACTTTTCTCCGCTAATTATTACTAGGAGAATTAGGAGACTTGTGCACATTTGTCCTCTAGTGCTTGGCGATACCACACTGTCAGTCAACTGTGCTCATGTCGAGTGCCGCTGTGGGAATCATCCTTTCATAGAGGGATAATCTGTAAAAGAAAGTTAAATACAGTTAAACACCAATCGCATACATATAATAAAAATACTTAACAATAAGTGGCTGTGGAGATCTGGAGTTCCGTTATTAAAGGGGGCTTCAAGATTCCAAAGTCTAGTTAAAAACGCTTATAAAATCACCATTGTTTTCAATAGAAGCTTTTATATTAAAACACCTTTAAACGTGTGAAGACAGGTATAAACGTATGTCAATGGAAGCTTCCAATAACGTTTTTAAAAATTTTAAAAATGTGTCCCAAGGAAACAGCTTGGTGTAGATTAGTCCATTGGAATGCATAGGAATGTAAAACATGGGCTTTTTAAGGCTCAGGTTAAACTCCAGGGAAACAGTCCGTCTATACTTAGAGCCTTAGAGGTGTGTAAAATGTTCTATGTGTTTTGAGTACAGTTATGAGATGTATTTGTTTGAAACTGAAATGATTGTATTTGCAATTCATTATGAATTTTTGAAATGTATGTAACGTATTTATTTGCAATATAGACATACATTGAAAAATAATTTTGAAATTTATTTTCAGAGTGTTCCATGGGATGTATTGGGAGCCCAAGGGAAAGGCATTCGTGGAGAGGTGATTAGAGGGGAAGTCACTTCTTCTGACCCTGTTGCACATATTTTGTTTCATCGAACAGGGACTGATTGACATTCAAGAGTGAGACAGAACCAATGTGTGAGTGTGCAAGCAGTACATGAAGACCTTAGAGTTGAAGGATTTTGTAGGATTGAGGTGGGTAATATTTTACTATGTATGTATCACATTAGTTTATCTGTGGGTGAATGCAAACCATTAGATGCAATAATGACAGAAGCATATATGTCAAAGGGTAAGCATTGTTATTTTAACTGTATGTTCTTGCTGTTGGGTGACGTGTTATAGACAAGTAAGTGTATCTGTACTTAGTAGTAGCTAATCACATTCAACTAGAATTTTTTGGTAAAGCTAAGATCATTTTATTGCTATCTATGCCACTTCTTCAGCTTTATGTGCTAGGCAAATACCCAACAGTTACAGCAGGGAAAATAAGCATTGAACACCTCAACATTGTTCTCTATAAATATATTTTTTTAATGAGGCTATTGACATGAAATTTAAACCAGATGTTGGTAACAACCCAAATATTCAACACAAACAAAAAAATCAAAACAAATAAGTTTGTAAATTAAATCATGTTTAACAAAGTGAAATGGCACAAGGAATAAGTATTGAGCACATGAATAAGGTGCAAAAAAGGCATGGAAAGACAAGAAAACTGCTGAAATTTGTCAGTATTTAGAAAGAAATGCTGACCCCTATCAGTGCAAATTATCAGCTGGCTTAGTCCTAATTGATGGCCTGTAAAAAGGTTTCTGATTACCAAGGTATCACACAAGAAACATCTCATGATGATTAAAAGCAAGGAGCGCTCCAATGGCATTGGTTACAGATGTATTTCTGAGCTTGGAACCTGGAGACCTGGAATTTGCAGGTACAGTTGTTTCAAAGAAAAAAAAAAAAGTAATGCACTCAACTGACATAGCTTCTTTATACTCGCATTGTGCAAGACTCCACTGCTGAAGAAAAAGCATGTTGAAGCTCATTTAAAGTTTGCTGCACAACGTTTGGACAAGCCAGTGAAATACTGGGAGAATATAGTCAGATGACGCCAAAATTTAACTCTTTGAAACCCACCATGTTTGAAGGAGAAATGGCACTGCACATCACCCAAAAAACACCATACCAACAGTGAAGTTTGGAAGTGGAAATTTTATGGTGTGGGGCTGTTTTTCAGCATGGTGGTACTAGCAGACTTCAAATAACTGAAAGAAGGATGAATAGAGAATTATGCCAGGACAGTCTTGATAAGAATCTTTTGCCATCCACTAGGATGCTGAAGATGAACATGATTTCGGCATGAAAATGATCCCAAACAGACGTCCAAGAAAACTATGAACTGGTTTCAGAGATAGAAAAAAAGATGCACAGTCAATTACCAACTTGAATCCAATTGGAAATAAGTGAAAATCGGAGTTCATAGAAGAGAACTTTTAGGATTTGTAGACCGTTTGTTCACTTTTGCTTGGGAAACAAATGGCTTTGGAAATTTGACTCTGAGTACATTATATTTATTTTTTGTCCTTCATACATTTTGGATAAGTGGAGTTAGGAAACAAAAGTTGAATCTTCAAAGAAACTAAAGACTGTAAGTAATCTTACAGTTATATTGTGACTTGGAAAATGAGTGGCTGCAAGGTGGAAGGTTTTTTTAAGTGCACAGTCTGCCATATGTATTGAAAAATGGAGCAACAGCTCCTAGGTGAATACCACTGTGACAGATGTGAGCAAGTCACCCTTCTAGAATCTCACATTATAAATCTGGAGGAGCTCATTGCAACACTGAAATCACTGGATCACCTTGGAGGGTCTCCTGCTCACTGAGCAGGTAGTTAATGGCTTGGATGTGGAGAGGATCCCTTCGACGGAATGGTTTGCTTTCTCCCTGGAGCCAGGGTTCGGAATGTGGTGAACCAAGTGGACAAATTACTGGGAGGGGTTGGACATGACATGTCTTTGAAAATGGGGGATCCTTAAAAATTAGTTTAAAGAACTAGGTTAAAAAAAAGGACCTCCAAGGTTATATTCTTTGGAATATTGACTATGCCATACGAAACATGCTGTGCTATGGGAAAGATTTATGGGAATGATGGAGGGATATTTAAACAAGGACAGAGGGGGGTACAGTTAAATAAGAACGGTCGGACAGGGGTCAGTCATCTGTGAAGGGTGGATTGGGGATAGTTGGGGGAGGGATATGGATAAATATAAGGAGATTCCCGTGTTACACACAAACATTGGATTGCGTAGTACTAGGTGTACTAAAAACAAAAGGGGCAAACCGTGCTGGTGAATGCAGCAGTGGTAAAGAGCCTGTTCACCAATGCCAGAAGTCAGGCAAACAAATTAGGGGAGTTAGAAGCCTCAATGAATGAAGAGCATCTTGACTTTGTTGGTAATGCTGAATTCTGGCTTTGTTTTACACATGACTGGGCTGTCAAAATTCCCAATTATTTCTTTCATAAGACAGAGACAAACACAAAGGTGGTGGCGTCTGTCTGTATGTGAGAGGTGATCTAAAAGTGAACGTGAAAGCAGAAATTGTTAATGGGGCATGTGATTAGGTTGAGACATTATGGGTGGAGTTGAATATGGGGATGCAGAATACCCAGTTATTGGAGTCTGCTTTAGGACCCCAAATGCGAAAAAAGAAATATAGACTCAAGTACTAGCATAAATGGACATGGGTGCAAAAGCTGGCAAAGTTGTAGTAATGGGATATTATAACTGCTCTGACATTGACTGAAGTAATGGCACTAAAGGAACAGCAAAAGGGTGGAAATTCATGAATTTAATATAAATAATTTTTATGGTACAGTTTATAGAAGCACCAACTAGAAATGATATTCTGCTGGACCTAACAATGCTTATAAAAAATGTGCAGATAAAAGAATCTGCATAGCAGTGACCATAAAATGATTAAATGTATTATAAGTTATAAACTGGAAGCAAAAACAGGTAAGATAAAAACTTAAAGTTAAATTTTAAGAGAGCCAAACTTCTGTTATTAAGGGTCTCCC
Organism: Pyxicephalus adspersus; assembly: GCF_032062135.1. Taxonomy (NCBI): domain Eukaryota; kingdom Metazoa; phylum Chordata; class Amphibia; order Anura; family Pyxicephalidae; genus Pyxicephalus; species Pyxicephalus adspersus. The sequence continues at coordinate 50,126,616 of NC_092867.1, forward strand.
TCCCTGACTTGTACTGGGAAAAGAATATTGTTGTCAAAGAACACAGAACAGAAATGGGAATGTTTCAAGTCTTTTCTACACAAACACACTGAAAAACATATTCCAATGTATATATAAAATTGTATGTATGAGTGTATTTATTTGTGTATGTTCCACCGTCACTCGAAAATGCATGGAGACATTTCAACCAAACTTGCTATAATAATGACTGAGCACCAGTCATCTTTGTACAGCGCTGTGCTATATGTTAGAGCTATATTTGGATGTATACTTGTATATAATAACTAGAAAACGCATGGAGATATTTCAACCAAACTTGCTAAGTTCCGTCGTCACACGGAAACGCATCAACACATTTCAACTTTAAGACCTTATATTATATTAGTATAATGTAGGATTGCAACAAATAAATACCTGGGCAACGCCGGGGAATCAGCTAGTGGGTAATATAATTAGGAGGCTTAAATTAAACCCTTTGTAGCTCACAGCTATGTTAAAAAGCCATAAACAATAAAAAAGGGCATTTCAAAAATATAAATGAAGGGTCATCTTCATCATTTGAAAATAGGAATATAACAAAATATGTAAGAAAGAGATAATATGTGCAGAACTTCAAAATGAAAAACAGATTGCAACAGAAAGAAAGGCAACCCCCCCACATTTTAAAAAAATATTTTAAAAGCAAAAAAATCAGGTCTGAGCATGTAGGCCCCTAAAGGATCCCTAATCTCTGGGTTGGTAACTGAGGATAAAGAAAAGGCAGATTTACTAAAGCTCAAAATTGATGTGATTAAGAAACAGTTGGACAAAATTAAGACACAAAGCACCAGGACCTGATGGATTACATCTATGTGTCCTCAAAGAGCTTAGTTATTTCAAAGCCATTGTTTCTAAGTTTTAGAGACTCTTTAATCACTGGCATAGTACCAATGAATTGGTGTAAGGCCAATGTGGTTCTTTTTTGCAAAATGGGAGCAAAGGCATTACTAAGTAACTACAGACTGGTAGGTTTAACTTCCATATTTGGAAAGGAGAGTTTGATAGAACCACATAGAACCACTAGAAAATAATATATTAAGTGATAATCAGCATGGATTCAAGAAAGACTGAAGTTGTCAAATACATTTAATCTCTTTTTATGAGGAAGTAAGTAAACAGGTAGACAGTAGATTAAAAGTTGACAGTCCCCCACAGACAGTTAATTTGCAAGTTGGGGTCAATAGGATTAGAAAAACCACTCTGTAAATGGATAGAGAACTGGCTTAAAGATCGCATCCAATGTGTAGTGAATAATGATTCATACTCTGAATGGTCTAAGGTTATTAGTGATGTACCCCAGGGTTCAGTGTCTGGACATTTACTGTTTAACATCTTTATAAGTGATATAGCGTTTGGGATTTAAAAGTACCATTTCTATGCTTGCAGATGACACCATATTATGTATTGGAATTAGGTCCAAACTGGATGTCTATTATCTACAAGCAGACCTGGATGTACTGTTTAATTGGGCAGCCAAGTGTCAAATGACATTTAATATTGATAAATGTAAAGTTATGCACTTGGGAGCTAACAACATGCATGCTTCATACTGTCTAGGGGGAATACATTTGGGGAAGTCAGAAATGGAAAAGGATCTGGAGTTATGGTAGATCATAGACTTAATAATAGCATGCAATGCCAAGCTGCAATATATATAGCTAGCAACAAACCTTCTTATATTAAAAAAGGAATAGACTCCCCAAGCCGCTGTCTTTCCTCATACAATGATCTACTACTGACTTCTTCACTCATAACCTCATCACACGCACGGCTCCAAGACATTTCTAGAGCTGCCCCAACTCTCTGGAATGGTCTTCATCGTCCTATTCAGCTTGCTCCTACTGAGCACTCAAATCCTATTTTTTCAAACTTCAAAGCCATATTTTTATGTCTTTTGAAACCCTGATTACTTCCCACCACTACATATACTATTGTATGTTACTTCCCCCACCTCCTAGATTGTAAGCTCTTCAGCGCAGGGTCTTCTCCTCCTCCTTTGTCATTGTCTGTATTTGCCTGTCATTTCCACACCCTATTTAATGTATAGCTCTGCGTAATATGTTGGTGCTATAACAATCCTGTTTATTAATAATAAAAATATTGATGATGATAATAATAATAGACTGGAGAGATCGAGACATAATCCTGCCACTGTGCAAAGCATTGGTTAGACCTCACCTGGAATATGCAGTCCAGTTTTGGGCACCAGTTTATAAAAATGATATTGTGGAATTGGAGAGAGTGCAGAGAAAGGCAACTAAGATAATACAAGGAATGGAGGAGCTTATCTATGAGGAGAGATAAGCTGGACTGAATCTATTCATCCTTGAGAAGAGATGTTCAAGTTGGGATATGATCACCCTGTATAAATAATAAAAATTTCTCCATTTCCCGTTTATTCACTTTAAGATCCTTACAAAGGACAAGAGGGCACTGTTTGCGTCTTGAGGAAAAGAAGTTTAAGCTCCAGATAACGAAGGGATTCTTACCTGTAAAATCCGTGAAAATGTAGAATAGGCTTCCTCAGAAAGTAGTTTCAGAAAGTACGATAGATTGATTTAAAAAAAAGCTGTATGCTTTTCTAGAAGCACATAATTTAACTGAGTATTAAAGTTTTAAAGTAAACCAGAGACTGTTTAATCAAGGAAAATCTGGTTGCCTCAGGAAATCTGGAAGGATTTTTTTTCCTTGTAATGTTGTATCAGGGTTTTTGTGCCTTCCTCTGGACCAGCTATGTCTGTTTTTATCTGACATATGTTAATTTATCTAGTGGTTGATCTTGATGGACCTATGTCTTTTCTACTAAATATAGGAAAGAAGGTAGAGTTTTATTCTCTCCGGCAAATGCAGCAACGATCTCCGGGGATTTCCCGGTGACGTTGTTGCATGCGTCGGTGCAGGCGGGAGGATCAGCAGGAAATTCAAATAATTTTGTATTGGTAAAAAAACTGTATTGAGTCCAATACAAAGAAATATTCATATATTATATATTATACATGCTTCTGTACAGTTATATTACATGTTTAAATATTTTTTTTTAGAGATTTTTGTTTTGTTATTTAAAGTTTATTAATACATTTGGTAAATTTATTAAATATCGGTTAATATCGAGTTATGCCTAAGAATAAATTTCCATGCAAAAAATTGTACCGCTTTTTGCATGGAAATTTGGATGGAATTCAACCGATAGGGAGATTAAGTATTTGTATTCCAAGTGAAGAGACGAAAGAATGAGGTTCAGAATTTTAAGTGAAAGATTTATTATTTATTTAATATGTATTTACACTTTGATTCATACATAAATATCATAAACATAAATCATAATATATCCCCTATCTTGTTTACATGTCACAAGATTGTGATATTCATACTAGACACAAGAATTCTAGCACCATACAATGATCAAAAGAGATCGTGTAGGTTGCGTAAGTCCTAGCGCGTTTCGGCAGTGTGGCTTCCTCAGGGGTTTTATATTAGGAGGACTCTACAGTCTGTATGTAGATTTGAAAAAAAATAGCAAAACAGAAGTTGTTGACAAGTCAAGCAGACATAGTATGAAACCAACATAGTATGTAACACTGGGGAACACATTTTTTGTTGACTTACACTTGTTTTTTTTTAACTAATTTTTGAGTCCAGAAATTACCCCCTTTTTTTGGCTATCACATCTAGTTTTTACAATACAGCGTACCCTCCATTTTTGTCAAAAAACATATAAATTTTACATACAATGCAAAAATAATGAAATAACCTGAATGTACTGTTTAAATTTCTTTTATTCATACAAAGGATTTATTGTTATTCGTAAAACATTTGAAAATTAATCGGGTAAGCGGTTAAGGTAAAAATTTACGCTTATAGCTTTTCCTGGAGTGTTCAGTGTTAGGACAATCCCGCCAGATGCTCCAACAATAGTCAGCCATCATATATTCGTCGCATCTACCCTGATACTGTCCTTCCATGACCCTCAAATCCTTGGTGGAATTGTTCACCTTGCTCATCCCTGACTGCACCAAGGTTTTCCGGAAAGAAAGATGGCTTGTCAGAAAATGCACCTTGAGGCTCATATTGCAACCAAGCATTTTGTAGCTCTCCAAAAGTTTCTGGACAATATCTGTGTAATTATTTGCTCGATTTTGACAACAGCTTTGAGTGATAAACCAAGCATTCTTTTCGACTTCTGACATTGTCCTGATAAAACGTTCATCTTTGATGAGCTGCTGAATCTGTGGACCATCAAACACACCTTTATTTTTTCAAATGACAGGCTAGGAAATGCCAAAATGAGGTTCTTGAAACAGTCTCCATCAGTTGGCAAAGCTTTAACGAACTACTTCATCAGACCCAGTTTCATGTGCAGAGGCAGGAATATAATAGTCTTTCTGTCAACAAGTGGCTCATGTAGAACGTTTGGATCACCTGGTTTTAGGGAAGATCTTGGAGGCTAAAGCTGCGTACACACGTCCAATTATTATCGTTGGAAATGAACGACGAACGACCGATTGACCAAAAATCGTTCTTAAAAAAAGTGACAAACGACGCCGACGAATGAGGATAGTCGTTGGAAATGAACGACCGGCGCGGCATATCCAATTGGATGAGGATTGTTCACCATCTATCGTGTGTATGGTCGTTCAGTGATCGTGCATGTTCCGAGCATGCTTGATGAACGAACGTTCTATACAGGCTGTATTGTGTTTATGTGTGTGTGTGTATATGTATATATGTGTGTGTGTGTATATATATATATATGTGTGTTAAAAATAGTTTCCCAAAATATTACATTACCTGAAAAGAATAATTTTCCAAAACTACCTTTACAAACTGACAAAATTTATACTTACGTTTTTTGGCGATCCGACGCCTTAACGCATCCAATACGTCCTTCTCTCGGTTTTTTAAATCAGACCACCTTTTCCTTAGCTGGTCCTTTGATCGCTCGACACGAAACTTTCTATGTATTCTCCACTGCAACTTCTCTAAAATGCAATTTTTTTTTCTAGCATTCTGGGATTTGTAATGAGCCCTCCGACCATCATAGTCCCACCTCTCCAGGACATCCACCAAAACCTCCATCTCCTCTTTTGCCATTGGTGTGGCACGGGTGGCTGGGCTGGCTCTTTGATGTGACATCCTCTCACATGACAGGAAACAATTTAACAGGAAGTGGCTGCATTTGCAAAGTGCTGTGGGAAATCAGAAGTGCAAAGTGCCAAGTCCGGAACGTGCGTTCGTTCGTACGAATATTCGCCCGGCAATTCTCCCGACCAACATTATTGAGGTAGGTTATGCTGCATATTTTTATGTTTTTATATGTTATGTTTATAGTTTTGTTATATTTTGTATTTTAATGTTTTTCACAGATCATGGCCTATGATACATTTAATAATCCTGACTTCATGCGCAAGTTTATTGAGGCATACAGGTCCCATCCCTGTCTGTGGAAGGTAAAGTCTGCGAATTATTACAATCGTCACATGAAACTGAAGGCGTATACCGCTATGGTGGAGCTCTGCAAGACTGCGACATAAAATATGTGAAGCAAAAGATACAAAACCTGCGGACCTTTTTCAAAAAGGAAATGAACAAAATAAAGTCTTCATAGCAGTCAGGTGCTGCTGCGGATGATGTATACGTACCTAAATGAAGGTACTTTAATCTGTTGGCATTCACTGCAGATCAGGATGAAGGTCGGCCATCAGTCTGCAGCCTGGAAGAAGCAAACAAGGATGACTGGGAAGGTACACACAGGGATGTTGGGGAAAGCCTTGATGAGACTCCAGAGATATTCAGGACACCAGACCAGGTAAGTTATTGAAAAATATTTTTATTATGCAATTTATAAAAACACAGGCACAGCTACATATAGTAAAGTATAAAGCATATAGTACGGAGTTTTATTGCAGTCCTACAAACATTGTGGTGTACAGACTATGTCATGCGATCCTGCCATTCTACTGCTCCAGTAGTGCTGAAGTACTCCAAGTACTTGCTTCGGTTTTCGGTTAGCCAACACTGAAGCATTCTGAGGTACTGCGACCTGTAGATCCACTAGACCAGTGAATTGGTTACTGCTTTCACCCGGTGCGGCTGTAGTAGAATCTTGCTCCATTAGAGGACCAAATGATGCACTGCAATTATTGCGGCGTAGAAAATTATGTAGCAAGCATAAACTACCTTGTCAATTTTGTCCATGCGGAGATTGATAGCAGTATGGAATATTCGAAAGCGATTTGCTAGAATACCGAACGCATTCTCAAACACCCTCCTAGCACAGGATAACCGGTAATTAAAAAAAAATTTCTGTTTGTCCAAGTTTTTTTGAGGATAGGGTTTTAACGGGTTTTCATGCAATGCAAATGCTTCATCTGCAACAAACACAAAGTTCTGTCCCTCCACAGTTTGGCTGTTTCTGGGAAGGGTGCAGTTGCTTGTTCATCAGCTTCCTGTGAAATGGTGTACCATCCAGAACCCCTCCATCAGACATGCGCCCGTTTCTTCCTATGTCTACTAAAACAAATTCATAACAGGCATTCACTATTGCCATGAGCACGATGCTGAAAAAACCCCTATAGTTATAATAATACGATCCACTGTCTGCCGGTGGGGTAATTCTTACATGCTTCCCATCAATTGCTCCTCCACAATTTGGGAAGTTCCATAAATCTTGAAATTCTGAAGCGATGGCCAGCCATTCCTCTGGTGTATTAGGAAACTGAAAGGAGAACATAGGAAGGATTTTATATGCATAATATTATGTTCTGTTTATATGTTCTATTTATTTTTCTTGCAGACTTCCTCCTGTAGTGAACATGCAGAGAGCTCACCTGCTGCCACAACATCCACTCCGATAAGTTCCAACCAAAAAAGGGGTCAGAAAAGAAAACATCAGGAGCTGGAAAAAAGGAAGCTTTCAAGAAAGCCATGTCCATATTAAATGAAAAAGAGGATCACTTTGGATGGCTTTGGCTTCTATATTGTGTCAAAACTGCGTCCCATGTACACCCTGCACGCCACCAATATGAGTATCATCACTACCCTTCCTCCAGTACACCAAATCAGTACAGTTTTGGCAATGAAAGCCTCTATTTCACTGATTTATAGTGGGAGTGTGTCACAAATGTTATTTGTTTTTTTGTTGTTAATATTGTTAAAATAGTTATGTTTTGTTTTTATGGTTAGTTATTGTTATTTATACTTTTTTATTGGCACTTTGTTAAATAAAATGTATCTTTTGGTTATGAAGCAAATGTGTCATTTTGTTTTAAAGATTGTATGGGGCCCTCTACCTTCATGTACTCATCTTTCAAGCAGTCGATAATTGCTGCACATGTCTCGGGGATGATATGACCCATTGCTTGCGGTGAGATCCCAGTGGAGAACTTCATGTCCTGCAGAGACCTTCCAGTGGCAAGGTATCTCAGGGTGGCGATCAACCTCTGCTCAGGTGTAATGGACTTAAAGAAGGTATCTTGTTACTCCAGAAAAGGTCCAACTGCTGAAAGTAATTGCTGGATAATTCTTGTAGTCATCTGGGAATGAGTGGCGCAGTTCCCGTAGCAGATTCTCATGTGAAATGTTGTCTCGATCCAACAACCAATCCTTACACCACATTCGCCGCTTCTTCTCAATGGCCTCCTCTTCAGGACTAAGCAGACATATCAAAGCAAGAGCTGCTTTTTTTCTTCCTTGAGAACACTTTGAAGGGCATATTGCACAGAGGGACAAAGGAACAGTGTGGTGAATGTCATTCGTTTGACCCGATCCGATCGTTCGTACACACTATTCACTTCCTCTGGTGCACGTCAGTTCCTGTATCGTTCAAATGATCACATCTATCATGTACCATATCGTTGAACGATCGTGTCATTATCTGTATGTACAGGATCGGTGCTATACGATCGTTCAAAGATATTGTGCGGGATCGTTCGTTGTTCGTTTACCAACAATAAATATTGGAAGTGTGTACGTAGCTTAATTCCTTTTCACCCAATGCCCCTCTCATGAGCTTTGCTGTCCCACATGCACAGATAACAGGGATATTTGGTGAATCTGTGTTGCTGACCAAGAAGGAAGCATACCATTTTAAGGTCAACACAGATGACCCAATTGTGTTGGTGATATTGCAACATCTCAATGACTCACTTTGTCTGCATATTGTTCACAAAGAGATACTGAATGGCCAATTGGGACTGACCCAAATATATTACCATTGTGAAGGAGGACACACTTTAAGCTCCGCTTTGATGAATAGTTGCCTTTCAGTTGAGTTATAGATTGGAATTCCCAATTCCTCCAATAAAGGATCCAGGTATGTTTTGGCAATACACAAAGCCACTGTCAGTTTTAAAGTACTGCAGAAATGCAATTTCTCTGGTTCAAAATTACGATACCTTAGTTCCTTTTTCAAGTAAATTTTTCCCATGCAGTTTTGCTAGTAATGCTAGGAGTTCTAAAGCCTTGTTCAATAGTCCCAAATCATCTGCCAAATTACTCAACTCATGCTGATCAAATTCCTTATAAAACAGGTTATCTATGATACGCCCACCTGTAGGAATTCAACATCCTCCAAGCTGGACCTCCTGTATGAGCAGGAGACGCGGTAACTGATTATGCCACTGCACCACAGTGCAGGAGCTTAAGTTTATTTGACCCAAACAGTGGCAGCTAATCAGGGATGTTTGTCGTGTGTCTAAAGGAGGCAACAAACTTTGTCACCTGGGAACACTGGGAACTCCTGTCAACCACCCTAGTGCCACCACCACAACCAGAAAGGGCACAAATTTTCTTATCAACAATGGGGAAAACTTTTTCTGACAGTCCACATAGGGAAATTACAACATTTAGAGCTCTTATTTATTACATGGAGAATCTGACAATCCCTCAACATTCCCTAGTGGGAAAAGCAGTGAAACACATGGACCTGAAAGATTTTCACAAGGAACTGTTTGAGGGATTTTCTGATTTCTTTTTTTTTTTCATTAGGACCCTTAGTTGCAGTCATCTACCTACATTTTTACCAGTCATAATAAAGCTTTTTACTTCTGCACAATTAGAGGTGAACATCATAAAATGGATTGAGATTGGGCCCCATGCTGTCTGATTCTAAATATTGGCTAAAGAAACCATTACAAGCGTTTTCCCTTCAAAAGGGGTATTTTAAACCACTTTTCTACCTTTCTAATATATATATGCATGCATGCATTACAGAGTTTTCTCTTGTTAAAAGTTTAGTACTAAACATGAAGAATAGTAAAAATAAAGTATTCATTTAATTTTGGTGTTACCCTTTTTGCAGACTTCCCTTGATGTTTGTATTGTGGAGCTTCGATTTTCTTCTTTGTGGTTTTCTCTGGTTTCCCTTCCTGTAAATGTGACCCTGAATTACTCTGCGTCTGAAGAATGCAAATATTATGAAGAAAAATCAGCAATTGCTGGAATAATTCATCTTGTAGGCATTGACACACCAAAAGTTCAGTGGCTAAGTGTTGGTGACTTTTTGACAATTACTCTACCTGACAAGACTTTATTGCCTGGAGAGGTGTTTACGGCATCAATCGGCCTCCAACATAACTGGACACAGCCCATCTTTAGCCTTAGGTAAGGAGTTGGGGCGGATTTATTCAAATCAGATTACTTGTTTTATCTTGAAATTTGTAACCAAAACATAATTTGTTATTATGGACAAATGTTCTGCTTCCACTTCCCATAATTTAGCCCTAGTTCTATGCCAGAACGTGTTTTTTTTTTTTTTTTTAAATCAATGATATTGTGTAATCTGTAAACAGTGCACAGCCATTTTGTTATCAAAACAGAGAAAACAATGTTCTCCTGTATACAGAAAAAATGAAAAATCAGGAGTGCCAGTAGAAAGCTGCTAGCCAATTAAATGAACAGGTTTAGTTCAAATGTATTTAAACTGCTTATGATCTGGTAGTGTATTTTAGGGTAACATATACCCAAACAAGGATCACTTGTAGAAATGTGGGCTTCCTAACATTGGAAATAGTCCTATTTTTGTTAGCATGAATTTAAATAAAAACATAAGAACATGTCGTTTGCTGGGTCCTATGCTGTACCTGTTTGTAGCATTACTTGTTTTTTTTTTAATTTGGTGTACTAAGCCATTTTGCACAATTTTACAGGGTACGGTGCCGTACTGGAGTAGAGCTTCTGTTTGCTCGGTCTGCTGCTCCAAACACCTGGGCTATTAAAACAGAGACACAGAAAGGAGCAAAACATCACACCATTATAGGACACTTAACTCAAAGAGGATCTTTAGGGCACAGGTGAGACTATAAGATAAGTTCTAAATCAATTTGTTTTGTAGAAACCAAAACGCACATAGCACTTTCTTGGTTTACCTTACATATTATAAAGTATAATTGTAATCTTTTTTTTGTCTTATGTTAGCAATAGGGATGAGCGTATAGGCCTCTGACAGTCTCGCAAACATTTCCTTGAACTTCAGGTGGGTTCGCAAAATTTCGGCGATCGTTTTTGCGAATTCCATTAAAGTCAATGGGCTGACTTTAAACAATAAAGCAAAGCCCCTCTTCAAAGCCAAATTTGGTAGGTAAGTGTAGAACAGTGGCAAAAAGGAAAAAAATACAAACGTTCCAAATGATCTTGTGGTTTTCCAGAAAAAGGAAGGCAAAGTGACAGCAGGCAAATGTGATTTTTGCATGATGGACAGCATCCAGAAGGCAGCAATGAACATTAGGACATTGAGAAAGGGGTAAACCCAACCCACTAGCAACAGTCTCTGCCATCACAACAGCAGGACAACGCGTTGCTATTTAATGTACGCTTTCCTATTTAATTTATATAGCTGCATAATGTGTTTGCACTATACCGTGTTTCCCCGATGATAAGGCAGGGCCATCAAATAAGACAGCCCCCCCTTTTTAGGTAAAAATGAAAAATA